>NC_090832.1:7185000-7485000 GCF_028021215.1 Eschrichtius robustus | reverse complement strand
AAGGATGTACTTTGAGAAGACTGAAAGTGCTTCTAGTTAGCAAGTTCTTTGCCATGCAGGTAACAATTTATCACAATTTGACAAGATACACTTTTTAAATTTGAGGTTAAGAAGGAATGTAGAAATAGCTCTGGGCAGAAAAGAACGGCTTGCATGGAATTATATAAGGTGTTGTGATGTGATATTTTACTCCACACCCATATTATAAATAAACACAACTGGAAAAAAAAAAATCCTCCAAACACTTGCTGTGCTAAAACTAAAGCGTGTGTGCTATATTAAGAAAAGGGGGATATATGTTTGCATTTGTAGGGATGGGCTGGTGGTTTTCATGACAAAATGCTTTCCTTGTCGTCCCCCCCCCAAAAAAAGACTACAAACTTTGTCATAGTGATTGTGTAGTTTGTAATTTGAAGTTCAGAGTTCAGATTATATGTAGTTAGAGAAGTACAGTAAATTTTCATTTATAAACGTTCTAGATTATGCATAGGTAGTTTGCTCTCTTTGGTAATCATTTATAAAATCTGGCTAACCTCTCTTTTCCCTCCCAACACTTACTGAGGCTTCTCTTCTTCCAAAGACCTCCTTAAATTTCCCATCAGTGTTTACAGAATAGTAAC
The DNA here is from genome assembly GCF_028021215.1 of Eschrichtius robustus. NCBI lineage: Eukaryota > Metazoa > Chordata > Mammalia > Artiodactyla > Eschrichtiidae > Eschrichtius > Eschrichtius robustus. The sequence goes on along the minus strand of NC_090832.1, from coordinate 7,484,380 downwards.
TAATTTTGAAGATAGGTCAATCTTTTAGGAGAAAGGAGCATAGGTATTTGAAGGTAAATGCGTGCCATTTTGGTAATCTGCTATTTTGAATGGTGACATCACCAGGCCGTGCCATCCACGGAACCCTGCCCAGGTGCTGGTCTCCTCCCAGTTTGTTTACCTCAGACTATTCTAGAAACAAGTTAGGCTATGACTCAGGACTAGCGTATTTTGTAACACTTAAAATAATTCACCAGAGTATATAATGATTTTATATTTCTTTGGCAACAAAACAGTGTGGACCATTGTATTTTGAAAATACAGACAAGTTTAGATATTTTTATTATCTGTCTTGCCAAAATCAGTAATCTTCAGGAAGCTTAAATCAATTATTCCTTTTCAGGGAAAAGCAAAGCCCCATCATTTCACTTCCACATATAATAATACCACTTTTGATTGCTGGGTTGAGAATTACCCACATGTAAGATCTGCAATCACCATTCTTTCCTTAAACAAACATGCATTGACGTCTTGCTGTGAATCAGGACTGTGCAAGGTGCTAAGCTTGCAAAGGTGAGTGAGGCCATCCTTGTCAGATGCTGGGGAGGGAAACAGAGCCATAGACACATGATTATAATTTAACGTGGAATATGTGACTTTTAGGATGTGCCCAGGGTACCACGTGAACACGGAGAAGCATCAGGTAACTCACGGGGTGACGGGAGGGGCACCAGGGAAGCTTTCCTGAGGTAGGATACCTGAATGGAGTCAGAGAGGAGGAGCCTCAGCAAGGGGGGGGGCGTGTGGCAGGGGGTGACAGTCACAGCGGAGACACATGCATGGCAACAAAGATGCCTTAAAGAGCCTGCTGCACTCGCGGGAAGTGTGAACGGTTGGCGTATGAAGCGAGGGACAGGAGGAGGCAAGGCAGGACGTTGGAGAAGTTGGCTGGGCGACTCAGGGAGGCTTCGGGGCCGTGTTAATAAACTCGGACTTTATGCTTAGCCAATGGGGAGCCGTCACGGATTTTTCAGCAGAGGACTCACATGGTCAGAGTTGCATTTTAGGCAGATCAATCTGCAGAGGAAGAGAACTGAAGAAAGCAAGACTGAATCCCAGGAGAAGAGTTGTGAGACTCGGCCAGTAGTCGGGCTGAGATGAACGAGACGGTGTTAAGAATGGAGAGGGGAGACAACCTCGGGAATTATAAGCATCAGACATCCAGAAAGTGATGACGGACTGGGTGTGAGGGATGAGGTGCAAGAGAGGTCACGGGTGACTGGCAGTGTCCTAGCTCAGGAGACTGGATGGATGGCAAGACGGCAAGACGGAGAGGAAAGCGGGGTCTGCTTGGAGTGAGGCTTTCCCTCCACCTGCCGCCCCAACACACACACACACAACGCACCTCTCTCTCTCACACACACACACACACACACACACAATGCACCTCTCTCTCTCTCTCACACACACACACACACAATGCACCTCTCTCTCACACACACACACACACACACACAATGCACCTCTCTCTCTCTCTCACACACACACACACACAATGCACCTCTCTCTCACACACACACACACACAATGCACCTCTCTCTCTCTCACACACACGCACACACAATGCACCTCTCTCTCTCACACACACACACTGCACCTCTCTCTCTCTCTTTCACACACACACACAACGCACCTCTCTCTCACACACACACACACACAATGCACCTCTCTCTCTCACACACACACACACAATGCACCTCTCTCTCTCTCACACACACACACACACAATGCACCTCTCTCTCTCTCTCACACACACACACACAATGCACCTCTCTCTCTCTCACACACACACACACACAATGCACCTCTCTCTCTCTCACACACACACACTGCACCTCTCTCTCTCTCTTTCACACGCACACACAACGCACCTCTCTCTCACACACACACACACAATGCACCTCTCTCTCACACACACACACACACAATGCACCTCTCTCTCTTTCACACACACACACAAACGCACCTCTCTCTCACACACACACACACAATGCACCTCTCTCACACACACACACACACAAAATGCACCTCTCTCTTACACACACACACGTACACCCATTTTTATTATGTAAGTTTCAGGTGTACAGCATTGTAATTTGGCAGCCGTGTGCACTACACAGTGATCACCACCAAAGTCTAGTTGCCAGCCATCACCTTACAGTTCACCCCACACAGACTATTTAGATTTAACTTTTTAAAAATTGTTATTGAAGTATAGTTGATTTACAGTGTTGTGTTAGTTCACACACGCTATTGAAATTTCTCTGTCTTGGGCTTCCCTGGCGGCACAGTGGTTAAGAATCCGCCTTCCAATGCAAGGGACACGGGTTCGAGCCCTGGTCCGGGAAGATCCCACAGGCTGTGGAACAGCGAAGCCCGTGCGCCACAGCTACTGAGCCTGCGCTCTAGAGTCCGTGTGCCACAACTACTGAAGCCCACGTGCCACAACTACTGAAGCCCACGTGCCACAACTACTGAAGCCCACGTGCCACAACTACTGAAACCCACGTGCCACAACTACTGAAGCCCACGCGCCTAGAGCCCGTGCTCTGTAACAAGAGAAGCCACCGCAATGAGAAGCCCACGCACTGCAATGAAGAGTAGCCCTCCCTCGCCACAACTAGAGAAAGCCCACACGCAGCAACGAAGACCCAGTGCAGCCAAAAATAAATAAATAAAATAAGTAAATAAATAAATAAATTTATAAAAAAACCATTTCTCTGTCTTGCTCTCGTAGCACACCGTGCTCCCCCTACAGGAACACCACTGCTCTTCATTCCAATTGCATGTTTAATCGTCTGTCTTCCTCACTCAGCTGGAAGCTCCTTGGAACAGGGATTGTGTTTGCCTTCTTCATTGTTCATTCCCACGTTAGCAGGCTGCCTGGCACATTGTAGGCGTCAATAAATACGTATTAAAGGGGTGAATGCAGTTTTCAGATCATAATTAAGAGTCAGCCATACATTTTCAGTTAGTTTTCTCTGTGGATTTTTCCCTTTTTTTTTGGTTTTTGGTTCTGTTTTGTTTTGAACAACAGCCCCGCTGAAGTTATTGGCTGAAGAGCCAGAGCTGTCACACCAGTGAACCTGGCTTCTGGTCCCTGCCCCACCCTTTGCCAAATTTGTGATATTGGGCAAGGGGCTTACCCCCTCCTGGGTATCACTTCTCCACGAGTATAGTTAGGAATAGGGACAGGTCTGATCGCTGAGGTCCTGCCAATCCTGATGTTTTACAAGAAAGGAGGACATTTTATACGACTGACCAGAGAGAGAAAAATAGTAGTAATACATTAAATACTTTATTGAGCAGAAAAAAGCCTCAGGAAAACAGAAAGCCCAGACTCTGAGTCTACTTGCCATTAAAACGTCCACTGTTTTCCAACTTTGTTGATGATATGGACTTACTAAATTAAAGAGAAAGCAGCTCAAGAGTGATATTTGCTGCATATTTCCACGTGGCATCGCCACTGTCCTAAGGTCTGATGGTCCCAAGGGTTGATCAGGTTGAGGAATAGGTTAAACGAGACGTGCCCGTCAGCGGTGTGCTCAGCGTGCGCCCGCCTTTCCCCAGAGCAGCTCCCTGTGTGCTGCAAACTCTCTTTTGTCGCCAATGTCTCTCTGTCCCCAAGAAGCCCTGCATTTATTCTGCTTCTAAATGGGTTCCCCTTCTTGTAAAGCATCATTATACCCCGTAGAAAAGAATGTGAGCTCAGAGACGTCTTTGTCCGAAAAAACTTTGAAGGCAAATTCCTTGAACTTCTGAGACATTCAGCAGACAGTAGCTCCTTTCCTCGTGGGTGCATGTGTTTAACGCTGGCAGGAAACTTTGACATGTTTTCCCACAGTTGTTTATTGTGACTTCCTAGGGACATTTCCCTGTTGAAAATTTAACTAGAAAAAAAAGTTTGCATTACTCTTGCTGGGTTTTAAGCAAGGATGAGAAACCCGTTTGTTTTACACTGATTGATAATAACCTTCTTTTTTCAAAAATTTATTTTATTGAAGTATAGTTGATTTACAATGTTGCATTAGCTTCAGGTGTACAGCAAAGTTATTCAGTTATACATATACATACATTATTTTTCATATTCTTTTCCATTATAGTTTATCAGGATATTGAATCTAGTTCCCTGTGCTATACAGTAGGACCTTGTTTATCCATTCTCTACACAATAGTTTACATCTGCTAATCCCAAACTCTCAGTCCATCCCTCCTCCACCCACCCCTTAGCAATAACCTTCTTAAGACAACGATGGGTCTCCCTTGCTTACATAAAAATGTGCGCTGAATGACGTGCACAGGTTAAGTTTCTGTGAATTGAAACCTACATGGTAAGTTAAAGGAACTTACCATGCTCTTTTTTGCATTGAAAAGTCTGCTTTATAGAGGGCAGTCTCCTAACTTACCTATTTGCTAATTCTATTTGTTATTACATCAGAATAACTGCTTCTCCCCACGCTGACCCTGATCCAAGCCAAGCTCTTTCTCCATCTGGGCTATTGTTATGATCTAACTGGCCCCTCAGTTCCACCCTAGTTCCCAACACAGCAGTCAGGGCGATCCTTTTATTTATTTATTTATTTATTTATTTATTTATTTATTTATTTATTTATTTATTTATTTATAAACATCTTTATTGAAGTATAATTGCCTTACAATGGTGTGTTAGCTTCTGCTTTATAACAAAGTGAATCAGTTATACATATACAATATGTTCCCATTTCTCTTCCCTCTTGCGTCTCCCTCCCTCCCACCCTCCCCATCCCACCCCTCTAGGTGGTCACAAAGCACCCAGCTGATCTCCCTGTGCTATGCGGCTGCTTCCCACTAGCTAGCTATTTTACATTTGGTAGTGTATATATGTCCATGACACTCTCTTACCCTGTCACATCTCACCCCACCCCCTCCCCATATCCTCAAGTCCATTCTCTGGTAGGTCTGTGTCTTTATTCCCGTCTTGCCACTAGGTTCTTCATGGCCTTTTTTTTTTTTTTCCTTAGATTCCGTATATATGTGTTAGCATACTGTATTTGTTTTTCTCTTTCTGACTTACTTCACTCTGTATGACAGACTCTAACTCCATCCACCTCATTACAAATACCTCCATTTCATTTCTTTTTATGGCTGAGTAATATTCCATTGTATATATGTGCCACATCTTCTTTATCCATTCATCTGTCGATGGACATTTAGGTTGCTTCCATGTCCTGGCTATTGTAAATAGAGCTGCAATGAACATTTTGGTACATGACTCTTTTTGACCTATGGTTTTCTCAGGGTTATATGCCCAGTAGTGGGATTGCTGGGTCGTATGGTAGTTCTATTTGTAGTTTTTTAAGGAACCTCCATACTGTTCTCCATAGTGGCTGTATCAATTTACATTCCCACCAAGAGTGCAAGAGTGTTCCCTTTCCTCCACACCCTCTCCAGCATTTATTGTTTCTAGATTTTTTGATGATGGCCATTCTGACCGGTGTGAGATGATATCTCATTGTAGTTTTGATTTGCATTTCTCTAATGATTAATGATGTTGAGCATTCTTTCATGTGTCTGTAGGCCATCTGTATGTCTTCTTTGGAGAAATGTCTATTTAGGTCTTCTGCCCATTTTTGGATTGGGTTGTTGGTTTTTTTGTTATTGAGCTGCATGAGCTGCTTGTAAATCTTGGAGATTAATCCTTTGTCAGTTGCTTCATTTGCAAATATTTTCTCCCATTCTGATGGTTGTCTTTTGGTCTTGTTTATGGTTTCCTTTGCTGTGCAAAAGCTTTTAAGTTTCATTAGGTCCCATTTGTTTATTTGTGTTCTTATTTCCATTTCTCTGGGAGCTGGATCAAAAAGAATCTTGCTGTGATGTATGTCATAGAGTGTTCTGCCTATGTTTTCCTCTAAGAGTTTGATAGTGTCTGCCCTTACACTTAGGTCTTTAATCCATTTTGAGTTTATTTTTGTGCATGGTGTCAGGGAGTGTTCTAATTTCATACTTTTACATGTAGCTGTCCAATTTTCCCAGCACCACTTATTGAAGAGGCTGTCTTTTCTCCACTGTATATGCTTGCCTCCTTTATCAAAGATAAGGTGACCATATGTGTGTGGGTTTATCTCTGGGCTTTCTATCCTGTTCCATTGATCTATATTTCTGTTTTTGTGCCAGTACCAAACTGTCTTGATTACTGAAGCTTTGTAATATAGTCTGAAGTCAGGGAGCCTGATTCCCCCAGCTCCATTTTTCGTTCTCAAGATTGCTTTGGCTATTCGGGGTCTTTTGTGTTTCCATACAAATTGTGAAATTTTTTGTTCTAGCTCTGTGAAAAATGCCAGTGGTGGTTTGATAGGGATTGCACTGAATCTGTAGATTGCTTTGGGTAGTAGAGTCATTTTCACAATGTTGATTCTTCCAATCCAGGAACATGGTATATCTCTCCATCTATTTGTATCATCTTTAATTTCTTTCATCAGTGTCTTATAATTTTCTGCATACAGGTCTTTTGTCTCCCTAGGTAGGTTTATTCCTAGATATTTTATTCTTTTTGTTGCAATGGTAAACGGGAGGGTTTTCTTAATTTCACTTTCAGATTTTTCGTCATTAGTGTATAGAAATGCAAGAGATTTCTGTGCATTAATTTTGTATCCTGCTACTTTACCAAATTCATTGATTAGCTCTAGGAGTTTTCTGGTAGCATCTTTAGGATTCTCTTATGTATAGTATCATGTCATCTGCAAAAAGTGACAGCTTTACTTCTTCTTTTCCGATTTGGATTCCTTTTATTTCTTTGTGTTCTCTGATTGCTGTGGCTAACACTTCCAAAACTATGTTGAGTAATAGTGGTGAGAGTGGGCAACCTTGTCTTGTTCCTGATCTTAGTGGAAATGGTTTCAGTTTTTCACCATTGAGGACAATGTTGGCTGTGGGTTTGTCATATATGGCCTTTATTATGTTGAGGAAAGTTCCCTCTATGCCTACTTTCTGCAGGGCTTTTATCATAAATGGGTGTTGAATTTTGTCGAAAGCTTTCTCTGCATCTATTGAGATGATCATATGGTTTTTCTCCTTCAATTTGTTAATATGGTGTATCACGTTGATTGATTTGCGTATGTTGAAGAATCCTTGCCTTCCTGGGATAAACCCCACTTGATCATGGTGTATGATCCTTTTAATGTGCTGTTGGATTCTGTTTGCTAGTATTTTGTTGAGGATTTTTGCATCTATGTTCATCAGTGATATTGGCCTGTAGTTTTCTTTCTTTGTGACATCTTTGTCTGGTTTTGGTATCAGGGTGATGGTGGCCTCGTAGAATGAGTTGGGGAGTGTTCCTCCCTCTGCAATATTTTGGAAGAGTTTGAGAAGGATAGGTGTTAGCTCTTCTCTAAATGTTTGATAGAATTCGCCTGTGAAGCCATCTGGTCCTGGGCTTTTGTTTGTTGGAAGGTTTTTAATCACAGTTTCCATTTCAGTGCTTGTGATTGGTCTGTTCATATTTTCTATTTCTTCCTGGTTCAGTCTCGGCAGTTTGTGCATTTCTAAGAATCTGTCCATTTCTTCCAGGTTGTCCATTTTATTGGCATAGAGTTGCTTGTAGTAATCTCTCATGATCGTTTGTATTTCTGCAGTGTCAGTGGTTACTTCTTCTTTTTCATTTCCAATTCTATTGATTTGAGTCTTCTCCCTTTTCCTCTTGATGAGTCTGGCTAATGGTTTATCAATTTTGTTTATCTTCTCAAAGAACCAGCTTTTAGTTTCATTGATTTTTGCTATTGTTTCCTTCATTTCTTTTTCATTTATTTCTGACCTAATCTTTATGATTTCTTTCCTTCTGCTGGCTTTGGGGTTTTTTTGTTCTTCTTTCTCTAATTGCTTTAGGTGCAAGGTTAGGTTGTTTATTCGAGATGTTTCCTGTTTCTTGAGGTAGGCTTGTATTGCTATAAACTTCCCTCTTAGCACTGCTTTTGCTGCGTCCCATAGGTTTTGGGTCGTCGTATCTCCATTGTCATTTGTTTCTAGGTATTTTTTGATTTCCCCTTTGATTTCTTCAGTGATCACTTCGTTATTAAGTAGTGTATTGTGTAGCCTCCATGTGTTTGTATTTTTTACAGATCTTTTCCTGTAATTGATATCTAGTCTCATAGCGTTGTGGTCGGAAAAGATACTTGATACGATTTCAATTTTCTTAAATTTACCAAGGCTTGATTTGTGACCCAAGGTATGATCTATCCTGGAGAATGTTCCATGAGCACTTGAGAAAAATGTGTATTCTGTTGTTTTTGGATGGAATGTCCTATAAATATCAATTAAGTCCATCTTGTTTAATGTATCATTTAAAGCTTGTGTTTCCTTATTTATTTTCATTTTGGATGATCTGTCCATTGGTGAAAGTGGGGTGTTAAAGTCCCCTACTATGATTGTGTTGCTGTCGATTTCCCCTTTTATGGCTGTTAGTATTTGCCTTATGTATTGAGGTGCTCCTATGTTGGGTGCATAAATATTTACAATTGTAATACCTTCCTCTTGGATCGATCCCTTGATCATTATATAGTGTCCTTCTTTGTCTCTTGTAATAGTCTTTATTTTAAAGTCTATTTTGTCTGATATGAGAATTGCTACTCCAGCTTTCTTTTGATTTCCATTTGCATGGAATATCTTTTTCCATCCCCTCACTCTCAGTCTGTATGTGTCTCTAGGTCTGAAGTGGGTCTCTTGTAGACAGCATAGATATGGGTCTTGTTTTTGTATCCATTCAGCCAGCCTGTGTCTTTTGGTGGGAGCATTTAATCCATTTACATTCAAGGTAATTATCGATATGTATGTTCCTATTCCCATTTTCTTAAATGTTTTGGGTTTGTTATTGTAGGTGTTTTCCTTCTCTTGTGTTTCTTGCCTAGAGAAGTTCCTTTAGCATTTGTTGTAAAGCTGGTTTGGTCGTGCTGAACTCTCTCAGCTTTTGCTTGTCTGTAAAAGTTTTAATTTCTCCATCAAATCTGAATGAGATCCTTGCTGGGTAGAGTAATCTTGGTTGTAGGTTTTTCTCCTTCATCACTTTAAGTATATCCTGCCACTCCCTTCTGGCTTGCAGAGTTTCTGCTGAAAGATCAGATGTTAACCTTATGGGGATTCCCTTGTGTGTTATTTGTTGTTTTTCCCTTGCTGCTTTTAATATGTTTTCCTTATATTTAATTTTTGACAGTTTGATTAATATGTGTCTTGGCGTGTTTCTCCTTGGTTTTATCCTGTATGGGACTCTCTGTGCTTCCAGGACTTGGTTAACTATTTCCTTTCCCATATTAGGGAAGTTTTCAACTATAATCTCTTCAAATATTTTCTCAGTCCCTTTCTTTTTCTCTTCTTCTTCTGGGACCCCTATAATTCGAATGTTGGTGCGTTTAATGTTGTCCCAGAGGTCTCTGAGACTGTCCTCAGTTCTTTTCATTCTTTTTTCTTTATCCTGCTCTGCAGTAGTTATTTCCACCATTTTATCTTCCAGGTCACTTATCCTTTCTTCTGCCTCAGTTATTCTGCTATTGATCCCATCTAGAGTATTTTTAATTTCATTTATTGTGTTTTTCATCGTTGCTTGGTTCCTCTTTAGTTCTTCTACGTCCTTGTTAAATGTTTCTTGCATTTTTTCTATTCTATTTCCCAGATTTTGGATCATCCTTACTATCATTATTCTGAATTCTTTTTCAGGTAGACTACCTATTTCCTCTTCATTTGTTAAGTCTGGTGTGTTTTGACCCTATTCCTTCATCTGCTGTGTGTTTTTCTGTCGTCTCATTTTGCTTATCTTACTGTGTTTGGGGTCTCCTTTTCACAGGCTGCAGGTTCGTAGTTCCCGTTTTTTTTGGAATCTGTCCCCAGTGGCTAAGGTTGGTTCAGTGGGTTGTGAAGGCTTCCTGGTGGAGGGAACTAGTGCCTGAGTTCTGGTGGATGAGGCTGGATCTTGTCTTTCTGGTGGGCACGTCCACGTCTGATGGTGTATTTTGGGGTGTCTGTGGCCTTATTATGATTTTAGGCAGCCTCTCTGCTAATGGATGGGGCTGTGTTCCTGTCTTGCTAGTTGTTTGGCATAGGGTGTTCAGCACTGTAGCTTGCTGGTCATTGAGTGATGCTGGGTCTTGATGTTGAGATGGAGATCTCTGAGAGATTTTTGCCGTTTGGTATTACGTGGAGCTGGGAGGTCTCTTGTGGACCAGTGTCCTGAAGTTGGCTCTCCCACCTCAGAGGTACGGCCCTGATGCCTGGCTGGAGCACCAAGAGCCTTTCGTCCACACGGCTCAGAGTAAAAGGGAGAAAAAATAGAAAGAAAGAAAGAAAGAGGCTATAATATAGTGAAGTAAAATAAAGCTATTATAAAGCAAAGCTATACAGACAAAATCTCACCCAGAAGCATATACATATACACTCACAAAAAAAGGAAAAGGGGAAAAATTAATATATCCTGCTCCCAAAGTCCACCTCCTGAATTTGGGATGATTCGTTGTCTATTCAGGTATTCAACAGGTGCAGGCACATCAAGTTGTTTGTGGAGTTTTAATCCACTGCTTCTGATGCTGCTGGGAGAGATTTCCCCTTCTCTTCTCTGTTCGCACAGCTCCCGGGGTTCAGCTTTGGATTTGGACCCACCTCTGCATGTAGGTCGCCTGAGGGTGTCTGTTCCCCGCCCAGACAGGACGGGGTTAAAGGAGCAGCTGCTTAGGGGGCTCTGGCTCACTCAGGCGGGGGGAGGGAGGGGTATAGAGGAGGTGGGGCAAGCCTGCGGCGTCAGAGGCGTCGTGACGTTGCAGCAGCCCGAGGCGCGCCGTGCGTTCTCCCGGGGAAGTTGTCCCTGGATCACGGGACCCTGGCAGTGGCGGGCTGCACAGGCTCCCGGGAGGGGCGGTGTGGAGAGTGACCTGTGCTCGCACACAGGATTTTTGGAGGCGGCAGCAGCAGCCCCATCGTCTCACGCCCGTCTTTGGTGTCCGCGCTGATAACCGCAGCTCGCGCCTGTCTCTGGATTCTGCGCTGTTAGCCGCGGCTCGCGACCGCCTCTGGGGTCCGCGCTGATAGCCGCGGCTCGCGCCAGTCTCTGGAGTTCGTTTAGGCGGCGCTCTGAATCCCCTCTCCTTGCGCGCCGTGAAACAAAGAAGCAAGAAAAAGTCTCTTGCCTCTTCGGCAGCTGCAGACTTTTTCCCGGTCTCCCTCCCAGCCAGCTGTGGTGCGCTAACCCCTTCAGGCTGTGTTCACGCCACCAACCCCAGTCCTCTCCCTGCGATCTGACGGAAGCCCGAGCCTCAGCTCCCAGCCCCGCCCGCCCTGGCGGGTGAGCAGACAAGCCTCTCGGGCTGGTGAGTGCTTCTCGGCGCCGATCCTCTGTGCGGGAGTCTCTCCGCTTTTTCCTCTGCGCCCCTGTTGCTGTGGGGTCCGCGCTGATAGCCGCGGCTCGCGCCCGTCTCTGGAGTTCGTTTAGGCGGCGCTCTGAATCCCCTCTCCTCGCGCACCAGGAAACAAAGGGGGAAGAAAAAGTCTCTTGCCTCTTCGGCAGCTGCAGACTTTTTCCCGGACTCCCTCCCGGCTAGCTGTGGTGCGCTAACCCCTTCAGGCTGTGTTCACGCCGCCAACCCCAGTCCTCTCCCTGCGATCTGACCGCAGCCCGAGCCTCAGCTCCCAGCCCCGCCCGCCCCGGCGGGGGAGCAGACAAGCCTCTCGGGCTGGTGAGTGCTGCTCGGCGCCGAGCCTCCGTGCGGGAATCTCTCCGCTTTGCCCTCCGCACCCCTGTTGCTGCGCTCTCCTCCGTGGCTCCGAAGCTTCCCCCCTCTGCCACCCGCAGTCTCTGCCAGCGAAGGTCCTTCCTAGTGCGTGGAAATCTTTCCTCCTTCACAGCTCCCTCCCACTGGTGCAGGTGCCGTCCCTATTCTTTTGTCTCTGTTATTTCTTTTTCTTTTGCCCTACCCAAGTACGGGGGGAGTTTCTTGCCTTTTGGGAGGTCTGACGTTTTCTGCCAGCGTTCAGTGGGTGTTCTGTAGGAGCAGTTCCACGTGTAGATGTATTTCTACTGTATCTGTGGGAAGGAAGGTGATCTCCGCGTCTTACTCTTCCGCCATCTTCTCCCCAACCCCCCCCCCCGATCCTTTTAAAATGTAAATATGTTTTAAAACTTAACGTCTGCATTCAGAACAGTCCAACAGCTCCCGTTGCTAACCCCAAGTCCCTACCGTCACACTCACCTTTCTAAATAACGCCAAGCACGCTCCTGCCCCGGGACTCCCTGCTGCCTGGTCCCCGCACCTGGAATCTCCTGCCAGACACACCATGTGGCCTCCGCCCTCTCTCCTTCAAGATATTCCTCCACTCAGACCTCAGTGAGGCCGAGGGGCACCACCCAATTGAAGACCGTGGTCTTGACTCCCACCCTGCACATCTCATCCCCCTTCCCTGCTCTGGTTCCGCCCTTACCACCTTCTGACATTCCCTGTATGTGCTTATTTATTATGCTATTGTCTTCATCAGTAGAAGGTAGCTGAGTGAAGGCAGAGTTGTTTTCTGTTTTGTTAGCTGCTGTATCCCCATTGCCTGGTGTGGTGCCCACCCACAGTAGGGGCTCTGAAAACTTGTTGAATCAATGAGTGAATGAATCATTGGGTGTTTCTCAGGTGTAATCTAAACAAAGTCAAATTTTTATTTTCTATATAGTTTAAGCCTATAGAGTAAGGGTAAAGTGTATCAAAGCCTATATTTTTAAACTTGTTTGTAACTAGCTGACAAGGACATTCTTTACAACATAAGGAATCATGATGACAAGGACTAAACTTAGGGAGGCACAGAGGTGGTCAAAAGGGAGCAGGACTGAAGATGTGGTACATATACACAATGGAATATTACTCAGCCACTACAAAGAAGGAAATAATGCCATTTGCAGCAGCATGGATGGACCTGAAGATTATCACACTTAGTGAAGTAAGTCAGGCAAAGACAAATATCATATGATATTGCTCATACATGGAATCTAAAAAAAAACCGATACAAATGAACTTATTTCCAAAACAGAAACAGACTCACAGACTTAGAGAATGAAATTATGGTTACTGGGAGGAGGATGGGGGGAGGGATAGATTGGGAGTTTGGGATTGACATGCACCCACTGCTATATTTAAAATACATAACCAACAAGGACCTACTGTGTAGCACAGGGAACTCTGCTCACTATTCTGTAATAACCTAAATGGGAAAAGAATTTGAAAAAGAATAGATACATGTATATGTATAACTGAATCACTTTGCTGTACACCTGAAATTAACACAACGTTGTTAATTAACTATACTCCAATATAAAATAAAAATTTTTAAAAGGCGGGGTGGGGAGCAGGACTTTAGGCTTAGCCTGAGTTTTTGTGCTCAGATCTGGCCTCAGGAGCATGTGCATTGTTGTAAGGATTTGAGATAATATATGTAAACTGCCTGACCCACATTGACGTTTACTACACAAATGGAATAATCATGAGCTTTCTGTCATTATTTGGAACCATCCTGGAGATTGCCTCCGCTGTCCCAATGACTTAAGACTTCTAAGAAAGCCACCAAACAAGAGGATTTCCTGCTGGAAACCCGTGGCCCACTGCATCCCGTCAGGGCCCCTTTGGAGATTGGAGCAACGCACAGCAGGAAAGCTATGCAGCCATACTGCTCTTAAGAATGAAAAGTGAAGAAAGGAATCCATTTGTCCCTTTCCCAGGATAAAGCGCACGCTTCCTCCTGTTGACTTTATACTTCCAGCCTCGTGCCTTTGATGTCTTAGTGTCTTGCATGTTTATTGATGCTTCACAGTGGGCCCATGGAATAGGTAGGGCAGCTACGCTCATTCTCAGTACCAAATTCCAAATGACTTGTTTGTGGCTACAAGGTGGCCTGAACTCCAGGTAAGGGTTCTTTCTACCATTTGTTGCCTTTTAAAAATTTATGCAACAATTATTGGACTGCTCCTTATATGCCAGGCACTGTTCCAGGCACTGGGAATACAGCAATGTCTCTAATCTCATGGAGCATACATTCCAGTGGAGGAAAAAAGACAGTAAACAAATGGCAAGTAAATGTGCAATGTGCCAGGTAGAGATTTTTGCTACACAGGAACATGAAGCTAGGTGAGAGGCATCGGATGTTGCTATTCAATATCAGGAAATCAGGTAAAACCTCACCGAGAAGGTTACATTTGGACAGAGACTGGAGCAGGCCTTGCAGATACCTGGAGAGTGTTGCAATGAGGGAGCAGCAAGGGCAAAGGCCCTGAGGCAGGACCATGTTTGGCTACTCGAAGCATGACAAGGAGGCCAGAGTGGCTGGAGCTCGGTGAGCAGGTGGGAGAGTGTGGGAGAGATGGTCAGAGAGAGTGGGCACAGGTCAGGCCATTGTAGGACTTTGATTTTTACTCCAGGTGAGATGGGAAGGCTTGAGGGTTTTGAGGAGAAGAGTGATCCCTCTGCTGCTGTGTTGCGTTGAAAGGACACGAGGGGAGCCAGGGAGAGCAGATGTTGCAACAGATCCAGCTGGGAGGTGCTGGCAGCTGAGACCAGAGTTGTACCAGTGGAGGTGATGAGAAGTAGTTCGATGATGGATATTATCTTGCAGGTAGACCTGGAAGATTTTGCGAAAAGATTGCAAGTGGGGTTTGAGGGAAATAGAGGCGTTAACAATGAACTCCAATCTTTTGGCTCAAACCTCTGGAAGAATGGGGTTGCCATTTCCCCAAAAGGGAGAGATTACAGGTAGAGCAAGCTTGTGTTGGTTTAGCTGTGTCTGATTTTTTTTTAAGGATGCAGTTGAAATCAGGGGTTCAATTTTGGGCATGTGAAGTTTATTAAACATCCAAGCGAAGATGTCCCGTAGGCACGTTGACAGGCATACGTCTGATAGGAGAGCAGGACCTGTCTGGGTTGGAGACGTGAATGCAGATACATCAATGCAGAGACGCTGTTTAAACCCGTGCAAGTAGATGGAATCATCTGGAAGGTGGGTGTAAACCAGGAAGCATCCGAGGTCAGAGACCTGTAGCACTGCAACATTTGCCATTTAGGGGATGCCAAGGAACCAGCAAAGGAGGCTGGGAAGGTGTGACCCACGGGGAGGGGAGTGGAGAGAGATTCGGTCCAGGAAGCCGGGGAATAAAGTGGAGGGTGAGATCCCCTCTGTCACGTGGTGCCACTAGGTCAAATGTGTAGATAGATAGACAGATAGATATGTACAAAATACGTACAAAATATATATGTACATATGTACAAAAAAATATATATGTAGTACAGTATATGCCTTCTTAACTTGACATTGCTTCATGAAGCATTTTCCATGTCATTAAATATAATTTCCACGCATGGCTTTTAATGACCCCATAGTATTTCATGTCATGGATGCGCTATAATTTATTTACTATTCTCTGACTGTTGGATGTTTGTATCAATTTTTCAGTATCTAAATAATGCTTATGTATACATCATGCTGTACATCTTTTGATTCTTCGATATAAACTCCTAGAACTGGAATTATTGGGATGGCCATAAAGTTCATTCTGTAACAGCTTATGGAAAAACCCGAACGAACTTTTAGGCCAACACAATACAACCCAATCAGAAGTGAATATTTATTATAAATATCCATCCAGAAAGACTGTACCAATGTTTGCTTTTACCAGCTTTGTAAAAGAGGAGTGCTTATTTTACTGTGGGCTTCACCAATATTGTGTATCAGTTCTTTTCAGTTTTTTTGACAATAGAGTAAAAATGGCTTGTCAATGATGTTTGCATTTTTTTTTTTCATGAGCTTATTATGGCTTCGTGTATCTTTTGTACCTGTCTCTTGTCAATGTATCTGTTGGAATCATGTATTTTTCTTAGTTACTTGGTAAAGCCACTCATGCAGTAAGGATATTGATATTTTCCCATAACTGGGGTAAATATTTTTCCCAGCTGTTTGCACTTTGGTTTTATAATGACATTATATGATTTATAAATTTTAACATTAAATTTAGAAAATTCTTTGCAATTTTGAAAGTAATATATATGCATATAGTTTCAAGATTTCTAAGTTTTAAAGTTATTTATTTTTATGTATAGTTAAAGGTAAGGCCCTAACCAGCCTTTTTTTTTTCCCCAGAAGTAATCAAATCTACTCACCCAGGTCAAGAATTTCTACTCTATGTTCCAAATTCAGCCTCTCATTGAACACTTGTAGAACAAGGCAGCATAATTAGTAAACAACCCGTTAAACCGTTCTAATAGTTTAGGCTTCATTTGGTCTCAAAACCTGCTGCCATGTAATTCCTATATCAGTGAGAACATGATAGGCTGTGCTGCTGTAATAAACAGCCCACATTTCTTCTCTGCCTTGTCCAGAAGGGAAACCTGTCACTTCCCTCCAAACCCCATTGGCCAGAGCTAGTCACATGATCCTACCTAACTGCAGGGGTTGGAGAAGATGGGAAGCAAATGGAATGTTTCGGGAGTACCCCTCCATCTGCCGTAGATTCCTGCCACATATTCTATCTAGCGTTGGCCTCAGGAACGCAGAGTAAGACTTTTCCACATATGCCTTCAAATAATTGAAAAGAGCAGTCACATTCCACTCCCCCCCCCCCATATACACATTCCCATATGCACACTCCCTGTGCCCCTCATAGTCTTCCGGTTTTCAGAAGAAGCCTCACTCTTTTGATCATTTTTTCTCTTAGTTTCTTTCTTTCTTTTCTTTTTCTTTTTTGGCTGCACCACAAGGCATGAGGGATCTTAGTTCCCTGACCAGGCATCGAACCCGTGCCCCCTGCATTGGAAGCACGGAGTCTTAACCACTGGACCACCAGGGAAGTCCGATCTAACTTAGTTTCTTATCCCGTTGCCATCCTGGAAACCCTTTTCTGGATGCGTTACCACTTATTATTTTTTATTTTATTTTATTCTATTTTATTTATTTATTTTTTATGGCTGTGTTGGGTCTTCGTTTTTGTGCGAGGGCTTTCTCTAGTTGTGGCAAGCGGGGGTCACTCTTCATCGCGGTGCACGGGCCTCTCACTATCGCGGCCTCTCTTGTTGCAGAGCACAGGCTCCAGACGCGCAGGCTCAGTAGTTGTGGCTCACGGGCCTAGTTGCTCCGCGGCATGTGGGATCTTCCCAGACCAGGGCTAGAACCCGTGTCCCCTGCATTGGCAGGCAGATTCTCAACCACTGCCTCCACCAGGGAAGCCTGCATTACCACTCATTAATATCAGTTGTTAAACCCAAAATGTCTTGTGATTTAAACAGAGATTTATTTTCCGTGTCATTAACTTCCGGTCTTATATTCGTGAAGCAGAGCCTTCATCCCCCTCTGCTTGATGTTCCCTGCTCGCGACACCTTCCTATCCTACCAGCATAAGGCTTGGCTCGTAGCTACCCGGTTTGCCAAATGGATTGTACACCTGTAGTTTCCATTGACCTAGGATCATGAGGCTAACCAGTTCAAGAATCCATATCCTAAAGCCATGACCTGTCATCAGTTCATTAAGATATATATATGGTTTCTGATATAATGTGCTCAAGCCATAAATCACATCCAGTTTCTGTGCTTCAGCTTTTCAGGGCTTCCAGCTGCTACATTTTCCCGTTGGGTGTGGACGAACCACTGGAGTTTGAGACAGTAGACAGCCTAGGAAAACAATGTCACTGAACTGATAATGAGTGTGAAGGTCTTCAAGTCTCTGCTGACTTAAAATGAGGAAGAGGGAGGGACTTTTGATAGCCCTATTCTCCAACTGCTCATATTATTTTTAGATCAGAAAATTTACCTTGATCGGTGTTGTACTTCTTGAACAAAAAGGCTTTGCCACCCTCCCCCTTCCCCTGAGGGTACTTCATTGTCCCATGGAGTCAGATGGTGACAACGGGCCGGAAGGGTCTATAAGGGCTAGACCTCTTACAATGCTTCTACCAAGAAAACTAGCCGAGGTGACATTTGAGAAGGTTTACTGGGCAATGTAAAGTTGACTTCTGCATTACCCATCATCTAGGCCTTGTTTGTGTTCAAAACCCATTTCAAATGCTAAGCTGAAAGAGCTGGGTCATCGTGTGATAGCCAGTTGTGCGTATGATAGCGTCATGTGTGTGAGAGCCAGTCATGCATGTATATTAAATCGTTGTGTGGACCCAGAGATGCTGTTTCTTCTAACAGTCGAGATTCAAACTGTTATTGGGACACTCAGGTATATCAGGTATATTAAAGCTTAAGCTTAAACATGCCCTTTAACGTACCTAATAGTTTCCAAATACCCATTCAGCTACCACCATCTCCCGACTTCCTTCACTATTATAATTGAATACTAGGAGTCTGTTTTTCCAGAGTGAGAATACCACGAAGCCTCTTTTGAAACCAGTAGAGCCAGACTCATGTCAAACTGCCACTCATTAAATGCACAATAAGCACATCTTAATAACCTGACAATTCCACGTGCTACCCTAAAGGTATTTTCAAACATTATTTCCAAAACATGTTCTTGTTCCAAGTAATGTGAGTAGGCCTCACAATTAACTAATTTCCAGCCAAGTCTGAAATATCAAAGGTTAGTGTCCAGAGATCGTAGTGTGTAAAAGAATGGGAGCTCTTGTTTTCAAATTCAGCTGTGTTGGTTTTATAGTTTTGGGACTGGAAAATGGCCAGAAGACTGTATTAACCTTCTTTTCAATCTTCCTTAAGAATTCCCTCATGTCTAGGATGCCAACTAGACTCCCGAGAATTCCGGCTTATTCTGTTGTGTCCAGGGGATGCCTTCTGTTATCCGTAGTTACCTGCAATGGCGAGGGGTTAGGGATTGAAAGAGTAAAGGTCAAGTTCTTAACCCAAGAATAGGGTATTTGTTTCACCTGGCCTCACAGTCAAGTTCAGGGCCACTGGGAGCTCACGTGAAGCCTAGAAAAGAAAGAAGCGTCCATGCACATCCACTGTTTGAGGCTTAGCCCCTGGTTGCTTGATCCTTACTGGAGCTTGGTTTTTAGTCCATTCCCTTGACTGCAGTTTTAGTTCCTATTTCCTTGGCCCTCGGATTTATAGGTTAGAATCTTCATAACTGTAGTTTTGCTTCCCCATTTCCCACCTCTGAACCTTCTATCCTCAGACCCTAGGCCCCTGTCCCTCAGTTGGGGTCTGTAGAGCTATGCTCCCCAGGTTTAAAATGCTTGTTCTCATCACTCAGGAACATTGCAGAGAAAAATCCAGATACAATATGTTTATGATATGATTGAATCTGGCTTGAATATATTTCAAGAAAAGCATAGTTTCAAGTTAAAAAAACCCTGAAATTTATTCAGAAATAGATAAGTTAGTAAACCTTTGCATGCAAATTCACAATATGTAAAAATAATAACAGAATTTTGTAATGACAGTGGCCCCTGCATGGCATTTTTGTCTGTTTGCTTATTTTTTGTAGCACAGCAAAAAGCCCAGATATCAAATAGACTGGAGGCTGGGAAGATACATACACTACAAACCTATAAATTTTTAAAAAGTAACCTAATCCCCCCAACCCTCCCCGCCCCCGCAAAGTTGTCTCTTACATTCATTTCTCCCTAGCAGTGTTAAATCTGGCAAGGATTGTGTTCATCTTGCCACAATTAAAAGTCTACAAACTAAAAAATTTCCATAAAAGCCAACCATCAAAATGTGTGAAACATCTAAAATGTTGATATAATTGAAACCTGTCTTCAGTATTTGCTAAATACATGGTTCCCCTCCCTTGACATCTAATAAACAATTGTAGAGCTGTGTCTGAGTTTAGCATTATAAGATCTGGATTCAAAGTACCACAGGAGAGCAGTCAACTCTGGTCTTCTCTGGATTCATGGGCTATTTGTTAGATAAATACCAGCTACATAACTAATTTTTTTTAAAATTAATTATTTATTTATTTATTTATGGCTGTGTTGGGTCTTCGTTTCTGTGCGAGGGCTTTCTCTAGTTGCGGCAAGCGGGGGCCACTCTTCATCGCGGTGCGCGGGACTCTCACTATCGCGGCCTCTCTTGTTGCGGAGCACAGGCTCCAGACGCGCAGGCTCAGCAGCTGTGGCTCACGGGCCTAGTTGCTCCGCGGCATGTGGGATCTTCCCAGACCAGGGCTCGAACCTGTGTCCGCTGCATTGGCAGGCAGATTCTCAACCACTGCGCCACCAGGGAAGCCCTACATAACTAATTTTTAAAAAATCAAAACTTTGTAACTGATTGGTTATTTGTGATACAAAACTTTCTACCTGCTAGAAGATGATAAAAAAATGGTGATCAATTTTCCTTGCTCAAGAATTCCAAATAACTTAGCTAGATACATCCCCCCCCAACTCAAGAAGGGGGGCATAACCTCCTCACCTTAGATGTGGGCTCCCACAGGGACTTCCTTCCAAACAGTAGAGGATGGAGGCGGGAAGAGAAACTTCCCAGTGGAGAAACCTGACAAGCCCCAGTCAGCCAGTGATCAAGGCCACAACGTCAACAGGATAAGCACCCTTGCTGTCCTGTTCATCTCTGTGGTCGTCTTCCCCAAAACCCATAACCTTCGTCTAACCATGAGAAAAACATCAAACCCAGTTGTTGGACTTTCTGCAAAATACCTGATCACTACTCCTCAAAACTGTCATCAAGAACAAGGAAAATCTTATAACCTTTAAAGATTGTGAATCACTATGTTGTACACCTGAAATACAAGATACTGTGTATCAACTATATGTCAATACCAATATTTTTTAAAACAAATGAAACAAAAACAATTAAGTCTGAGGAGTTATTCCAGCCAAGAGGTACCTAAGAAGATGTGATGACTAAATGTAATATGGTGTCCAGGATGGGACTCTGGAACAGAAAAAGGACATTCGGAAATCCAAATAAAGTGTGGGCTTTAGTTAATGAAATGCATCGATGTTGATTCATTACTTGGGACAAATGTCACATACAAGGGAAGATGTTCATTAGAGGGGAACCTGGGTGTGGCGGTTATGGGAACTCACTGTACTATCTTCGCAACTGTTCTGTAAGCTTAAAACTATTCTAAAAGAAATAAAAGTTTATTTTTAAAAAAGGCTATTAACAGACCCTCCAACTCGGCCAATAGGGTTCTCTCTACAACCTGATTCCAGGACACCCCTGCTTCTGTGCTCAGAGACCCCCTACCTGGTGACCTGTCTGTGGCCCTTCTCTAGCATCAAAACATCTCCCAAAGCATCTTTTATAAGTCGTTCCACACATCTGGCACCAGGGCTGAAGTTTCCCGGAGTCATCTGCATCAGTGTCTGCCCTAGAATGAAATCCCGCGCACATGTGGTGGAAGACATTTGCCTTCTCGTTACCCATCCAGTGTTTGACTCTTTCCTGCTTTTTGAGTCTCCATGTGGTTTCTCACTACAGGAGTTGAAAATTCCAGACAATGGCCCCAAGACTGTGTCCTCTGCTACATTCATCAGATGCACCCGTGGCAACCTTAGGATCAGGAGGCGAGGTGGGGGGTAATCTTCCCAGGGGACAGCGGTGTGTTGGGGGGTGATGGGGGAGGCGCAGGGGCTAGTGGAAAGGGCCTGCAAGCTTCGGGGGGTCTACTGTCAGGCAGTGGAGTCCTATCAGCCGTGCTGGGCCAATCAGTTCCGCAGCATACTTTGTTCCCAGCCTGGTTCTCCAGCCCTCCTAGCAGTACTGAAGCTACACAGTGTTCTTTATGTAAAACTGTTTGTTGAAAAAAAACATGCATACATAACACCGCACAGATCATAAGAGCACAGTTCGATTCATTTTCACAGAGTGAACCGATCCTTACTAGGACTCACATCAAGAAACGAAACCTGGAAACCCCTCCCACACCTTCACATCCCAGCTCAGAGGAAGCTGGCCAGGAGGGACCAGCCAAGGGAGTGCAGGAGGCGGCAAAGCCTGTGGGAAGCCTTGCGTCAGCCCACAGACCTGCCTTCCAGCTCAGCTTCCATTTCCATGTCTCTTGCGTCCTTATGATAAGTCCCATTTTCCTGAGTTGGTTAGAGCTGGCTTCTGTTCCTTGCAGCCCAAATGGCCTGAATAGCAACTGTTTCTACTTAGGCGAACAGAAAACATATAACGGTCCGATGAAAACCATGACTCACTCATGCCAATGTCTCATGGGAAGGAATGCCTTCAAAATCATTGGCTTTGGAGGGATACTTGACACAATAGCATGAAAAATAAGATGTCATTTAAAGGGTAGGCTTAAAACAGTGATATTTATAGAATTAGATATAATCTCAGAATGGGGAATAGGGCATTGGAGTACCAACAACACCCCACTGGTTCCTGAGCAATGATCTTTAGTAAATCATTTCTCTACGTTCCTGCTTGTGTGGCCATGGAAGAGAGCATTAAGAACCTGGGCTAAAAGATGCTCCCGGGGGAAAGTATAATGATTTTAAATGGCAACGAGTCTCATCCACTAATTTCCTAGCAAAGTCTGTGTCAAGCCCAGATGTTGGGGAGAAAGTGAAAATGACAGCACCAAACAAAACAAGAGTACCTTTTGCTGGTGTGTTTGCTGACAGCCTGTATGTGTCAAACTTGATGAAATGCACTTACAAGCCCCTGCCAGACGTCAAAGAAAGCAGCTGTGAGTTCTCATCCCTTGAAACCTACAAGCCACCAAAGCGATTTAGCTGATGGCGCTGAGTATCAGTTTATGCTGAGACAGGGTGTGGGCTATCTCCTCTCGTGGGCACTTTGCCTTTTGGACAGCTTGTGGGAACACACATAAAAACTATGGAGGACATCCAGGGCATTTTAGGAGAGCTGGGTGGGTGGCAGTCAGCGGTGACACATTCATGCATCCACTCTAAGGGCTTTGAACTATTTTTACTAATTTATTATTTTACTCATTTAGCCTTAGCTAGATGTGTTTATTTGCAAATATTTGCTTAGCACTTGCCATGCAAAATCCAGTAGAGAATTTTCAATTGTGACAGTTTTCTTCACTTTGCATCTCTCCCATGACAAACTCTGTAAGGTTAGAGATTTTCCATTTGTGAATCCCCAGCATTGGGGTCACGGAGGGAGACAGTGACTGGCTCATTAAATGAGTTCAAAATATAGCTATTGCATGAATAACTTTGTGATGTGTTGAGCTCCAAAAGGGACTTGATCCCTTAAAAACTGTGGCTTTACATAATTGAAGCAGAGAGCACTTAGAAAGTGAATGGACTTAGAACCTGAGTTTATATGCTGGCTCTGGTACTTATTAGCTGTACCTTAACTAGCGAACCTGGCTGCTGAGCCTCGATTCTCACCTGTACAATGGGAACAACATAACTGCCCCGCAAGTTTCTTCTGAGGGTTAGAAGATGGAGTATATGTGCAGTTCATGGCACAAAGTGCCATGGTCATTGCCGTGAGCATCATAAGAGTTAAATGGTTGAGAATGAGGGCTTTAGAATCAGACCTCAGCTCTGGTCTCAGCTGTAGCATTGCCTTGCTGTGTGACACATGTAAATCACATGGCACCCTGCCTGGTCCACGGTGAGTGATTGATAAATTATTATTATTATTAACAATAGAAGGCAATTATCCTTATGGTTGTATTACTATTAAATTATTCCCCTAAAAGGACACACAAAACAAAGAGTTTCAAATCCGTTTAGAAGGAAGAGAAATAGATTTTAGAGGCACTCTGGATGAGAAAATCTCTGTAATTGAGCACCAAATTTAGCCTTGGGTTTCCTGGCAACCAGGGTAATAAAAAGAATCACAACAGTTTATATAATTATTATTATCAGTTATAATTAGTCAACTAGAGCTGCTCTGTCCAATATGCTAACAAGTAGCCACGTGTGGCTATTACTGAGTCTTTGAAATGTAGCTCATCTGAACTGAGATGTGCTGTAGGACTAAAATGCACTGGATTTTGAAGACTTAGTGTGAAAAAGTAAAATATCGCATTAAAAAAGTTTTGTATTTGCTACATGTCGAAATTATGGTATTTTGGTTATTTGGATTGAATAAGATATACTATTAAAATTAATTCCACCTATTTCTTTTTACTTTTTTGGTGTGGCAACTAGAAAGTTAAAAATTCCATACATGGCTCACATTTTTGACTTCTGTTTTGTCCCTATTGGACAATACAACTCTTTAAAACTCTCATTATTCTAAATGGAACTTATATTACTTATATTTTATTTGTATAAAATATCAATATAATTCTATAGCATAATTATAATAATTATGACATTGATAATTATGATACATTATAATTATAATTATGATATAACGCCATATGATATATAATTATATATAATTATATCATATATAATTATAAAAATATAAAAATATAAATGTGATATAACATCAACATATTGTAGACATACAATATAATAAAATATGTAATATTAATATATTATAAATATATAATTACATACAATATAATTATTAATAAAAGTAATAGAAATATAAAACAATATGTTATATATTAATATATTATTATATACTTTATATTATTTATAAAAGAGGCTTTTGATATCCATATAGGTAACATCGTCACCTACAATTTTAAAGAAAATTTGATAGATCCTAAAGGAGCGATGTTATGATAATTACATGAAGGAGAGACGTAATGATAATTGTAGTGGCTACCGTTTCCTGAATGCTTGCATACGTACTAGGCACAGTCCTAATTTCTTTTCAGATATCAGTCCTTTAAAAATTCATAAGTGGTATGATCATTCTTGCATTACGCCAGGAAATTATACCTTAGTAACTGGTATAAGATATAAAGACACCCATCTTTTCTTCTTTCCTTCCTCTTTGGTGTCATTCACAGCTGCAGACAGGTGCTCGGCAGCAAATGGTGCTCAATAAATCGGTGTATATAAATAAATACCTAAATGGTGTCTCTTCTCTCCCTGTGTCATTCAGCTTCTCTGTGAGATCTAGTTCTTTTAAATCTCAGTAACAGCAGGACATTTAAAAGTCTATAAAATTTGGGAATTATCTGTTACCCGAAATCGTCTTGTCGCTTGAAGTCTGCAGGAAGAACTTGGCAACAGAAGTGACATGAGTCCATTGATAGACCCCCGGGCTCTGCTGTGCTCTGGTCGGAGCCTGGATGTAAACCGAGTTACAATAACTAAAGAATTAGCTGTTTCCTGTGGGTACAAATCATCTCTAAACTTTCCAAAATTCTTGTATATTTTGAAGAAATTTATTTAGCTTTTTTGGAACCCGAGTCTATTAAAAAACCAAATATTTCAAAGAATATATGGTTTTTACAAGAGGCAAAAGTGTAAAAAAGAGGAAATGAATCTTATCTCTTAAATCCAACTCTGTATACCCCACTGAGACCAGGAGAAAGGAACTGGAATTTAGGATTTTTAAATGTAACTGCAAGTAATAGAAAGATGTGCCCAGCTCTGCGGAGGGCCAAGGGCCAAGAAAAAACTGTCTTTACTGTTTCACAACATACGGAGAAGGGAAACTTGGAAATCGTTAGAAAAAGAGTGTCAGGGGTCATGACAGGTTTGGAAAATAGGTCTAATGAGCAAAGAATATAGTAGTTGGTGTTATTTTTCCCAAGGAGAAGAGAGGAGGTTCGTCGTGATTGAGAACCCAGGGACAGCGTTGTTGTACAGGCACTAGTACACAGTAGGATCCCAGCTGTACTGACGCGCACAAGTGTAGATTTCAGTTTAAAGCTAAAGGAATTTCTTCACAGTCAGAGCTGTAAACCAATGGTCTAGCCAGCAGGGAGAGGTAAAGAATCTTTCTGGAGGTCCTTCGATAGGCTGATCTCTTGGCTACCTGTGATAGTTTGGGGGTGTCCTGGATTTGCTGACTGTGGAGCAGAATAATCCACATAGTTGCTACGTTCACCTTAGAAAAAGTGATCTGCACCAGGTATTTAGACAACAGCTTTCTCAAATCAGACACGTCATTCATAGCTTCGTCATTCTCAGAAGAACCCATACATTGAGAAAATGAAATACCCAAGTTCAGAGACTGGTTCTTGGTTGCATAAGTGGATCCAGGCTTACAAAGAAAACCCCTCACATTAAATCCAAAGCTTTTCCTCGAGACCATGAGGCTATTTGCAGGGCTACATTTGAATGGCAAGCTTTCTGAATTGAGGTGTTTATATTCTAATTCAAAACTCCTTTCACTTAACTAGTATAAAAGCACCTGTAGTGATGTGGCGGTGTTTCAAATGTCCACGTGGCCACTTTTCAGCAGCTGATGGAGGGGCAGGAATGCACTGTGTTGGGTCATGAGGTCTAGAGCCCAGAAGACACCCACACCCTAATGCAGATCAGAACATGAATTCTTCTGATCATAGTGGCCAGGTTCTGCAGCTTGAGAGCCGCCACGGTTGATTCCTTTCAACAAACTACAATATCTTAATCCACTACAGATATCTCAGTAAAGCCACTACTGCTCAAAATTTTAAAACTATGAAGAACTGAAGCATTTACCACTCAGACATTGGTGGGTTTTAATAGCTGCTTATGGGGAAGATTGGTAGAATTTAGAAACCCATTTCCAGCAGACATGATGAACCGCTACTAACACCTCATACCCATGACTCAACTTTGATTCATGAAAATAGAAATGGCTCTTAGGTACTTTCAACTGAGGTAAAAGTTGATTTTTAAAACACACATGTTGAATTAAGGAAAGCACATTGTCAACATCAGAGCATAGAACAAGTAACAAAGATAAGCATTAGAGACCCGGTCTTGTCATGATTATATTCACTGAAATGTTTCCTGGAGAATAACAAAGATTTCAAAGATCCCTCATGTCCCCTTCCTGCATTGTTCCACTGGATAGTCTGGGCGCCCTGGGATTAGTAATTGGGGTGCTTTTTGTTTATTTGTCAGAAATTAGTTCAGAACACACAAAGCTGGTTATGATTGGTTTTGATGTGAAAATAGATAACCTACTGACCTTGGCCTTTGGAGCCTCCAGCTCATAACTGATCACAATTATTGACATTGATTACTTCCTGGTCATTCTCCTCTCTGAGATGCCAGGGAGTGGGGCCTCACGAGTCTGAGCCCTGTGCTTTATCACTTGACTGTTTATTGAGTCTTGTCGATGTGCTCGTTGCTGAGAAGAATGCAGAAAAAATGTAGATCTTTGTCTCCCAAAAGATTGCCATCCAGCTCAGGGACAAATGCAGCACACACAAGACAAGCAATTCACAAGTGAAGGCTGTGCTCCCGGAAGTGGCCAGGTGGGCTGAGAATGCTGGGCCCTGGTAGGGAGAGACCTGGCGAGGCTGAAGACTTTGTCACAGAGGAGGTAACGGTCTAGATCCAGAAGGATGGGCAGAGAGCAGGGCAGACACTTAACTGCCTGACATTGTTACTTAAATGTTACCTTATCTCCCAACCAGATCCCACACTCCCAGGTGAGCTTGACCTTTTCCTCCGTGACTAGCACAGAGCCTGCATACAGTAGGTGAATAATAATCTCACCTGAAATGAGGGTGTCCTGAAAGTGCTCAGAAATAAAGGGGGGGCAATTAATTTGCAATTACTGAAATTGTTAATGTTGATAATGAAGCATCTTTTAAGATCTCTTGTTTTTCTCCTCTAAACATTTTAATGCCTAGGATCACGATAAAGCCAGAGGTCTCTTAACACTTATCTTTTGTTTTATGCTCTGATGTTGACAGTGTTCTTTCTTAAACGCAACACGAGTATTTTTTAAAAACCAACTTTCATCTCAATCTAAAGTGTCTAAGAGCCACTTCTAGGAAAGGGAGGCTGATTTGCAAGCCACATCCTAGAGGAACTGGCTGAGGAAGTTTTTTTTTTTTTTTTGGCTGCGTTGGGTCTTCGTTGCTGTGTGCGGGCTTTCTCTAGTTGCGGCGAGCGGGGGCTACTCTTCGTTGCAGTGCGAGGGCTTCTCATTGCGGTGGCTTCTCTTGTTGTGGAGCACAGGCTCTAGGCATGCGGGCTTCAGTAGTTGTGGCACATGGGCTCTAGAGCGCAGGCTCAGTAGTTGTGGTGCACAGGCTTAGTTGCTCCGCGGCATGTGGGATCTTCCCGGACCAGGGCTCGAACCCGTGTCCCCTGCACTGGCAGGTGGATTCCTAACCACAGAGCCACCAGGGAAGTCCCATGATTTTTTTTTTTTTAATGTTAATAATCAGGAGATGAGACAGTTGAATTTGGAAGCCTGAGAGCTGTGGCAGTGGACGCTGGACCGCAGATGTAAGGACGCCCCTGGGTGGGGTTACAACGGGTACATGGTGTCCATTCAAGCAGGGAGTATGCAGGGGACAGACTTGCTGTCCCACCTACTCTGTTGGACTCAGGGAATAGAGGAGAGACAAGGAAGGGGACCAAGCCTGTATTTGGAGGACAAGGGCTGTCTCCACACTCAGGTGTTATTCCTTCTTTTTCACTTTCAAAGAGGAAATGGGAGCAAACCCAGAACCCAGATAAAGTAACCAGAATGCTCTCCCACACATCCGCCCTCATGTGGCTAAGGTGTCTGGTCACTTTGCAAATACCCACAGTGAAGGCCTAATCCTAACAGAAGCGTCAGGCCTGGCAGGCAGTGGGGACAGGAGAAGTTGGGCTGGAAGCGCTCTGACATGTCCAAGCCACCTGCTTGGCTTCTGCTTTCACACAGCTCCCCAGCGCCCAGCGAAATGGGACCTAGACATGCTCTGACGGACTGGGGATCTGGGATGAATGAATCTCACCAGGCTGCCAGCGGAGAGGGAGATTCGCAGGCCCTAGGCCTCAGAACTCTGTGGTTTTAGACATGGATGGGGGCTAACAATCTCTGCTGAAGTGGCCCAAGCACCTCAGGCTCAGGCCCCTGGGCTGCTGCTGGGGAACCACGGCAACTCCCACGTGCATTTTAACCTGCCCTCTTGTTGTGACAGTTTGTATTGCACTAAGAATCTAAAATTAAGACTCTAAACTGGTATATAGAGAAAAAACTAGTTACCAGTGGCGGGGGAGAGGGGCAACATAGGGGTTGGGGGGCAGGAGACACAAACTACTGGGTGTAAGACAGGCTCAAGGCTGTATTGTACAACACGGGGGATATAGCCAATATTTTGTCATAACCAAACGGAAAGCAATCTTTAAAAATTGTATAAAAATAAAAAGTTAAAAACCATAACCCCTCCCCAAACCCTCCAATTGTACATGAAGTAAAATCTAAAATATGCTAAGAATAAGCACATATAAAATATAAAATGTAATACCTTAAAAAAAAGAAACATTCCAAAATCAATAAAAATCACAATATGAAAAAAAAAAACCCAATCTAAACTGAGAAGAATAACTTGGGGGCCATCTGGGAGCCACTGCGGGTTGCACACAAAGTAGAGAATGACATTTGAAAGGCTTCACTTCCTAAGCCCCACCCGTCCCACCCTTATCACCACATCATCTTGAACTGCCTGCGCCTTTGCTGTCTGTCCTTCTCTCTCCCTCAGTGCCCTCCCAGCCTTCTACCTGTGACAGCCCACTGGTCTCTTGAGGCCCTGCTCAAATGCCACCTCCCGCCTGAAGTTGTCTCTCATCAGCCTCCTTCCAGAAGGGCCCACATATGTTGCTTTATGACAGTCATGTTTGAGACACAGACGATTCTAGCTCTGCAGTCAGTTGGTCAATACGTCTTAAACTTCTTCTGCTTCACCAGGTGCAAAATTAGAAGAAAGATGCAAAGAAAACCAAAGATCTAATGTGACAACTGGCTCTTGTTCTCACACTGATTTATATGATATCTAATATAAATACATCATAACATAATATTTATACAATAGGTTTATATCACATTTATATGTAAATATTAATTTTATTATAATATAGAGATATTATATATGTATAATAAATATACAGTATATTTTATAATATTTATAATATACTTGTATTACTTATATTTAGTAACAAATATAACCCAGGAATTTGTTGAAAAGATGCCTGAGTCCTAACCCAGGGGTCTAATTCACTGATTTCTGGGTGGGAACTAGTGATTTGCACTTCCGTATAGAGCTTGCAATGCCAGTGGCCTAAGGATCCTGCTTGGAGAAACACAAAGCTAGGATGTGCCAACCTGCTGCTACCCCCCTCCTTCCTCCTGCTTGTCTCTTATTTAGCTCTCAGGGCTGGACTTGGTGAGTCCCTGTGTGATGGTTAATTTTGTGTCAACTTAGCTGGGCTGCACTGTCCACATACGTGGTCAAACATTATTCTGGATGTTTCTGTGAGGTTTTTTGGGATGAGATGAACATGAAAAGTGGTGGATGCTGAGTAAAGCAGATTGCCCTCCGTAATGTAGGTGGGCCTCGTCCAATCAGTTGACACCCTGCAAGGAACAAAAGCCTGCCCTCCCCTGAGCAAGACAGAACCCTGCCAGCAGATGGCCTTTGGATTTCGTCTGCACATTGGCTCTCCCCTTGTCTCCAGCTTGCTAGCCCACAGCCTCTGTAATCTTGTGAGCCAATTCCTTAAAATGAATCTCTTATAATATATATATTTATACATAAATATATATGTATCCTATTGGTTCTGTTTCTCTTGAACCCTGACTAATACACCCTGTGAGAATCTGAACTCACCTCCTTTTTACTGCAAAGCATATGCCGTCGAACCCCACGTCAGAGTCTCTCGGTGTAGAGAACAAGGCCCGACCCCACCAGAACCACCCAGGAGCCCTAGAAAATGCAGGTTCCCAGTCTGCATCCCTAGAGACACTGACCCAGCAGGGGCTGGGTGGGCCCTGAAATCTGCACTTACAGAATACTTGGTTATTTTTTAGCATAGGACTCAAACTCATTTCAAAATGTGAGTTGCACTAGTGGAGAGTGTGGTGAATGACACAAAAGGACATAAGAACCAATCCTTCTGGCAGGGAGTTTGCAATTCAAGTGAGGACTTCGATTCTGGAATATTTGGGGAGTGACAGGAACCACACTGACCCACTGTACTGGATTGAATAGTGTCACCCTAAAATTCACGTCCTTCCTGGGAACCTCAGAATGTGACGATATTTGGGAATAGGATGGTTGCCAGTGTAATTAGTTAAGATGAGGTCATCGTGGAATAGGGTGGGCCCTTTATCCAATATAACTGGTGTCCTTATAAGAAGAGACACAGAGACAGACAGACAGAAGACGGCCATGCAATGACAGAGGCAGAGATTGGAGTGATGCTGCTGGAAGCCAAGGAAGGCCAAGGACTGCTGGCTGCCACCACAACCCAGGAGGGAGCCGTGGAACAGATTCTCCCCTGAGCCCCCCAGAAGGAGCCAACCCTGCTGACACCTTGACTTTGGACTCCTGGCCATCAGACCTGTGAAAGAATAAATTTCTGTTGTCTTAAGTCACCCAGTCGGTGGTACTTTGTTATAGCGGCCCTAGGAAACTAATACACCCACCCACTATAAACTACTAGAAAATTGGACAAAACGTATCAAACAATTGTTTGCAGCTATTGGACAACTGACAGCACACGCCTACTATCCATGGGGAAAGATCCATGAATGGAGTAGGGCGGCACCCATGTGGACAACCAGTGCAGTCAAGGCTAAGCTGGAAAGTTCTGTGTTTGGGTGCCTGGATCCCTACTGGACGGCACCTCCCGTGGAGTCGGCAGCTGGTTATCTAGACTTCTGTCTTCCCACCTCTAGCCCATGCAGTGTTGTTCCGACTGAGCCCTCGGTAAATAAGTGAGGCATCCTCTTAGACCAGGTTTCCCAAGCTCATCCTGCAGTTGAAAGTTTGGAGCTGTAACAGTGGTTCTAACCCTGGCTGGAATTTAGAATTACCTGAGGAATCTTCTCAGTGTATCGATGCTGGGGCCCCATCCCAGACCAGTTCAACTCAGGTGTAGGAGAGGGGCGGGACCCTAGCATTAAGGTTTTTTAAAACCTCCCCAGGAAATTCTGTCATGCAGCCAAAGAGGAGACCCACTGATCTGTATCTTACTTCCCAAACTGTTTTGAACAACCCTCCTAAAACCGAATGTAAACAGATGCTTCTTCGTGTAGGCATCTTATAAGTTATTCCTCTACCGTAATGTAAGTGCATTCATCCTCGAATTCGCCCAAGCAGGTGGATGTTTTGTTTCATGGCTGTTGTTGTGTGGGTGTCCTCCCAGTCCACTCTGGGCACTTTTCCTCAGAGGAAACACAGCTTCCTGATGCCCCGGCAGTGATTTCCTGGAGTGGCTGTAGGTCCTCCTGGCCACTATGTGAAATCTGGTGTATTAGTTTCCCAGGGCTGCATGACAAAGTACCAAGACCGAGTGGCTTCAAGCAATAGACATTTATACTCTCACAGTTCTGAAGGCCAGAAGTCCAAAATCAAGGTGTCTGCAGGGCCATGCTGTCTCTGAAGGCTCTAGGTGAGGATCCTTCCCTGCCTCTTCCTGGCTTCTGGTATTTGCCCGCCATCGTTGGCTTGTAGATACATCACTCCAATCTTTGCCTCTATCATCACATGGCCTTCCCCCTGTCTCTCCACGTCGCCTTACCCCGTGTGTGTCTATCTTTGTGTCGATTCTACTCTTCTTATAAGGATGCCACTTGCATTGAATTAAGGCCAGTCCTACTCTGGTAGGACCTCATCGTAATTTACATCATCTTAAATGCATCTGCAAAGATCCCATTCCAAATAAGGTCACATTCACAAGTGCCAGGGTTAGTACTTCACCATAATCTTTTTGAAGGACACAATTAACCCTCAACACCAGGATTACCACACGCGTGCTGATTGCACCTGGCCAGTGAGGCTTAGTTATCTTTGCTTGAAATTAACACCTCCATCTTTTCTCTTGGTCATTTTCTTTAAGCACAGGTCTGTTGGCTATCCAAGCAGAGCGCTCTATCCTTGCAGTTCAAAGTGTGGTCCACCTTCAGGCAGCATCCACAGCACCTGGGAGTTTGTTTGAAATGCAGATTCTCAGGTCCCACCTTAAACTCACTGATTTGGGAATCTGCAGTTTAACAAGATCTCCAGGTGATGCATATACACGTCACATTTTGAAAGTGCTCTAAAAACCAAAGACTCACCTTCCTTTTATACTGTTGAATGATTCTGGTTGCTATGAACACATAGTGTCCTTTGTTTAAATAGGAATGAACCATTAAACATTCTTTTCTTAAATACCTTCTAATTATATTTTGAAATGTATTTGAAGTAAAAATGTTCTGAAGTTATGACTTCAAGTTCTCTGATTAGTTTAATCAAAACTAACCAAATCTGAATTATCAAGTGAATCATTGTAAGAAAAATCTTCCAATGGAATTATCTGCAGCCTGTATCACCCAAGTCTGGATGGAGTGAGGGAAGAGGATGATTACTCTGGAAATTTTTTTTAAAAATTTTGTTACCACTTTGGAGGAGAACCACAAAATAGCTGTTCTCAAATGTCAAACGTTTATTTTATGTAGCCCTAACTAGAACACTGTATAGATGTATTAGGGAGGCACTTTGGGAAGTATTATAAACAGTGATTTCCTAAGAATGAGTTGTTAAAATACAGGATAGACTGCCTTATGAAACTGGGACACTTGTGATTGATGAAGAGAAAAATCTTGCTCTGAAAAGACAGATTAGGTAGCTTCCAAGGATGTTTCCAACTCAAGATTTCATGTTGTTGCAAAACTACTCTGAAACTGTAAACTTCAGAAGGATGGCTCTTTACTTTTCGGAACTTATTTCTGGCCTTTGGTTATGAGTCCATTGCCTTGAAATATTTCTAATGTGCATCAGAGTCATAGCTCAATAAAAATCTGTGTTTTAAGCTCCATTTCAGTATTTATCCTGACTACTATCTTACTTCAACCAGAATAATGTAAGAGCTTTTTATTTGTTGGTGTGTAAGTGTATAGACGCAAATAGCCCAAAGAGTCATTAAGATGGTCCACTGTCAATATAAGAATACAGGTTATTTCTTTTCTTTCTAATACTTTTTGTCACTTAAAACCTCACATGATGTGAGTTAACATTGCTTTTATGCCTCATACTGAATGTCTATTTTATATAGTTTTTCTTCCTTACTTGTGTCTACTTTGGTTGTCTCTCTTCACAACATCTGTTACCCTTTAAAAAATCTGCCTTTTGATGCTTCTTAGAGTCTATTTATACCACAGTAATTGTTACCTTAGGCTTATTTCCCCAATTAGATCCATCCATCCATCCATCCATCCATCCATCCATCCATCCATCCATCCAGTTTATTTTTTCAACAGACATTTTACTGAACATGTACTATGTGTAGGATGTTATTCTAGGTTCTGAAGATACAGTGATAGCAAGAAATATTGCCTGCTCTGGAGAAGGTCACAGGGTAAGAAATACACGTCATCAACCAAATAGGAGATGTAGGTAGTGCTAAACTAAGGGTTTGCCCGAGATGTTATGGGGGCCTTCAGGGGAGTGCCTCACTGTCAGGGTGGGGCAGGCTGGTGGTGGAGCTCAGAGAAGTCTTCCCAGAGCGGGTGGGAGGCCCCTGAACTTCATTTGGAAGGAGAGGTGACACCGCCACATGGCAATGGGGAGCAGGAGCCCCTGGTAGAGGGTGCGGGAGCTTGGCGCTTGTTCCACACAAGCTCCGAGCGCTGGTTCCGGGCTGTGTGCAAAGTCTACGCCTCTTGATTTGAAGGGATCTGAAAATAATTTAGGAACTGCAGCTTCACAATTCTCTAAAAGTCACACCTGGATGTCTGAAAGAGAAGAGAAAGGATGAGAATCAGGCAAGTTCTGTGGCCGTTTTGGTGGGGAAATGACTGAAATGTTTGGCCAGCAAGAAGAGCGGGCTCTCTCAGAGATTTCATTTTTTTAAAGCCACCCATTCCTCACAGGATCCTGGACAGGTGGAATGAGAAGTCAGAGCAGAGATGAGACGTGGGCACTCCTGACGTCTGCTGCCTGCGCTTCCTTCTGGAAGCTTCTAGGAGGAGGGCTCTTCACCGTGTGGATTTCCGCTAATGCATCTCTCACCCTTTAGAGTCCGACTTGTTCTTTGTCGGAGGCCACTTCCTTTCCCTTAATTAGTTTCATTCACACTATTCTAACCATTGAAAAAAATAGCGAGACTAATGTTTTGTCCTTTGTTTAATGAATCAGAGCTGGCGGGGTGATGCACTCTCTTTAGATCCTTTGTTTGCACAGAGAAGCACCTCTGAAATAAGGGATGATTTGGGTCCTGGTGGAGAAATAAGAAAAACGGTCAAATCACCTCTCAGAAAAAAACCAAGGGAGATTTTATCTAACTTGCCACTATTCAAAAGAGAAAGACTAAACTTTAATGTTACAAGGGCTATTTAAAAG
Organism: Eschrichtius robustus; assembly: GCF_028021215.1. Lineage (NCBI taxonomy): Eukaryota > Metazoa > Chordata > Mammalia > Artiodactyla > Eschrichtiidae > Eschrichtius > Eschrichtius robustus. The sequence continues at coordinate 7,449,072 of NC_090832.1, read as the reverse complement.
TGTGGCCACTAATTATCCTTTGTATGTATCCAATTTTTTGTGTGCTTTGCTAGTAGGTAAAAATAGATGCCATAGTATCATTTTGGAAAAAAAAATCCATGTATGAAATGCCCAGTTTAGTTTTTTCCTTGCTTGGAGTGAGGTTTTTATTGCTCTGTCACTGAGTTGGCCTTTCTCCGTGTGTGCTGGAGTGAACAGGAATCAATCCCCTCTGGTCACGGGCAGATTGGGAGGTTTGTACTCGTGTCTTTCTCTCTCTGCAGAGCTGCTAAGGAACCACCAGAGAGGAGAGGGCAGGGCTGGCGAAGAATCTAGGTGGAGAGCTCACGGATACCATAGGGAAGGGAGACACTTATTCTAGGTAAAGTACAGCCCCATGCTCATAATAATTAAAAACCTACAGCCTTAGAGGTTTTGTTGTTTTGTTTTGTTTTTTTAAACAAAGACATAACCCTATTTACAGCATAGCTTGAGCACATTCTTTTTGAATTATCTTGTCACAGAACCATAAAATTAACTTTCTGCTAATACACTAGCCTTGATAAGATGCTAAGGCATTATAATGATGCCCTTAACACGGATACATATATAGATATAGATACACAGACAGATGGATATCTATACCTATGTTGGTTTAAGGCTTTATCATAGTGGTAGAATGTGTCAAAATTGGGCCTGAAACTAGTGGTAAGCAAAGTTAAGAATGTTCTGTAGCTTAACCTAAACTGGACCTTTGGTAAAACTTTAATCTGGCTTTTGTAACTCATTTTAAAGTAAAGAAAGTTAATAAGGGCTATGTGAATTCAGTCTCGAGGACAGAGTGAGAGGCAATCTTCTGAAGATCTTTTTGCCATTGTTTTTAAGAACATGATTAAAGGCAATGAGATCAGCCACATGCTAAACGGTGATAAATTTAGAGACAAAAATCTAAGTATAATAGTAGTTCATTAATGTTAAACAAAATCCTACTTTCTGAAAGCAATAATATTTACTGAGTTCCTCCGATGTTTGGGGCACCCAATGAAGCCTTGGTCCCCTCCCTCCAGGACTGTTCCCGTGGTGGTCAGAGGTCAGTGGTGGATGACAGAAGGTGTCTGTCCCGAAGGAGTGGACACCCCAGCAGAGAAGGAATCTGGGGGCTGGAGGGAGTGAGGGCTGTGAGGGCCTGGGCGGGGGCAAAAAGTCATGCACTTTAATTGAACCAGTTAAGTAGGGTTCCTACACATGAAGCCTTACCTGATCAGCTAGATGTAAATTTGTTTGGTTCCTGCTGAAATAGACAGTACCCTCAGGTGGAAATGAAAAATAGTCTCCCTGATGCTGGTCTGTGTTTCTGTGGCAGGTGCATGTGTGTGCCTGTCTGTTCCCTCAAAGTCAGCGGTCAAAGCTGGTTGAATACCAACATCGAAGAATACATGGTATAGTGTTATTTAGAGGAGAGGGATCTGTTTGATTCTGTAACATGTAAAGCTTCTAATATGTCTTCCAAGAAGGATTCTGGCTCAGAGGATTGCAAAGGAATGTTAGGAAAACTAGAATTACAGAAAGCTGGGAAATACTTTGCAGAGTTTTCTTCACACAGTGGCCTTGAATTAGTGTGTAAAGAATAGTTTTTATTAAGATGAAATCAGTTTTTCCCTTTTGAACAACTATTTTTAAATCACCATGTGAATGGATGCCAATTCTTAGCCTGCAGGAGTGCCCGCATCTTGTTCCTGCCCTAGGGAGAGCACGTCACCAAGTGAGAGGTGGCCTCCGAAGAAGCAGGCATGGCTTAGACTGGAAAGGGCGGGCCAAGTGGAAAGGTAGGACCAAGTGGAAAGGTAGTGTGATGGAACAGAACCTCCTTTTCCACAATCCGAGTAGCAGGACCAGGTATGAAGCATGTGAAGAACTCAAAAATGTCCGGTAAGGACTTTATTGTGACAGCAACGAGATGCCAGTAAAATAAATTAGATAAGAGTGACATGTTTAGATCAGATTCAGAAAGGCTATCGTGGCCTGCAGCGTGAGAAGAGATTGGTTGGGGAGTGAGCACTCCAACAGGCAGGGAGAGCTGGAGACTGTCGTGATTATCCAGGGAGATGCGACAGTGGTCTGAGCTAGCTAGCGAGGTTGGAGAGAAGTGAATGGATTCCAGAGGGAGGGAGAGTTTGATGGGACTTGGACCCATCAGTCAGGGGCTGAGTGGTGGTTGTTCAGAGTTCTGACTGGGTGAAGGTGCCGTAGTTCATCAAGTCAGAGAACACAGGGAAGGAGCGGGTGTGAGGTTGGTGTGCGTAAGAAGGAAATAAATTCAGATCTTGAAATCTGGAATACTGAATTGCAGAAACAAAGTGGCATAGAATAGGAGGAGAGCAAAAACAAAAAAGGCTGATACAGGACACAAAATTAACTTGAATGAAGACAAAATTCACAGCACTTAAATTGAACACTTAGTACTAGTTAACTTGGGTCTCTACAGGCCTTACATGATTAGTTAAGTGTAAATTTGTTTGATTTCTGCTAAAATAGTACCCTCAAGTGGCAATTAAAACAACAGCAAACCATACATCTCTCAAATGCTGGTCTATACATCAAATATTATAGATTTACAAGCGGGGAGACCTGAGGACAGGCCCCAGGTTGACTGTCTTCAGGAGTTATTTGTGAGCTATAACCGATTCAAACTATTACAATACTTAAAGATGTGTTAGTGAGGATAAAGTTAAGTGATTTGGTCATACCACTGTTTCAAAAGAAAATTTGAAATTCAGTAAGTAAGAAGTTATCACAATTTTCTTTTGAAATAGTGCTATGACCAAATCATTTAACTTTATTCTGACCAATCTGTGTAAAATAGCATTGTCCCCTCCAGCCTCTTCCCAGCTTACTTTTCTCCATAGCAGTTATCACCCGCTGATATGCTAAGTATTTACTTGTTTTTCTTCTGTCCTCTCTCTTCCCCTTACTCATCTAGGATGTTATCTCTACCAGGAAAAGACTTTGTTTTGCTTACTACTATATCCCCAGCGTCTAGCTTAGTTCCCGGCACATATATGCATTTAGTAAGTATTTGTTGAATAAGTGTTTTTGAGTAAATAAAATGAATGTCAATTTGGAAATTCAGCACTATCAGGTCATATAATAATAGACTATCTTAATAAAGAAAATAGACTGAAAAAGTTCTTAAACTACAGAGAAATTTCTGTAACGTACTTTGAATGCACTATAGCTAATTTCACACATATATGTGAAATACACGAATATGTATATACAGTATAATGTACTTATGAATGCGACATAGCTAACTGGCCTTTAAATATAATCATATTTAAACTTTTCCATCTTGGCCACTTTTCTTACCAACGTTTAATCAAAACGTGTATTTTACATATTCAAGCTCCACCAAATGAGCTTTTGAAAACCAGTGCATTTGAATGAATAGAAATGTACTTAATTTTAAATGATACTGTTTTTGAATTAACTCTGGACTTCACCTTAAGGGAAATTTTGTAAATATTTGCACATTAAAACTGTGAAGCCTCAGATGCTCTCTGAGTAAATGAGGTGGTGATATTTCAACAGTATTTTTATAACTCTGAAATAATCTTTAGAACTGTTTTCTTTTTTCTTTTTTTTCCTTTAGTGTAGGAGCACTCCAGCCCGAGTTTCTGGAAGATCAATACCCCCTCTTGTGATCCAGAGGTTAGAAGGTTAGATCAGTGTTCTTTCCCGCCCTGTTGATAGCAGGGTAACTTTAATGTTCTGCGTTTCCAGAGTCTCTGTTTACACAGTCTCAGAACCCTGAGTCTTGTGTGTGTGTTGAAGATTGCTCTTTCATCGGAGTGCACCCCCGACCCCCCAGGACTCACAGGTCTCCCAAAGCCTCCACGCCCGCGCGTGAGCGGTGAGCGTTACATCCACCCCTGTTTTTGAGGATGGCATCTACGTTTGGCGACGATCCTCTTGCTAAAGTTCACAAAGCACTTAAAAGTCAGGAGTCGCCGCCTAAGCGAGGCCGCGATGCCCTTCCCGGGGCCCTCGGTGCACGCCCCACGCTGACCACCTGGGAGCACCGGCGCGCACAGCCCACCGCACACTCCCCGCGAGCGGAGCCAGACGGCGGCGAGGCCCGGATCCCGGGGCAGAGCGCCGCTACCCCAACCTGCTAGCTGTCTGCCGCCCGGTCTCCCACGCCTCCACCCCTCCCCTCCCCTCCCCTCCCCTCCCTTCCCCGCCGGTCCATCCCGGCGCCCGCCGCCGCCTCCCTGGGAAGCTTGTCCCTCGCCGCCCGCCGTAGCCCGGCGCTGCCCGGTCGCCGTCTCCAAGATGGCCGCGGCGCGAGTGGCTCCTGCGGCGGGCTAGAGGCGGAGGCGGAGCCGAGTCACTCCTGCACTCCGGGGCTCCGGTCCCCCGCGCCAGGCTGCAGCTTACTGCCCGCCGCGGCCATGAGGGGCTCCGTGCACGGATGAGAGAAGCCGCCGCCACCGCCGAGCTGGTCCCGCCGCCCGCCTTCGCCGCCACTCCCGCCGCCGCCATGGAGGAGCCGCCGCCGCCGCCGCCGCCGCCGCCGCCGGCGGAACCCGAACCCGAGCCGGAGCGCTGCCGGGCGGCGAAGTGAGTGGGGCTGCCGCGGCGGGCCCGGCGCAGAAAGCGGGTCTCGTCCTGGCCCGAGCTCGGTCGGGGGCCCGAGGGGGCGTGGGGGCCTCTGCTTCCCGCCAGGTGGTGCGGGAGCATCCAGGCTGCCGGGCCGGAGGGGCGGGGTGCAGCCCTGGACGGAGGGCACGGCGGCCGGGTCGGCCCAGGGACCTCTGCCGGGGCGCCGCGGGTCCGGCCGAGCGCTCAGCCCGCCGGCCCTCCCTGCAGCTTCGCCGCGCGCCGGGAATGCGGCGGGGCGGGAGCGTAGCGGGGGCGCCCCTGGTCCTGCCGGGACTGGGACCCCCCCCCTCCCCTCCCCCTTCCCCTTCCCCCTCCCCCTCCAAGGCTTCCGAACCGGCGCCGCGCTGAAACTACGCCCCTCGTTACTAAGCGAAAATGCTACCTCCCCTTCGCCCCCGCTCGAGTAAAGAGGTAGACGCTCGTGAAGCAGATGCACACTGGCTGTTTCCCCTTCGTTCTCCTCCTGCCCTCCGTTTGTCTCCCCCCGAATGTGCCTGCTGTCTCTCCTGTGAGAAACTGCATCTAGGCTGTGCAAACAGGTTGGTTTCTCTTTCTGAGGGCCCTTTACCGGCCGTGAGTAGTAGCGTTGTGCAGATTGTTGCTCACACGTGCACATCAAGTGAAGGATTGATTTGTCCAAAACTTTGCTCCCACAGGGAGCTCTAATATGGAACTTTGGTACCCAAAGCATTCGTTGCATTCTGTTCCCTAGGGGCTCTATTAATGAATTCTTATGTCATTTTTCTGATCGGGAGATGAAATTCACCATAACTAAGAATTTCCCTCTTATATGCCTCCGTTTGTATGTTCAAATGCCCTCTTACCCCTGTCTTTTGCATCCCAGTGTAAACTTGCAAACTGCTGCCCCCTGTCCCCTGTAATGAAAATATTTCCACGTCTCCTCTTGCATCTTGCTGTCTTGCTCTGTAGTTGCAGGAATAAGGGAGTTAAGTGTCCTCTTTCTTTTTCCTCCTTAAAGAAATTTTAAACAAAGTCTGCAGCTGTAGTTAGAACTGAGTACAGGAACCACATTCGTGCTTGTTATGACCCAGTCGGCCCAAACAGATTTGTTTTTATAAGCTGTGAAGAAAGTCGTTCTTCATTTTCCTTAACTCTGAGGTACTTCCGAGATACTCTTGTGAACTTTTAGGGAACACCCTCTCTAAATAATGGTACATGGTGTAATGAGAATTCATTTTGGTCCTTTGGAATACATCTCACATTTTTAGAACTTTTGTCAGAAAGTTTATCATATAAATTTGTTAGTAGATTCATACTTTGAGTATTTTGACTCCTTTAAGTTTTTCTTTAAAACTAATAATAGCGAACACTTACTAATCGTTTAAAATGTGCCATTTCCTTTGCTTCTATTAACCCATTTAATCTTGACCAACAACCTTATGAGGAACATACTATTACTGTCTCTTTTTAAGATGAGGAAACTGAGTCACAAAGTTAAGTGTTTTGTCCAAGGTTTCACAGTTAGTGCTGAACTCAGGTCTGGCTGCACATTCCTTGCTCTTAACCGCCATGAAGAAGAGAGTTGATTTCATTATACAAACGGGCAGATCAGAAGTTATAATTCTGTATAACTATAATTTGGGAAAAAATGGATGTGAACATCCTTAGGTAAAAGGAACAGAGAGAACTGCAAATGTGCTGTAAAAAATGACTGTTTCTCTAATGATAAAAAGAAACCTTGAGTTTTCAGCCAGGTTTCTGTCTTTGTTATAGTAGAAATAGGTCAGGATGATCGGCTTCATCCAACTTTAAGTGAACAGCAGTGTACGAACAAGATCTTAGAAGTATTTTTCTTAGCAACATTGCAGTTAATTTTACAATAGCAAATCTGTAAAACATTACTTGACAAAGCTGTTATTTTTTCTTTTATATGCCCTCATTGTCACCACCACCTTTTTAATACACAGAGCTGACCTCTGACCAACTTACTGTAGATCATTAGTAAAAGATGCTTCAGGAGTTCTGCAGTTGTTTATTTGAATTTCTTTTACTTATGTTTTTAACCATTTTAAAGAAGCTCAACATGCATTTTCAAATAATGCTAGATGCCACATTTAACGCATAGGAGACCAATAATGTGACTTGTGCTACTAGGTTAACTGGTTTGGGGACAGACCAGAATAAAGCTCCATCTGCCATCTTTGTTCATGCACTTCATGTCGATGTGTCATTGATTAGGAAGGCTGATCTGATGCACAGGTCTTTTGTGGAAAGCAGGCCGGCACACGTTGGCCAGTGCAGCAGTGTGGCAGGTGCCAGCCCAGTACATCTGCTCAGCGCGTGCTGACGTGAGAGTCATGCAATGACAGGGGAACACAAAACAGGTTGAGAAGTGATAGTGCTCTTATGGTTTTACTGCCTGTTGTCAGTGGTGGATACTTCTTGTCCTTGTTTTTGATAAATAATTCATGATAAGGATAGCAGTTGTTATTGTTAGTGATTAAACTTAGAAATAAGCATTCCTTATAATTTCTTTTTTAAGCTTCTGGGTCAGTTGTAGGAGGATCCTGAGATTATAAGGAGAGCTTTTAAAACTAATTTGGAACAATTTACTTTTGTGATTTCTTGAATCTGCACTTAAAAAAAACGCAGATCTTGGCTATTAAGGCTGATAGGAGACTCCTCCTATCTCCTGTAAGCTTTCATAAAAATGTTTATGTTAAAAATAGCCTCCTTGGGCTTCCCTGGTGGCGCAGTGGTTAAGAATCCGCCTGCCAAATGCAGGGGACACAGGTTCAAGCCCTGGTCCGGGAAGATCCCACATGCCGCGGAGCAACTAAACCCGTGCGCCACAACTACTGAGCCTGCACTCTAGAGCCTGTGAGCCACGACTACTGAGCCTGCGTGCTGCAACTACTGAAGCCTGCGTGCCTAGAGCCCGTGCTCCGCAACAAGAGAAGCCACCGCAATGAGAAGCCCGCGCACCGCAACCAGGAGTAGCCCCCGCTCGCCGCAACTAGAGAAAGCCCGCGCGCAGCAACGAAAACCCAGTGCAGCCAAAAATAAATAAAAATAAATAAATTTATTAAAAAAAATAGCCTCCTTGTTCTCATTTATTGACCCGTGTAAAGTACTTGTTACATGAAATAACTTTTTTAAACCAGTGACTTTATTTACTTTTTATAATATGGTTCTTATAAGTTCATTTGAAAAAATGGGTTTCACTACTAAAAAAGTACTTCAGTATTCTGTCCCTCCTAGGTGATTTGATCTCTCCCTCTCCTTGAATGTCCCCTTGGAGGCTGCTTGTTTCAGTCTTGCCATCGGATGTCATTTATTCTCCTTAGCGAAACCCACCTTACGGTGCAGCTGCAGGCTCTCCCGGCAGCATCAGTGATGGGCGTGGCTTGAGACCCTTACTGGGGCAGATACCGTTGGCAGGGGTGGCTTTAGGCAGAGAAGCAGTGACCACACAGCAGTAACAAAGGGCTCCAGTGATAGCAGAAGCTCCTTCATGTTCTGAAATGGGGACAGCTCGTCTTTCAAGAAGGACTTTGTGGTTCCCTTTAGTTGTCATATTGTTAGAAGTTGCTTCTACTTCTTTCACGTGCGTTCTCTTAATGTCTTGTAAATCTTGTTCTGAGCCCTACTGAAATAAGGGGCTATAAAGTCTTGATTGTTTACTGGATACATTGCCTTAATAACTTCCTGTTACTTAATAATTCCTCACTCTTCAGTGATTATCATTTTTACTCCTAGCATGCTGTTGTTTTAGCCTTCGCATTTGACCAGGTGGTATGTATCGTTTATAAAGACACTTTGATGCCTCCAGTCAGTAGGCCATTGGAAATAATTTCTTTAAAGAGAAAATGGGGGAAATGTTAGAAAAAGAGTTTAGCCAGTGACTGCTGTGGGTCTTTATAAGCTGGCATTCCCTGGGCAGCATAAGGTAAGCAAGGTCCAGGTAATGTGCTTCAGCTCCTACTTGGCTTTGTCTGTACCTGGTGGGTCAGTGTATTCTCTTGCCTGTAGAAAGTCAAAGTATAATTAAGAGATTGATTGGTAAGCATGACATCAGCTAGGGAAGTTAGTTGAATGATCTTAGTGACTAATGTTAACAGACCAGGTTGGCGTGCATCCCTAACAGGCCTACCCCCTGCTTCTAGGATGAGAGGCAGGTGACAAGAGTCTTATTCTTAGGTTTTCGTTTCCCTAGATTTCACACAGGCTGTTGTTTTTTTTTTTCCTCTGGTCACTGACCTCCCTCAATTTGTTAGGTTATAGTGTGTTTGATTTTAATCTTCAGTCTTACTTTAATTAGATTATGACATACCTTGCTTTTCCTGCTTTACTTTGAGGTATGTTGTATCCTTGTCCCTTAAAGACGGCTGTTTAAAAAACCCTCAGTGGTAGATTTTGACTAACGGTAAGTCTCAGAGGATCACCTAACTGTCTTCACCCTCCTCATAATCCACTCCTCTGACCCTGCCCCCGACAAAGAATCCTTTGGCGTAGTTTCTGAAAAAGGTGTGGCAAAGATGTCAGTGGTTGGTGCTTTCATAAAATGTTTTTTGACTCTTGTGAGTATTGTGTTCAAAAAAGATCATGATGGTATGTGGTTTTTCTGGATTTGTCATAAAATTAAATTTATTTTTAGTTTTTTAATAAATTTATTTATTTTTGGCTGCGTTGGGTCTTCGTTGGTGCGCACGGGCTTTCTCTAGTTGCGGCGAGCGGGGGCTACTCTTCCTTGCGGTGTGCAGGCTTCTCATTGCAGTGGCTTCTCTTTGTGGAGCACGGGTTCTAGGTGCGCAGGCTTCAGTAGTTGTGGCATGTGGGCTCAGTAGTTGTGGCTCGCAGGCTCTAGAGTGCAGGCTCAGTAGTTGTGGCGCACGGGCTTAGTTGCTCCGTGGCATGTGGGATCTTTCCAGACCAGGGATCGAACCCGTGTCCCCTGCATTGGCAGGTGGATTCTTAACCACTGCGCTACCAGGGAAGTCCATAAAATTAAATTTAAAAAATTTAGACCTACATGAGAATTCTGTGCAGCTATTAAAAACCATGTTTTTAAGGAATATTTAGTGACATGGGCAAATGCTCATGATATAATTCCTTCTAGATAAGTCTTCATACAAGTGGGACCTGAGCATCTACTTTTAAAGAGATTCTCAGGTACTTCAGATTTATACATACACACCACTGTGTTCAATGAGAAAAGCAGATTATACAACAGCATGTGCAGAAGATGGTAGCCAATATTTGACGTGGCTGCTCAGCTCGTGTACATCTCTCCACCAGCTGTGACTGTCCTGCCCCCTCACCCAACCCCATGGCCTCCCCTCTCTCGATTCTAGCTCCATGGTGCAGGTTGGAGCTGCCCTCGGCTTACGCACTCCTGGCTATAGGGATGGGCGCTTGATGCAAGCCAGGCCATTCGAGTTCTTTCCTAGGATTTTTCAAATTGGAGCTGGGGGACAGAAAAGCTCTTTTTAGTAACTGAAATGTATACTATGGAGTCCTGAGCCTAGAGCTAGCTCCCTGAAGCTGTAGTCACCATCTCATAGAGAACTCGTTTGGTTTCAGACAGTGACGTTGAACCCCAGAGAAAAGAAGAGACCAAAAGAAGTCTTTGGCTATTGTCCTTTTATGCTACATTCACCCCCATTTTTCTCTTGATTCAATATGTGAATTGATAAATTCTTTATTTCTGCATAAACTATTAATAATTTGAGTTGGGCTTCTTAAAATCCTTATACTTAGTATGAACCCATTAAAAAAAAAAGTATATATGTGTCTAGAAAAAAGGTTGAAGGGATACATCCTACTTTTTTCCTAAAATTTTTTACAATGAACGTTACATGTTTTTACTTTACAATAAAAAGCTAGAGAGCCCAAATTCCTGTACATATATAATTTTAAGTCTCTTTACTTTGCATTGTTCCTAAAATTGAAATTGATGAGATTCTATTTGTTATATAAAGAGACTATTGTTGCCAAATTTTAATTTAAATTTTCCTTTTTAAAATTTTAGTATAGATGCACTGTCTGAGCTGACGATATCCATTTGGTTTTCTTTAATTATTTAGTTCATCATGGATAACAGAGTTTGTAGTTGAGATACAAGCAACAGCAGCAGTAACAGACAAAGGGCTTGCTCTATGGTGGCCTTTACAGTCGTAGAATTATGACTTCGATCTATAACTATATTCTCAACATGTATGTTATGTTAAAATACTTTCCCGTTTTTAAGAGGCATGGTTGAAACCACTGTATTTTAAAAGGAACGTTATTTCTCTGGAAAGTAGGTGTGGTAGGTACAGTCTTATATTTCCCACAGACCTCACACTCACGTATGGAGTGCAAGCTGCCTTTAGATATTTATTCACTAATGGCATAGGCAAAATGAAAATTTGTTTTTGACCTGTAAGAACACTCATTTGTCGTATTTTGCAGACATCAGTAGAAGTATTAGTCTCATGGATCATATGGATGCCCAATGTTTATAAAGTAGCAGGGGAAGATATTAAGAATGTATTAGGCATTCTTTCAAAAGCGTTTCATAAGAGGATTTCATTTCAGCATAATTTCAGAAGAAATCAGCCTTCTGTGGAAAAAAGTAGATGCTAAGCTTTAAAGCTGATCAGATTTGATGTTTTCAGTGGAGCCTTTTTTTTTTTCTTTTTGCATGTGAGCAGGCTATTTGAGGATACTGCTGAACTGTAGAATGTTCTCAACAGGGCTTATTAGAGGACAACTAGTTTGGAGATGTAAAATTAATAGAAATTGTCAACCTTTTTAGTCTTTCAGTGGAAATAGTTTGGAAGAAAATTTAATACATGCATTAATTTTATTGTACCATTAAAATTCTGAAGTCTTTTTGTGTAGGAACATAAAAATATAGGTATAACTTGGTTTTCTCACAAAATTTTTTTTTTAATAAATTTATTTATTTATTTTTTGGCTGTGTTGGGTCTTTGTTGCTGTGCACGGGCTTTCTCTAGTTGCAGCGAGCAGGGGCTACTTTTCATTGTGGTGCGCGGGCTTCTCATTGCGGTGGCTTCTCTTGTTGTGGAGCACAGGCGCTAGGCGTGTGGGCTTCAGTACTTGCGGTGTGCGGGCTCAGTAGTTGTGGCTCGCGGGCTCTAGAGCGCGAGTAGTTGTGGCGCAGGGGCTTAGTTGCTCCGTGGCATGTGAGATCTTCCTGGACCAGGGCATCTGAGCCATGCCCTTCACTTCAGAGGTGAGAAAACCAGCCTACAGAGGCTGCAGCTTCCCCAGGGTCACAGCCTAGGACCCAGGTCTCCAGGCTCTCGCCTCCCTTTCCTTCTGTCACACTGTGCTCCCGTTAGTATCCAGAGCTAAAGGTGCTCTTCAGCTCAGGCCCAACACACCAACCATGGATGGAATACTATGTTTTCTGGATTAATTGGATTTACAGGGTGGAGAAGTGATGAAAGATTAGCTTTCAGAAAAAGAAAAAAAAATGCAAAAAAAACACCCAACCCTGAAATCTCCCCCAAACTCATTGTACGCAACTTTTTTCCCATGAAACTTTATTTCAAGTTCACAGAATAAAGAGGTGCCAGCGCTCAAACCGTTTTAGAGATCTTGTTATTTTTTTCTGTGCTCAGTCTTTAGGTCAATCAGGCAGTAAGATTATAATTTCTGTCCTGGGGTGGTGATGTTGAAACTCTGGCTGTGATTGTGACCTATGGTAGGAAATATGTTTTACAACAGTATGTGGGTGCTGTATAACTGAAACAAAAATTTATGAAACAATGTTTGACCTTGTAATATATGATATATGCTGATAATTCTTGTTTTGTTCTCTTCTACTAAAAAAATTGTTCATCATGACTCATTAAGTTGATTTTATTATCCACAAATGGGTTGTGACCCTTATTTTGAAAAACACGGCTCTACCAAAATTTTTAAAAGATGCTATTGTAAATACTTTGTCCTTTGTTCCTTGAGATTGAATCAGGAGAACAAGCATTGTGCTTATCCACTAAATGATCAAAAGGCATTTTGAAGAAGCTAGGCACGATTTGGATCCGACCGTTTCTTCTTTGAAAACAGCATTATTTCCCAAAGGCAAGAAGAAGAATGCATCTTATCCTTGTGTCTCAAGGTTGTTCTCTTGGTTGCTTATCCTTAAACACAAGGGTTGTAAAGATGAGTTTAAAATTTGGTATTAATTTTACAGTAAAATTTGGGTTGGAATATATGAGTACATTAGATAATTTGTTCATTTTTCTCTGAAACACTAATATGTATTTTAATTTTTTTTCAAGTAGAGCAGTCCTCAAGAAAAGAAAAAAAAGGAACTCATTCTCTCCTGCTCTGTGTGTGTATGTGTGTGTGTGTGTGTGTGTGTGTGTGTGTTAGGGTACAGCAGTTTTCACTGCAGTGAAGTATATTTTTATTTTTAAAAAAAATTTATTTATTTATTTATTTATTTATTTATTTTTTGGCTGCATTGGGTTTTCATTGCTGCACGCGGGCTTTCTCTAGTTGCGGTGAGCAGGGGCTACTCTTTGTTGCAGTGCGCAGGCTTCAGTAGTTGTGGCTCGTGGGCTTCAGTAGTTGTGGCTCATGGGCTCTAGAGTGCAGTCTCAGTAGCTGTGGTGCACGGGCTTAGTTGCTCTGCAACATGTGGGATCTTCACGGACCAGAGCTGGAACCCGTGTCCCCTGCATTGGCAGGTGGATTCTTAACCACTGCGCCACCAGGGAAGTCCCCAAGTATATTTTTAAGAAAAGGATGACCTGGGGTGTTATATTTTGCTCTCCTTCTTTGCCTTGTTAATTCTTCCTCCTCCTCCTGGTCTTCTTTTAAGCATTGCTTACTTCAGGGTCAGCCTTCCCTTGACCTCATACCCCTTCACTATAAGTTAGATTAAGTCCTTCTTTTCTGAGTCTTCCTAGTTCCAGTGGTTTGGCCTCAATAGCCATCAGACTCCAGAAGGGCAGGGACATGGTTGTTTGGCTCACTTTTAGGTCTCAGTTCCTGGCACAGTGTCTAATGATTGGTAGGCTCTCCACAGGTACTTGTTGGATGGAGGAGGCAGTGGATATATTGGAGGGCACAGAGGTGTTGGTACTAGACAGACAGGCTTTGAATCTTACCTTTTAATTAGTAGCCTCTGATTTGGGGAAAGTTACTTAACTTCTCTCAGAGTCAGTTTGCTCATTTGAAAATCGAATAATAATAGCACCTCCTTCGTAGGTTGTTACTAAATTAAATGAGATAATGGCCTTTTATATAAAGTGCTCAGTAATTGTTAGCTCTCTTTATTAATTTCTTTTCTCTTTATATTTTCATTTAAAGTGAAAAGGGAGGAAGTCCATCGTAATTAATTCTCATAAAAAGCCATCAAGTATGTTTTGAGGCTAGGTACGTTTTAAAATAGCTACAGTAATCTTTATTCAAGAAACATTTGTTTTTTCTATGTCTGTTGAAGTCATAGGAGAAAGAGGATTTGGGGACCTGGCTTTTCCAAATTCCCTCTTTTGCTTCAACTGTGATTACTTTGCATATTGTTCCTAAAGGTGTTTGGAATTTTGGCGCGAGGGTCATAAATCATGACACTAAAATCAGAAGTGTTAACACTACAGGTTGAATGACTCCTTTAGGTCATTAGGCACAGCTCAGTTTTTTTCCTCTGGAACTTCTTTTTAGTTGTTTGTTTAACTTGACATGTCTTTACAACTTAGATTACTACTGTTTTCATTTTTTAAAATGTTATGCATTATGTTTAAGAGTAATATTTTCCAAATTGGTCTAGCTGTTGCCTTAGAAAAGTGAATGAAATCACTTTTGTAAATCAGTTAGAAATCTCTCTGATTATAAAAGTAACACGTGTCAATTGTAGAAAAATCTGAAAAGTATAAAGAAGAAAATAGCCAGTCATAATCCTACCATCTAAAAATAGTCACCATTAACATTTTGGCATATTTCTTTCCTGGGCTTTACCTCTTTACCTCTGTGTGTGTGTGTGTGTATGTGTGTGTGTGTGAGATTTATATATTGGTTTGGCCAAAGAGTTCGTTCGTTTTTTTTCCTGTTCAGATGGCTCTAGCAGTGCTTAGTTGTCTTTAATTTCATTCCAGACAATTCTGTTAGGTTGTATTGTGGCATATACCCTAACATATCAGCATGCATTTAAAGAAAAATTGGTGGATTTTTGTGTAGCCATTTTAATATTGCAGGTGGAAGGAAAAAAGCAACGTTTTCAGCATATTATGCTTTATTATTTCAAGAAAGGTAGAAATGCAACTGAAACACAAAAAAAGATTTGTACGGTGTGTGGAGAAGGTGCTGTAACTGACTGAATGTGTCAAAAGTGGTTTGCGAACTTTCGTGTTGGACCAGAATTAGTCAACAGAAAATGCATAATCTTCCATCAGGATAACGCAAGACCGCGTGTTTCTTTGATGACCAGGCAAAACCTGTTACAGCTTGACTGGGAAGTTCTGATTCATCCGCCATTTCCACCACACATTGCACCTTCGGATTTCCACTTATTTCTGTCTTTACAAAATTCTCTTAATGGAAATATTTCAATTCCCTGGAAGACTGTAAGAGGCACCTGGAACAGTTCTTTGCTCAAAAAGGTAAAAAGTTTTGGGAAGATGGAATTATGAAGTTGCCTGAAAAATGGCAGAAGGTAGTGGAACAAAAGGGTGAATATGCTGTTCAATAGAGTTCTTGGTGAAAATGAAGAATGTGTCTTTTATTTTTACTTAAAAACTGAAGGAACTTTTTGGCCAACCCAATAGATATATTACATATATTATATATATGTCTATATATATATATATATATATAAATTTCCCCTCCATACACTTTATCTTTAGAAGCTACCATATCATGAGCACTTTCCCATGTTTTAAACATATTTAATGACAAACAATATTCCTCTTTATTGGAATACTGTAATTTAACTGTTTTTGAATTACTTTGACTAGAGTTCTATAAATCCTGACTCATTCCACTGGTGTGATCTCAGAGTTGTTTAAAGAGGCCATCGGAAGCCTGTACCTGAAAGTATAATACATGGGAGAGTCCTTTTCCACAGGCCCTGAGATGGCCCTTCTTTGTTGAAGACAGGCACCCTGGACTGTAGCTGATGCTAGATGCTTTCAGGGAAGCAGCCGAGTAAAACAAGCACCTATCCGTAGGTGATGGAAAACTTAAAGTGGGATGGAGTGATTCTTATTACATAGTATTGGGGGTAATCTGTGTCTGCCAGTGGGAGCCTCTGTTGTGTAGCAACTGCCTCCTGACTCCCATTGAGTGTTTTCTGATGTTTCTATTCCAGGAAGCTGCTTGTGATCTTAATTAATTTAACTAGTCCTTTGTTGGACATTTAAGGTGTTTCCATTTCTTTAGCTATTATAAACAACAATGTTATGAACATTCTTTTTGGCTCAGTCTTTATGTATATCCAAGATATTTTATTAGAATAAAATCCTGGAAATGGAATTGCAATATTAAAGAGTATACCTATATATATTTTAGGTATAATCTGTTCCTCTGTAAGTACAGAATTTTACATATTGAATTATATATAATAGAGGCAACTATATAGGCAATTCACAGAATTTGATAATACAAAGATGAAAGAGAAAGAGAGGCCAATTCACCAATTAGCTGGGACCCGGTAGGTTCCCTCAGGTTTTTTTATTTTAAATTTTTGTGTAATATTTGCTGTTGTATAATATAACACAGACATTTATAATATATATATGAAATGTGTAGCATGATAAATTATCTAGAAGTGAACTTGCTCTTGTAAAGATCACCTGTGTGAAGAAAGCAGCATCCTAGAGACCCCTTCTGCCCTCCGCACGGTCACTACCCTCCTCTCCTCATTGCCCTGACACTTAGTGATATTTCACATCTTTCATGCAACATGATGTTCATGAGATTCACCTATGTTGTTTTGGGTGATAGTGGTTCTTTTATTTTTGTTACTGTAAAGTACTTCATTGTGTAAATGTATCACAGGGTATTTTTATTCACTCAGGGTTTTGCGGGGGTTTGTTTTTTACCATTGTAATCATTTTTAGGTGTTCAGCTTAGTAGTGTTTAAGTATATTCATTCACACTGTGGCAGGTCTCCAGAACTCTTCATCTTGCAAAACGGAGACGCTGTGCCCAGTAAATAACAACTCCCCTCCCCTTTCCCCTACCCCCTGGTCCAGGGAGCTTTCTGGGTTGGAGATCTCCCTACCCTTAGATTTAGCTAGAAATAGGGAGGCCATGAATTTCACTTAAAGTCTGTTTGTGAGCAGACCTTTCAGTACATCCCTACACAAATTTGCCACTCAGCGGTAGCTAAATTTGAAACTCCTTTAAGTTTAAGGTCCAGGCCAAATAGACCTCATCCACACTGAACATCTTTCCCATTCCGGAACATGGCATCTTTTTTCTCAACTTCTTGCCTTTGAGTAGATTGGTTCCTGTGTATCAACTGCCCTTTCCTCTCTTTTCTACTGCAGTCATTTCAAATGGCGCTTGTCTTCTGAATATTCTCACACTCTCCTAGGCAGATAGATAATACTTGTATTATGTGTAAGTGTAGCATAAAACATGCCCTGTCTTCAAGGAATTTATAATTTAGTTAAGGAGAAGAGATAAGGTAAATGGAGGCTTTATAATTCATGGTCTGGTGCAGAAATGGTGATAAACTTACATCTATCATCTACCTGTGTACCATCATTCAAATAGTATAACATGTTTTATATAATGATTACAATGAACTTGTAAAATAGATGTGCATTTTTCAGATGGAGAAAGTGAGTCTTTAAGAGATGTATTAGTTCAGGGGACTTCCTTGGCGGTCCCGTGGTTGGGACTCCTCGCTTCCACTGCAGGGGGCGCAGTTTCAATCCCTGGTCTTGGAACTAGGATCCTGCGTGCTGTGCAGTGCGGCCAAAAAAATAAATAAATGAGAGAGAGAGAGAGAGAGATGTATTAGTTTAGAATACCTGGAGTCAGGACACATTCATCCTTGTTATGCTTCAGAGTCTGTGGTCCTCTATTTTATATGCTATCTCCTTAGGCATAAATGTGAAAGGATGTGGTGAATGATTTAAATAATAGTTTATTATAGCAGTAAAAGATATCAAAAGAATGATTAATTGCCAAGTAAATTATACAGGGGTGAGAAGAGGTCCCTCTAGACTGAGGTGGGCATGATATATTATTATCTGAACATATTGTGAGCGTTTGCCATGTTAGTAAAAATATTAAAACATCATTTAAAAATGGCTCTATAATTCCATTTTATGGTCGTGCTATAAACCATTGAAGTTATTACCAGTTTCTTGCTGTCCTCGATAGCACTGCAGTGAACCTACTGATACACAACTCTTTCTGCTCTTCTGGCTGCTCTTGTAAAATCATTTCCTGAATGTAAAATTTGAAAGGAGTTTGAACACATTTAAGAGTTTTAATATCTACTGTTGAACATTTTCTTCTGAAAAGATTATATGAATGTATAGGCCACAAATAGTGCTTATCTTACTAGATTTCTAGCTTTGAGTATTATTATAAAAAGTCTTTGCTAATCTAATAGCCCGGAAAGGGTTATCTTGTTTCTTTTTGTATTCTTTGCTTATTTTCCTGTTGGTATCTTAGGGTTTTTCTTGCCAGTTTTAATGAGTCTTTTTTTTTAAACATCTTTATTGGAGTATAATTGCTTTACAATAATGACTCTTCTATAAATTAAGGACAATTTTTTTTCCAGGTTAACTTTTAATATGTTTAGTTATTATTTTTTTATATATTGAAGTTTTAAATGTTCACATAGTTAAATATTTTCTTTTAAATTTTCTTCCATTTCTTTAAAGCTAGGAAGTCCAACACATGTAATTAAGGGAAAATCATTTCAGACCCATTTTTTTCTGGAAAAATACCATAAGTACCATTTTCTATATTTTATGGAAAAATACCATAGCTTACGTAAACTGTAAGCCATAAAAGAGCTTATAATGTAGGTTTTATGTATTTTTATATCACTGTAAATCTTGTTCTAATAGCTATGCACATGGTAGATACTGCATAAGTATCTGTTGATGGAACGAATGAGTTAATTCAATGAATTATCACTGACAAGACTTTAATTTTACTGGTTCTTGGCACCTCTTCCTTTGTATTCTCTTTCTGTTCTCATTTTCTGACAATCTGTGAGCTAATAAAAGACAAAGGAGTGTCTTTTTTTAAGGCTCCGTGTGCAAGATTTCTATTCCATTTTGCATCGCTGGATACTACATCTTACATACCTGGTAAGAGCTCTCCTCTTAGAATTGCTCTCTGAGTGAGAGTTGATGTAGAACCTGTCATAAGATCCCTAATTCCCCTTGTTTTAGTAGAAATAGGATTGCCTTCTGTTCAAATCCTGCTCATTTGCTAGCGCTTTTTCAAATTATTTTGTTAGAATTTGAATAATAGGTGATTAAAGTAAGGTAATTTGGTTATGTAGAGATCTGTACCATACAGTTTCCCAAATTTTTTGCTGTTCAAAATTTCTTCAAGACATGAACAAGTGAGATAGCCCCTTTTTTTTGGTGCTAAAAGCTTGTACTGACCTTAAAGTATATATATTTGAATTCTTCAGCATTCCATTTCTAGGCTATCAGAAAGTACTCTAACTGAAACTGGGTTTTACATGGAGAGTAAGAGAACTATAGGAGTAGGTATCTTGCCTTTACGTATTTATTTTTTTTAAAATAGCTTTCTGCCAATCAAGAGGTCCCTGGTTCATATCCGAGGTGTCCCCACGAAAAAAAAAAAAGGAAAGGGAAAAAAAAATAAAATAAATTTATTGAGATATAATTCTTATGGCATACAGTTCGCCCATTTAAAGTGTCCAGATCAGTTGTTTTAGTGTGCTCGAAGGTATGTGCAAACATCACCCGGTCAATTTTAGAGTGTTTTAATTACCTCAGAAAGAAACCTGGTACCCTTTAGCTACTGCTGCCTCCCAACCTCCATCCCACCCAGTCCTAAGCAATCATTAGTCTACTTTCTGTGTCTGTATATTTGCCTGTTCTGAACATGTTATATAAATTGAATCATATACTATATGGTCTTTTATGACTGCTTTTATTTAGCCTAATGTTTGCAAGTTTCATCCATGTTGTACCATGTATGAGTCCTTCATTCCTTTATTTGGCTGAATAATAGTCCACTAAATGCATATGCTACATTTTGCTTATCCATTCTTCACTCGATAGACATTGGGTTGTTTCCACCTTTTGGCTAGTATGAGTGATGCTGCTATAAACATTCAAGTGTTTA
The DNA here is from genome assembly GCF_028021215.1 of Eschrichtius robustus. Taxonomy (NCBI): domain Eukaryota; kingdom Metazoa; phylum Chordata; class Mammalia; order Artiodactyla; family Eschrichtiidae; genus Eschrichtius; species Eschrichtius robustus. The sequence continues at coordinate 7,429,161 of NC_090832.1, read as the reverse complement.
TACAGTTGTTTGTGTGGGCATATGTTTTCATTTTTCTTGCATATATATACCTAGGAGTCTAATTGCTGGGTCATAGGTTTTTCAAACTGGCTGCACCACTTGACATTCCCACCAGCAGCGTATGAGAGTTCTGATTTCTTCACATCCTTGCCCATGCTTGTTATTATCTGACTTTAAAAAATTTATTTATTTATTTATTTTTGGCCGCACTGCAGAGCGCGTGAAATCTTAGTTCCCTGGCCAGGGATCGAGCCCGTGCCCCCTACATTGGAAGTGCGGAGTCTTAACCACTGGACTGCCAGGGAAGTCCCTTTCTGACTTTTTGATTATAACCATCCTAATGGATGTAAAGTACTATCTCATGGTTTTGATTTGCATTTTTCTACTGGTGGTGAGCGTCTTTTCAGGTGCTTGTTGGCCATTTGTATATCTTCTTTGGGGAAGTGTGTATTCAGATCCTTTCCCCATTTTTAATTGGTTTATTTGTCTTTTTATTATTGAATTATGTTCAGGTATATTTAAAGAAGAACATGAACATTGGAGAAAAATAAAAGATATTAAAAAAACCCCAAATGGAATGTCCAAAGATGAAAAATACAGTATCTGAAATGACAAATACACTGGTTGGGATTATCAACAGAGTAGACACTGTAGAAAAAATTTTGAACTTGTGGACATAGCAACAGAAACTATGCAAAATGTAGTACAGAGAGTACACCGACCAGAAAAAAATGTATAGAACATCAGCGACATATGGGATAATATCAGGCCCTCAGCATATGTGTAATTGGAGTTCCTGAAAGAGGAAAGCAAGGGGGGGAAACTGAAAAAAAATTTTAAGAAATATGGCTGTAAATGTTTCACATTTGATGAACAAACTATACACCCATAGATTCAAACAGTTCAATGAGCCTCAAGAAAGATAAACCCAAAATTATCACTGGAAAATCACTGCTTAAATCTCTTGTTCTTCCATGGTTTCTACCGTTGTATGTCAGTTTTATAAATAACTTTATTCTTTTTTTGTTAAAATAAATTTATTTTATTTCTTTATTTTTGGCTGCGTTGGGTCTTTGTTGCCGCGTGCGGGCTTTCTCTAGTTGAGGCGAGCAGGGGCTACCCTTCGTTGCGGTGCGCAGACTTATTGCAGTGGCTTCTCGTTGTGGAGCACGGGCTCTAGGCGCATGGGCTTCATTAGTTGTGGATCGCAGGCTCCAGTAGTTGTGGCTCGCGGGCTCTAGAGTGCAGGCTCAGTAGTTGTGGTGCACGGGCTTAGTTGCTCTGTGGCATGTGGGATCTTCCCGGTCCAGGGCTCGAACCTGTGTCCCCTGCATTGGCAGGTGGATTCTTAACTGCTGTGCCACCAAGAAAGTCCCAATAACTGTATTCTTGTAATTTTTTTCTTCTGCGTTCACGTCTCTAGTATTGTATTGTATGAAACATTCTCCTTTTATCTCATTCACCAAACCATTGTGTTCCATGTTTGCTTAAATTTTTTTTCCAAGAGGCTTTGCCTTTATTGTATTTAGTTGTAGCCTTGATTATGAACCATTTATTTAAGGATTTTTCTAATTATTCCTAAATTAATTGGGCTGTTAAATTAAATGTTAATTTATTTTAATTAACCACTTTTACAAGAAGCATGGAGGACAGTGTCATTCCAAACGTAAAACAGCAGAGTGTCACAAAAGATTGAAAATTGCTGTCTTATTTGGTTAACTTGACATTGATGTGATTTAGAAGTCAGCTTTGGACAAAGCCAGTGTATGTGGTCTGGAGGGGGGCTGTTATTCTTGCCTAGTGTGGGTGGAAACAACCTTGTAGCTTGAGTATTGATTTGAATTACTTATGCATCTGATACCTTTATCCTTTGAATGTCTGTTTAGTATATGTCAGGATGGGATATTTTGAAAGGAGAACCCTGCTAAATGTGTGGTAAATATTGTCTAGGTCCATGCTTCTTAACCCTTTTTGGGTTGTAGACTACATTTGAGAATCTGATAAAGCTATGGACTCTTGACTCCAAAAATGGATGTGATTAAAATTTACATTCAGTTTCAAAGGACTCATAGTCTCTGTGATGGAGATATAAAGCAATATAGTTTTGATACTTTATTTTTTACATTCCCTATATTTTGTACATGTTGCATTTAATTATATACTGTGAGATACTTCTTTTTGGAAACTGTGAGTGGTATTTATATACTCATGGGCCTTCAGGCCCGACATTTCCAGTTAATTTCACATTAGCCTTATGTATTCAACCACAGTTACTAATTATGTTCTTCTTAGTGAAGAAAACTATAAAATTAAAAATAGGAGCTTTTTTCTAAAAATTTTTTAGGTCCATTAGAATTATTTCCCCCAGTTTATATAGTTTTTAGTTAGAAGAAAGTTATATTTTTCATGAGACAAACTTTTTGTCTGTGTCTTTAATTACATCTTTGATGTTGACTAGTGTTTTATTTCTTAGATGTTAACTTGCCATTTTTAAGGATTTCATATAACTCCTCTCAAGTGAACAATTCTTTTTTTTTTCCTCCTCTGTTGGCTCCTGGCAGGTGAATTGTTCTTGCTTGTTGGACTAGTATAGTTGTTTAGACTGACTTTAAGATTGAATAGTTGAGAAGCCTTGTGTGTTATATCTTTATGCCTGTCTGCTAGTGTAAGGTGATATGGGAAATACTTTGACGAGAAAGGTCAGTTCACTCATGCCCTTCCCCTACTTAATGCTCTTTGTGGCTGCACCTTTCTTTTAGGATGAATCTGATTTAGCGTAATCTGATGACTGCCTGCCCCTTTGGGTGCTCTTGTTTGGTCTGCCTTCTACTCTAGGCCATCATGGCCTTTTTGTTTCTCAAATGAGCTGTGGGCTCTTCTGTCTCAGCCACTTTCCCCCTCCCTCTTCTGGTCAGTGCCTTCAGAGCTTCTGAGTTTCCGTTTAGGTGTTCCTTCTTTGGAGATGTAGTCCTTGTTATCACCCTGTGGGTTCTCCAGGCTAGATCCTCCTGTCTGCTGGTATGCTTTGTAATCTTCCTTCACAGCATAATGAAGAACTGCAAGCATAATCGAAAACTTCAAGAGGGAGGGAGTGGTGATTCTCTTGTTCACTGTTGTATGTTTTCTCAACTCCTAGCACAGCGCTTGTCCAGTAGGGCCGATGGTGAATGAAGTGAAGGTCTAATGGTGTAGTTGACGCACATGCACACATAGTGCAGTATGAAACAGTTAATATGTGTTTTCAACTGTAAATAAATAAATCATTGGAATAGAGACCCAAGAAACAAAAAACTGAAAGGGAATGAAATAAAATAACATACATATAAAAATTTTATATCGTTTTCTGTCTCTTACACAAAATCCATTCTCAAACAAAGTTAATTGTTGTTAATTCCAAATAACTGGCCTCTAATTTAAAAGGCCTGTTTTTCTTTCCCTCTAGTGGGTAGTTTTACACTTTTTTAGTCTTAAACACACACAGATTTACATGAAACAGAAACACCAGCTTGGTCTGTTGAGTCCTCTGTTAGAGGAATAGTACTTTGGTGTTCCAGGGAAGACAGGGTGTGGTTCCTATACTTGTTAGGGGCGGTAGGAAGCTACCTGAGGGAGAGTGGAGTTGAGTTACACCTTTTATTTGATATGCAGACATAAGCAGGCCAAACAAAACTCTCACTTTTCCCCCTCTCATTTGTATCATAAGCACGCTGTGTCTCCCTAGGCTGGAGTTCAGACTCAACGTCTTACCTAGGCTGACAGGTGAGGAAGTATAGACCTAGAGTGGCTAAAAGACTTCACCAAAGAAGGGAGCCCCAGAGCTGACCAGAGAACTCTGTCCCTGAACTGTCCCCAGGCTTTTCTCCAGCCAGTAGGGACCTCCTTCCACAGGGGAGGTACTCCTCTGTGCCTGCCTTTGGGAGAAGGCAGACATCCCAGTGACCTAGGAGTGAGGGGTGGGCTGAAGTTGGGAGGGTCCTGGGCCTTGGGGTCAGACCAGGGCTCCAGTTCTGCACAGACACTTCACAGGGAGCAGACAAGTTACCTTTGCAACTCCTTTTCCTATTCTGCAACATAGGGATTGTGATAGTACTTGCAGTGGTGTTGGGAAGACCAAATGGCATAGCATTTGTAGATTGCCTAATTGAGCGATAGGTATTTGATAATGAGACTATGATAATTCTCATAATCAATGAGGATGGGCCTTCTGGGCAAAGTATCCTTTCCTAAAATGGTGCCATAGTCCTTAATCCATAAGGAGTAAATTAGATTATGTAGGATATTTAGTGTCTGGCAGATGGTTGGTATTCGGTATGTAAGGTAGTAGTTACACTGTTACAATGAAAATTGTTCATTACTGTGTGACAAATTATATAGCTGATGAAAAACGTAAATAGAAATCTGATGCATATCCCAGTTTACGAAGTCACTGTTTTAAATGGCATTTCCTCACCTACCATTTAAAAATTGTTTTACAACCACAATCTTGGTTATACTGATAAAGAATGGCTTAAATTTATAATTAACGTTACATTTTTCATTTAGTCCTGGCTCTTAGTCTTTTATATCTGTATAGTAACCCAAATTTCTTCAGCATTGTCATGGAACTGTTCCATATAATGTCATTACATTAATTAATTTTTAAATAAATTTTTTATTTTAGAATAGTTTAGATTTAGCGACAGTTGGAGATAGTACAGAGAATTCCCATATATCCTGTATATTTGTTACAACCAATGATCCAATATTGGCACATTATTATTTACTTAAACTCTGTACTTTATTCCAATTTCATTCATTTTTCCTAATGTTCTTTTCTTCTTCCCAGATCCCATCCAGGACACCACATTATATTTAGTCATCATGTCTCCTTATCCGTGTCTTGGCTGTTACAGTTTCTCAGACTCTGTTTGTTTTTGATGACTTGAACAGTTTTAAGGAGTGCCAGTCAGGTATTTTACACACTGTTCCTCAGTGTGGGTTTGTCTGGTGTTTTTTATCATGGTTTGGCTGGAGTTATGGGTTTTGGGAAGATGACCATAGAGGTGAAGTGCCCTTCTCATCAGATCAGGAGCTCATGCTCTCAACATGACTTGTCACTGATGATGTTAACTTTGGTCACTTGGCTACATAAATTGGTTTTTTCTGTACAGATTTGTCTCTTCTCCTGGTTATTTGTATAGTAATTATTTATATCCATATGGACTCATGGATTCATGATTAGAATCCAGTGCTTTGTCATTTATTTTCTTGCTCGGATTGTTCCAGCTTTGGCCAGTGGGAGCTCTTTCGGTTGCTCCTGTGTCCTTTTAACATGATCCCATTGGTTTTTTGTTTTTTGAACACTTCCTCACTTGCTGCACTTACAAGATACTTCAAGCTCGTATTACATCTTCCTTGCCCCAGTCCTGGAATCAGCCATTTCTCCAAGAAGTCCTTGTTCTTTTGTTGATGCGTGGTATTGGAAACCAAGATCTGGTCTCCAGATAAATGAGCTCTTTCTGTGCTAGTGTCAAAGCAGAGGTGAGACATTTAATGTCCAAATTGTCCTAATTGCTTTTCCCTCTTTTCTTTCCATTTTTCTTCACTGAAAACCCTGGGAGAGTATCTCATACGCTTGTATTTTTTCCTCGATTTATCCCTCAACAGTTGGAGTTCATCTTTTGGAAGTATTTGTGTGTCATAGAGCATATTTATAGGAACTTTTTAAGATTTAAATTAGAAAAAAGATAAGTTAAGGCAATTCAGACAACTCATCTGTTTCCTACAGAAAGTGGCTCTTCAGTTACTCGATTTCTGAGAATTACATGGGAAGTAATGACATAAAATACTTTTTCCAGATATAAATTCAAATTAGAATAAGGGGATTTTTAAAATGTTCTCACTTATAAGAAAGAGAAAGTAGAGGGAGATCCTAATTCTTTTTCGCTATCTTTAAAGTTTTAAACATTCGTCTTGTTTCTCTTTAAACTCGTAAATGTTTTAGGTGCACTTGGCATAGGAATAAGCCTCTTTGTTTGTTTTTCCTCCCAGCTTTGACGCAGGTTTTCATCTTTCACATGTCCCTGCCTTAGTCCCAGAGTTCTCTTTACTTAAGCCTAAAAACACCTTTGAATGAATCATCATTTTATGTTGCTTTTCTTTAAATATTTTTTTGTTGGCATTTCATTGTAAATTGCATCCACAATGAGACAGAAGTGGTGCTTATTTTCACTTCCTGTATTGAAAGAAGTGCTCCCTGCATCCACTCCTGAACAACCAGGTGCACCTAAGAAGAGTTTTTATTCCCTTTTGATTGTCTCCTTGCTAATCTGTACACATACAATCTAGTATTGATTTGCAAAGCTTTGATAAAGATATATCAATAGATATACTCACATTTTTTGGAGGCATTAGAACTGGCAAAAATAAGAAAGCACACTTAAAAATGTCTTTCTTTGTCCCCTTGTTTTTTTTTTTTATTAAAAAAAATTTTTTTTTTATTGTTTTTTAAATTTTTAAAAAATTTTTGGCTGCGTTGGGTCTTTGTTGCCGCGCGCGGGCTTTCTCTAGTTGCGGCAAGTGGGGGTACTCTTCGTTGTGGTACGTGGGCTTCTCATTGCAGTGGCTTCTCTTGTTGAGGAGCACAGGCTCTAGGTGCACGGGCTCAGTAGTTGTGGCTCGCGGGCTCTAGAGCGCAGGCTCAGTAGTTGTGGCACACGGGCTTAGTTGCTCCGCGGCATGTGGTATCTTCCCAGACCAGGGCTCGAACCCTTGTCCCCTGCATTGGCAGGAGGATTCTTAACCACTGTGCCACCAGGGAAGCCCTGTCCCCTTGTTTTTAAGTACTCAACTGTTGGCAGTAAAATTGCAGAAATAATAGAAATAATCACATTTGTCTTTTATCTATAGCATGACTCATATGTTTTTAAATACCTAAAACTGTTCTCTCTCTCTTTTTTTTGTTCTAGTTCTTTTTGGATATCTTCTGGTTAACCAGAAGTGAAGAATAATAATATGAAGTCTTTAAAGCATTTTGTAATATTTGTTTATATGATTTTATGATTTTATTTTCTGAAAGCCTTCATCTGAAAATATTTTTAAAATAGCTTATAATTATTTTTATTTCTAATGATGAGTAAAGTTTATCCATATGGGATAATTTTTCTTCATATATATATATATATATATATATATATATATATATATATACGTTTTCTATCTTTGTGTTCTATTTTGTTCGACCTACATCAGGACTGCTAAAGTGTACCTTGTATAAATCTTTGTGTGAAATAAAAGACTTCTAGAAGATCTAAGCCAGGCAGGCCTTATACACTCATCTATCTAACCCTTTCCAAGACCTAACCCTATCCATTTCTTCTATAAGACATATTGACTGACGCTCACAGCATCATGAATGCCTGTGACTGATAGGCTCTCTCTAGAATGCCTGTGGTTTTCTGTTCCCATCAATTGAACTATATGCTTATCAAGAGTTCCTGGTTTGTTCCTAAATCTTTTTAGGTCTATTGTATGCTTTAATTGTAATTGCAGAATTTAGTAAACTATTATGCAGACATATGAGATGTGAATGGAAAAGAGAATTGTAGTTTCTGTATAAACTAATTTGGAATGCTTTGGAAAGTCTCAAGATAGGTCGTGAAAAGAAACTTACCGTCAAATTAGGGATAGGAGAGAACTGTTGACGTTTAGGTAATCCAGAAAAATCACCCTCTGAAAATCTTTAAATTCTTGTTCCATTTGAAAGAGCCAGAGAGTGGGGATGGCAGATGCAGCGCTTTGGTTGTGGTGTATGTGACAAAGTTGACTCGTGACTTTTCTCAGGGACTCCCACCAAAAGACAAGCCTGTGGCCTCGTCAGAGTCGCGGCAGATTTAAACCCATTCGTGGGCTTAAAGGAAAAATAAAATGTTTAAGTTTTGTATGTGTGTCAGTTATCTGTTGTAATTTAACAAACCATACCAAAGCTTAATGGCTTAAAGTAAAAACCATTTATTATCTGTTACGGTATTGAGTGGTTCTTCTGCTTTTCATGGTGTTGGCTTGGGCTCAGGGACAGCTGGAAGGTCCAAAATAGCCTCACTCGCACACTAGCAAGTTGGCACTGGCTGTCAGCTGGGATGGGAGCTTAGCAAGACTTTGACCTATCTGGTTTCTCCTTCATGCAGCCTCTCCACCTGGCTAGTTAGGCTTTGAAGACCATGGCAGTCTCAGGGTAGTTGGATTTCTTACATGGCGGCTAGCATGCCCTGGAGTACAAAGGTGGCCTTCTTAAGGCTTAGGCCCAGAACTGACCCAGAGTCACTTTTGCTGCATTGCACTGGTTAAAGCAGGTCACAGGGTCAACCCACATTCAAGAGGAGGTGATTATACAAGGATGTGAATGCTGGGAGGCCAGCAAAGTAACAGCCAACACAGATGTTTCAAATTTTGTATTTGCATGTCTCATTTTTAATGCTTTTAATATGTATTTGAAAAATTAACTGCCTGACCGTAAGTCCCAGTGATATTGGAGAAGGCTTCCAATAAATGAAAGTGTTTGTAAGCAAACATAATAATTTGATTAAAACTTGTATTCTTACTATTAAGTGTGGGAACGAAGGGATTTCAGCCCGTGTTATTCTGATTCCAGAACCATTATTCCTTATACCATACTCCATTGCTATTGTTTTGGTCAGTAGTCATGTTACCACCTAGGGTTACAGTATCACTTAAACAACATTATTGTCAGAAGTCTATCTTTAATTCTTGTAGCCTTTAAAAATTTACATTCTTCAAATTATTAAATGTGATTTTATTAAAATAGAATTTAGATAATAATTACGTCTGAAGTATCAAAGATAAAATTGTTAACCTTACAAATCCATTTATTCAGCAGACAGTTATTGGGCATGTCATCGGCAGCAGGCACTGTTCTGGACACTGGAGAAACAGTGGTAAAGAAGACAGATGAGGTCCCTGCCTTCATGGAGCTTCAGGTCTAGTTGGGGGGATAGTTTCCTGTTCATTTCCATAGAAAATCTTGTTTTAAAATGTCTACTTCCGTTTAAAAAAAAGAATTTTAGTTAAAAAAAAAAGTTTGAGTGTCCATACTGAAAAATAATGAAGACGTGCTAGGTTTGTAAAGACCCTACGCTCTGAATCAATGCAAAAGTTACATAGTGAATGTTGGATAAACTTGAGATTTGATAACAGCTTACCTGGAGGTAGGCTGATAAATGTTCAACTACCGGCCGATAGTAAAGATCAGCGAAGTATTAATTGGCTCTTACAGTACACGCCAACCGTGCCACCTCAAACTTAGCTTATTAGCTCCTTTTAATTTATACTGCAGGCCAAGCAAACTATTGTGTATAAGTTCTTTAAAAAAGAAACTTAGAAAATCCAACCCCTCTGCCTACCCCTCCTCCCTTTCCCACAGTAGCAAAAGCCTCCCTTTAATTATTACTTAATAGAGAATAGGTTAATGGGGAGGTGGAGGTGGAGGAGACAACTTCACACAGGTGACAACTGTACTCATACGGAATAAAATATTTTATGTTTAAGGACTTTGCTAAAGAACTTTTAATGAAGTATTTTGTTTGTTTGTTTTTTAGGGCTTTTGCAAAACCACCGATGTTCTCAAGCTCATCTAATGCAACTTCATCATTTTATAGATGAGCTATTTCAGGCACCATGTGGTTTTACCTACTATGTCAGAGCAGAACTATTTAACCCCAAGTTATTTGAATTTTTGTCTTTCACATGTTTCATTTAAAAACTACACTAAACCCCCTTGGGTTGAGTTTAAGACATGCTTTTCTTAGACCGGATTCTATGTCAAGTGAAGGGTACTTGAGCAAAGTTTTATGTTAAAAGAATGCAACATTATTTTCTGTGACTGTCAGAAGTTTAGTACCAGAAAGACATTTCACATTTGTATGCTTTCAAACACAAGTAAGAAAAATGTTTCAGGGCAGCTGATGTAGACCTTGTACTACTTTCCCCATCCAAAATAATTGGTATCCATGGGAACATTCTGAACCAGTCAACTGACCACATTAGCTCATCTCACATGAGCTGATACAGAATGAGGTTTAGGATGCTTTCGGTTAGTTAACTGAAATGATGCAAGTTCTCTTGAGCTGACCACTAGTATTTATTTTCCTAGATTTTGTGTCTAAATGGTTTTTTTTAAAAGGAAAAAAAGGAATAAACAAACTTTAGCTTGATTTCTCTTCCTACCCCTCCCCCCCATCATGTATTGTTTCTTAGCTAAAGCTTCCAAACTAAGTTGTTTTTCTCAGGCTGCTTTTTTTTTTTTTTTTTAAACAACTTTATTGGAGTATATTTGCTTTACAATGTTGTGTTAGTTTCTGCTGTATAACAAAGTGAATCAGCTATATGTATACATATATCCCCATATCCCCTCCCTCTTGCGTCTCCCTCCCACCCTCCCTATCCCACCCCTCTAGGTGGTCACAAAGCACCGAGCTGATCTCCCTGTGCTATGCGGCTGCTTCTCACTAGCTATCTATTTTACATGTGGTAGTGTATATATGTCCATGCCCCTCTCTCACTTCATCCCAGCTTACCCTTCCCCCTCCCCATGTCCTCAAGTCCATTCTCCACGTCTGCGTCTTTATTCCTGTCCTGCCCCTAGGTTCTTCAGAATCTTTTTTTTTTTTTTTTTTTAGATTCCATGTATATGTGCTAGCATACGGTATTTGTTTTTCTCTTTCTGACTTACTTCACTCTGTATGACAGTCTCTAGGTCCATCCACCTCACTACAGATAACTCAATTTCGTTTCTTTTTATGGCTGAGTAATATTCCATTGTATATATGTGCCACATCTTCTTTATCCATTCATCTGTCGATGGACACTTAGGTTGCTTCCATGTCCTGGCTATTGTAAATAGAGCTGCAGTGAACATTGTGGTACATGACTCTTTTTGAATTATGGTTTTCTCAGGGTATATGCCCAGTAGTGGGATTGCTGGGTCGTATGGTAGTTCTATTTGTAGTTTTTTAAGGAACCTCCATACTGTTCTCCATAGTGGGTGTATCAATTTACATTCCCACCAACAGTGCAAGAGGGTTCCCTTTTCTCTACACCCTCTCCAGCATTTATTGTTTGTAGATTTTTTGATGATGGCCATTCTGACCGGTGTGAGGTGATATCTCATTGTAGTTTTGATTTGCATTTCTCTAATGATTAGTGATGTTGAGCATCCTTTCATGTGTTTGTTGGCAATCTGTATATCTTCTTTGGAGAAATGTCTGTTTAGGTCTTCCACCCATTTTTGGATTGGGTTGTTTGTTTTTTTGACATTGAGCTGCATGAGCTGCTTATATATTTTGGAGATTAATCCTTTGTCAGTTGCTTCGTTTGCAAATATTTTCTCCCATTCTGAGGGTTGTCGTTTCGTCTTGTTTATGGTTTCCTTTGCTGTGCAAAAGCTTTTAAGTTTCATTAGGTCCCATTTGTTTATTTTTGTTTTTATTTCCATTTCTCTAGGAGGTGGGTCAAAAAGGATATTGCTGTGATTTATGTCATGGAGTGTTCTTCCTATGTTTTCCTCTAAGTTTTATAGTGTCTGGCCTTACATTTCGGTCTTTAACCCATTTTGAGTTATTTTTGTGTGTGGTGTTAAGGAGCGTTCTAATTTCATTCTTTTACATGTAGCTGTCCAGTTTTCCCAGCATCACTTATTGAAGAGGCTGTCTTCTCTCCATTGTGTATTCTTGCCTCCTTTTGTCAAAAATAAGGTGACCATATGTGCGTGGGTTTACCTCTGGGCTTTCTATCCTGTTCCATTGATCTGTCTTTCTGTTTTTGTGCCAATACCACACTGTCTTGATTACTGTAGCTTTGGAGTATAGTCTGTAGTCAGGGAGCCTGATTCCTCCAGCTCCATTTTTCTTTCTCCACATTGCTTTGGCTATTCTGGGTCTTTTGTGTTTCCATACAAATAGTGAAATTTTTTGTTCTAGTTCTGTGAAAAATGCCGTTGGTAGTTTGATAGTGATTGCATTGAATCCGTAGATTGCTTTGGGTAGTGCAGTCATTTTCACAGTGTTGATTCTTCCAATCCAAGAACATGGTATATCTCTCCATCTGTTTGTGTCATCTTTGATTTTTTTCATCAGTGTCTTATAGTTTTCTGCATACAGGTCTTTTGTCTCCTTAGGTAGGTTTATTCCTAGGTATTTTATTCTTCTTGTTGCAATGGTAAATGGGAGAGTTTCCTTAATTTCTGTTTCAGATTTTTCGTCATTAGTGTATAGGAATGCAAGAGATTTCTGTGCATTAATTTTGTATCCTGCTACTTTACCAAATTCATTGATTAGCTCTAGTAGTTTTCTGGTAGCATCTTTAGGATTCTCTACGTATAGTATCATGTCATCTGCAAACAGTGACAGTTTTACTTCTTCTTTTCTGATTTGGATTCCTTTTATTTCTTTTTCTTCTCTGATTGCTGTGGCTAAAACTTCCAAAACTATGTTGTATAATAGTGGTGAGAGCGGGCAACCTTGTCTTTTTCCTGATTTCAGTGGAAATGGTTTCAGTTTTTCACCATTGAGAATGATGTTGGCTGTGGGTTTGTCATATATGGCCTTTATTATGTTGAGGTAAGTTCCCTCTATGCCTCCTTTCTGGAGAGTTTTTAATCATACATGGGTGTTGAATTTTGTCAGGAGCTTTTTCTGTATCTATTGAGTTGATCATATGGTTTTTTTTTTTGGTTTTTGTTTTTTAAAGTTATACAATTTTTATTTATTTATTTATTTTATTTATGTCTGTGTTGGGTCTTCGTTTCTGTGCGCGGGCTTTCTCTAGTTGCGGCAAGTGGGGGCGGCTCTGCATCGCGGTGCGCGGGCCTCTCACTATCGCGGCCTCTCTTGTTGCGGAGCACAGGCTCCAGACGCGCAGGCTCAGTAGTTGTGGCTTACGGGCCCAGTTGCTCCGCGGCATGTGGGATCTTCCCAGACCAGGGCTCGAACCCGTGTCCCCTGCATTGGCAGGCAGATTCTCAACCACTGCGCCACCAGGGAAGCCCGATCATATGGTTTTTATTCTTCAATTTGTTAATATGGTGCATCACATTGATTGATTTGTGTATATTGAAGAATCCTTGCATTCCTGGGATAAACCCCACTTGATCCTGGTGTATGATCCTTTTAATGTGCTGTTGGATTCTGTTTGCTAGTATTTTGTTGAGGATTTTTGCATCTATGTTCGTCAGTGATATTGGCCTGTAGTTTTTCTTTTTTTGTGATATCTTTGTCTATCAGGGTGATGGTAGCCTTGTAGAATGAGTTTGGGAGTGTTCCTCCCTCTGCTGTATTTTGGAAGAGTTTGAGAGGATGGGTGTTAGCTCTTGTTTAAATGTTTGATAGAATTCACCTGTGAAGCCATCTGGTCCTGGGCTTTTGTTTGTTGGAAGATTTTTAATCACAGTTTCAATTTCATTGCTTGTGATTGGTCTGTTTGTACTTTCTATTTCTTCCCGGTTCAGTCTCGGAAGGTTGTGCTTTTCTAAGAATTTGTCCATTTCTTCCAGGTTGTCCATTTTATTGATATATAGCTGCTTGTAGTGATCTCTCATGAGCATTTGTATTTCTTCAGTGTCAGTTGTTACTTCTCCTTTTTCATTTCTAATTCTGTTGATTTGAGTCTTCTCCCTCTTGATGAGTCTGGCTAAAGGTTTATCAATTTTGTTTATCTTCTCAAAGAACCAGCTTTTAGTTTTATTGATCTTTGCTATCATTTCCTTCATTTCTTTTTCATTTATTTCTGATCTGATCTTTATGATTTCTTTCCTTCTGCTAACTTTGGGGGTTTTTTGTTCTTCTTTCTCTAATTGCTTTAAGTGTAAGGTTAGGTTGTTTATTTGAGATGTTTCCTGTTTCTTGAGGTAGGATTGTATTGCTGTAAACTTCCCTCTTAGAACTGCTTTTGCTGCATCCCGTAGGTTTTGGGTCGTTGTGTTTTTATTGTCATTTGTTTCTAGGTATTTTTTGATTTCCTCTTTGATTTCTTCAGTGATCTCTTGGTTATTTAGTAGTGTATTGTTTAGCCTCCATGTGTTTGTATTTTTTACAGATTTTTTTCCTGTAATTGATATCTAGTCTCATAGCGTTGTGGTCCGAAAAGACACTTGATACGATTTCAGTTTTCTTAAATTTACCAAGGCTTGATTTGTGACCCAAGATATGATCTGTCCTGGAGAATGTTCCATGAGCACTTGAGAAGAAAGTGTATTCTGTTGTTTTTGGGTGGAATGTCCTATAAATATCAGTTAAGTCCATCTTGTTTAATGTATCATTTAAAGCTTGTGTTTCCTTATTTATTTTCATTTTGGATGATCTGTCCATTGGTGAAAGTGGGGTGTTAAAGTCCCCTACTATGCTTGTGTTGCTGTCGATTTCCCCTTTTATGGCTGTTAGCATTTGCCTTATGTATTGAGGTGCTCCTATGTTGGGTGCATAAATATTTACAGTTGTTATATCTTCTTCTTGGATTGATCCCTTGATCATTATGTAATGTCCTTCTTTGTCTCTTGTAATAGTCTTTATTTTAAAGTCTATTTTGTCTGATATGAGAATTGCTACTCCAGCTTTCTTTTGATTTCCATTTGCATGGAATATTTTTTGCATCCCCTCACTTTCTGTCTGTATGTGTCCCTAGGTCTGAAGTGGGTCTCTTGTAGACAGCATATATACGGGTCTTGTTTTTTTATCCATTCAACCAGTCTATGTTTTTAGGTTGGAGCATTTAATCCATTTACATTTAAGGTAGTTATCAATATGTGTGTTACTATTACCGTTTTCTTAATTGTTTGGGTTTGTTATTGTAGGTCTTTTCCTTCTCTTGCGTTTCCTGCCTAGAGAAGTTCCTTTAGCATTTGTTGTAAAGCTGGTTTGGTGGTGCTGAATTCTCTTAGCTTTTGCTTGTCTGTAAAGGTTTTAATTTCTCTGTCGAATCTGAATGAGATTCTTGCTGGGTAGAGTAATCTTGGTTGTAGGTTTTTCCCTTTCATCAGTTTAAATATGTCCTGCCACTTGCTTCTGGCTTGCAGAGTTTCTGCTGAAAGATCAGCTGTTAACCTTATGGCGATTCCCTTGCATGTTATTTGTTACTTTTCCCTTGCTGCTTTTAACATTTTTTCTTTGAATTTAATTTTTGATAGTTTGATTAATATGTGTCTTGGCATGTTTCTCCTTGGATTTATCCTGTATGGGACTCTCTGTGCTTCCTGGACTTGATTGACTATTTCCTTTCCCATATTAGGGAAGTTTTCAACTTGCCTAACCTGAGTGCTGCACTGTAGTGTTTATCAGAGAACACAGAAACCCTGATCTACCACATGTCATCAGTGCTCTCTGCTTTGCTGCTCAGGTTGTGCTTTCTGTTCTGTGTGCTTTGCAAAGCAAAAGCAGTGGGACTCCAAAGTCAGGGCAAGAGTTGCCCACTCAGCAGTTAAGCTTGTCACCAACTAGCACGTAAGTGATGCTTGGTTCTGCTGATTTGTATCTTCTAGTCCTTTGCTTTTTTCTCCCTGATCCTTAAGTGTTTAGTTTTAAACCTCATTTATGTTAGAAAGAATTCTCTAAGCAACAGGAACTGCACATCAGTTCTCTTTATTCGTGGTGAGAGCAGGAGCATGGTCGTTATGTTCTCTTCGTGAGTTTCTCCCAGTACAGATAGAGGAGAAAGATTACAAGGCTGAGGAAGAGACATATCCACAGAAGAGTGTTATGGAGAGTTTTTAAAAGGAATTTTAAGTAATTGAAATTTGAATTCCCTTCATACATGACTGAATATTTTCTCTACTTGTTGTCCTCCATAGACAAGAGTACACATTGGGAGATTCAGCTTGTAAGAATTCTGAGTCTGATCCTGAGGACTTTTCAGATGAAACAAATACAGAGAACCTTTATGGTACGTCTCCCCCCAGCACACCTCGGCAGATGAAACGCCTGTCAACCAAACACCAGAGGAATAATGTAGGGAGGCCCACCTGTCGAGCTAATTTGAAAGGTAAGTCTTGTACTTAAAAAGATATATTTGAGAGGGCGTGGCATGTTTGGTTTATTTTATTTTATTTTATTTTATTTTTAATGTCTGAAACATTTATATTAACATATTTCCATACAAATAACCCAATGAAAGTTTAGTATTAGTTGTTTTGTTTGTTTGCTTTTTTATACTGCAGGTTCTTATTAGGCATCAATTTTATACACATCAGTGTATACATGTCAATCCCAGTCGCCCAGTTCAGCACACCACCATCCCCACCCCACCGCAGTTTTCCCCCCTTGGTGTCCATATGTCCATTCACTACATCTGTGTCTCAACTTCTGCCCTGCAAACCGGCTCATCTGTACCATTTTTCTAGGTTCCACATACATGCATTAATATACGATATTTGTTTTTCTCTTTCTGACTTACTTCACTCTGTATGACAGTCTCTAGATCCATCCACTTCTCAACAAATGACTCAATTTCGTTCCTTTTTATGGCTGAGTAATATTCCATTGTATATATGTACCACATCTTCTTTATCCATTCGTCTGTTGATGGTCATTTAGGTTGCTTCCATCACCTGGCTATTGTAAATAGTGCTGCAATGAACATTCGGGTGCATGTGTCTTTTTGAATTAAGGTTTTCTCTGGGTATATGCCCAGTAGTGGGATTGCTGGGTCATATGGTAATTCTATTTTTAGTTTCTTAAGGAACCTCCATATTGTTCTCCATAGTGGCTGTATCAATTTACATTCCCACCAACAGTGCAAGAGGGTTCCCTTTTCTCCACACCCTCTCCAGCATTTGTTGTTTGTAGATTTTCTGATGATGCCCATTCTAACAGGAGTGAGGTGATACCTCATTGTAGTTTTGATTTGCATTTCTCTAATAATTAGTGATGTTGAGCATCTTTTCATGTGCTTCGTGGCCGTCTGTATGTCTTCTTTGGAGAAATGTCTATTTAGGTCTTCTGCCCATTTTTGGATTGGGGTGTGTGTTTCTTTAATATTGAGCTGAATGAGCTGTTTATATATTTTGGAGATTAATCCTTTTTCCGTTGATTCGTTTGCAAATATTTTCTCCCATTCTGAGGGTTGTCTTTTCGTCTTGTTTATGGTTTCCTTTGCTGTGCAAAAGCTTTGAAGTTTCATTAGGTCCCATTTGTTTATTTTCATTTTTATTTCCATTACTCTAGGAGGTGGATCAAAAAAGATCTTGCTGTGATTTATGTCAAAGAGTGTTCTTCCTATGTTTTCCTCTAAGAGTTTTATAGTGTCCAGTCTTATATTTAGATCTCTAATCCATTTTGAGTTTATTTTTGTGTATGGTGTTAGGGAGTATTCTAATTTCATTCTTTTACATGTAGCTGTCCAGTTTTCCCAGCACCACTTATTGAAGAGACTGTCTTTTCTCCATTGTATATCTTTGCCTCCTTTGTCATAGATTAGTTGACCATAGGTGCGTGGTTTAATCTCTGGGCTTTCTATCTTGTTCCATTGATCTATGTTTCTGTTTTTGTGCCAGTACCATATTGTCTTGATTACTGTAGCTTTGTAGTATAGTCTGAAGTCAGGGAGTCTGATTCCTCCAGCTCCGTTTTTTTGCCTCAAGACTGCTTTGGCTATTCGGGGTGTTTTGTGTCTCCATACAAATTTTAAGATGATTTGTTCTAGCTCCGTAAAAAATGCCATTGGTAATTTGATAGGGATTGCATTGAATCTGTAGATTGCTTTGGGTAGTATACTCATTTTCACAATGTTGATTCTTCCAATCCAAGAACATGGTATATCTCTCCATCTGTTGGTATCATCTTTAATTTCTTTCATCAGTGTCTTATAGTTTTTTGCATACAGGTCTTTTGTCTCCCTAGGTAGGTTTATTCCTAGGTATTTTATTCTTTTTGTTGCAATGGTAAATGGGAGTGTTTCCATAATTTCTCTTTCAGATTTTTCATCATTAGTGTATAGGAATGCAAGAGATTTCTGTGCATTAATTTTGTATCCTGCAGCGTTACCATATTCATTAATTAGCTCTAGCAGTTTTCTGGTGGCAGTTTTAGGATTCTCTATGTATAGTATCATGTCATCCGCAAAGAGTGACAGTTTTACTTCTTCTTTTCCAATTTGTATTCCTTTTATTTCTTTTTCTTCTCTGATTGCCGTGGCTAGGACTTCCAAAACTATGTTGAATAATAGTGGTGAGAGTGGACATCCTTGTCTCGTTCCTGATCTTAGAGGAAATGCTTTCAGTTTTTCACCATTGAGAATGATGTTTGCTGTGGGTTTGTCATATATGGCCTTTATTATGTTGAGGTAGGTTCCCTCTATGCCCACTTTCTGGAGAGTTTTTATCATAAATGGGTGTTGAATTTTGTCAAAAGCTTTTTCTGCATCTATTGAGATGATCATATGGTTTTTATTCTTCAATTTGTTAATATGGTGTAACACATTGATTGATTTGCGTATATTGAAGAATCCTTGCATCCCTGGGATAAATCCCACTTGATCATGGTGTATGATCCTTTTAATGTGTTGTTGGATTCTGTTTGCTAGTATTTTGTTGAGGATTTTTGCATCTATATTCATCAGTGATATTGGTCTGTAATTTTCTTTTTTTGTAGTGTCTTTGTCTGGTTTTGGTATCAGGGTGATGGTGGCCTCATAGAATGAGTTAGGGAGTGTTCCTTCCTCTGCAATTTTTTGGAAGAGTTTGAGAAGGATGGGTGTTAGCTCTTCTCTAAATGTTTAATAGAATTCACCTGTGAAGCCATCTGGTCCTGGACTTTTGTTTGTTGGAAGATTTTTAATCACAGTTTCAATTTCATTACTTGTGATTGGTCTGTTCATATTTTCTGTTTCTTCCTGGTTCAGTCTTGGAAGGTTATACCTTTCTAAAAATTTGTCCATTTCTTCCAGGTTGTCCATTTTATTGGCATAAAGTTGCTTGTAGTAGTCTCTTAGAATGCTTTGTATTTCTGCAGTGTCTGTTGTAACTTCTCCTTTTTCATTTCTGATTTTATTGATTTGAGTCCTCTCGCTCTTTTTCTTGATGAGTCTGGCTAATGGCTTATCAATTTTGTTTATCTTCTCAAAGAACCAACTTTTAGTTTTATTGATCTTTGCTATTGTTTTCTTTGTTTCTATTTCATTTATTTCTGCTCTGATCTTTATGATTTCTTTCCTTCTGCTAACTTTGGGTTTTGTTTGTCCTTCTTTCTCTAGTTTCTTTAGGTGTAAGGTTAGATTCTTTACTTGAGATTTTTCTTGTTTCTTTAGGTAGGCTTGTATAGCTATAAACTTCCCTCTTAGAACTGCTTTCGCTGCATCCCATAGGTTTTGGGTCGTCGTGTTTTCATTGTCATTTGTCTCTAGGTATTTTTTTATTTCCTCTTTGATTTCTTCAGTGATCTCTTGGTTATTTAGTAACGTATTGTTTAGCCTCCATGTGTTTGTCTTTTTTACGTTTTTTTCCCTGTAATTCATTTCTAATCTCATAGCATTGTGGTCAGAAAAGATGCTTGATATGATTTCAGTTTTCTTAAATTTACTGAGGCTTGATTTGTGACCCAAGATGTGATCTATCCTGGAGAATGTTCCGTGCGCACTTGAGAAGAACGTGTAATCTGCTGTTTTGGGATGGAATGTCCTATAAATATCAATTAAATCTATCTGGTCTATTGTGTCATTTAAAGCTTCTGTTTCCTTATTTATTTTCATTTTGGATGATCTGTCCATTGGTGTAAGTGAGGTGTTAAAGTCCCCCACTATGATTGTGTTACTGTCAGTTTCCTCTTTTATAGCTGTTAGCAGTTGCCTTATGTATTGAGGTGCTCCTATGTTGGGTGCATATATATTTATAATTGTTATATCTTCCTCTTCGATTGATCCCTGGATCATTATGTAGTGTCCTTCCTTGTCTCTTGTAACATTCTTTATTTTAAAGTCTATTTTATCTGATATGAGTATAGCTACTCCAGCTTTCTTTTGATTTCCATTTGCATGGAATATCTTTTTCCATCCCCTCACTTTCAGTCTGTATGTGTCCCTAGGTCTAAAGTGGGTCTCTTGTAGACAGCATATATATGGGTCTTGTTTTTGTATCCATTCAGCCAGTCTATGTCTTTTGGTTGGGGCATTTAATCCATTCACGTTTAAGGTAATTATCGATATGTATGTTCCTATGACCATTTTCTTAATTGTTTTGGGTTTGTTTTTGTAGGTCCTTTTCTTCTCTTGTGTTTCCCACTTAGAGAAGTTCCTTTAGCATTTGTTGTAGAGCTGGTTTGGTGGTGCTGAATTCTCTTAGCTTTTGCTTGTCTGTAAAGCTTTTGATTTCTCCATCAAATCTAAATGAGATCCTTGCCGGGTAGAGTAATCTTGGTTGTAGGTTCTTCCCTTTCATCACTTTAAGTATATCATGCCTCTCCCTTCTGGCTTGTAGAGTTTCTGCTGAGAAATCAGCTGTTAACCGTATGGGAGTTCCCTTGTATGTTATTTGTCGTTTTTCCCTTGCTGCTTTCAATAATTTTTCTTTGTCTTTAATTTTTGCCACTTTGATTACTATGTGTCTCGGCGTGTTTCTCCTTGGGTTTATTCTGTATGGGACTCGCTGCGCTTCCTGGACTTGGGTGGCTATTTCCTTTCCCATGTTAGGGAAGTTTTCGACTATAATCTCTTCAAATATTTTCTCTGGTCCTTTCTCTCTCTCTTCTCCTTCTGGGACCCCTATAATGCGAATGTTGTTGCATTTAATGTTGTCCCAGAGGTCTCTTAGGCTGTCTTCATTTCTTTTCATTCTTTTTTCTTTAGTCTGTTCCACAGCAGTGAATTCCACCATTCTGTCTTCCAGGTCACTTATCCGTTCTTCTGCCTCAGTTATTCTGCTATTGATTCCTTCTAGTGTAGTTTTCATTTCAGTTATTGTATTGGTCATCTCTGTTTGTTTGTTCTTTAATTCTTCTAGGTCTTTGTTAATCATTTCTTGCATCTTCTCAATCTTTGCCTCCATTCTTATTCCGAGGTCCTGGATCATCTTCACTATCATTATTCTGAATTCTTTTTCTGGAAGGTTGCCTATCTCCACTTCATTTAGTTGTTTTCCTGGGGTTTTTTCTTGTTCCTTCATCTGGTACATAGCCCTCTGCCTTTTCATCTTCTCTATCTTTCTGTAACTGTGGTTTTTGGTCCACAGGCTGCAGGATTGTAGTTTTTCTTGCTTCTGCTGTCTGCCCTCTGGTGGTTGAGGCTATCTAAGAGGCTTGATGGGAGGCTCTGGCATGTTTGGTTTATAATCTTTATGTAACATGTAACTATTGATAGATGCTTTTTCTACAGTAATGTTAGTTATTCCTCTTATTTTAAATTTGATTTTATGCTGCCTTAAAGTTTTATTTTTAAATTTTTGAATTATCACCATTAGCAATATTGTTAATAAAAGAGAAAATAATTCTCCAGAGATAGAAAGGTTTGTCCTGAGTAGTTGTTAAAGTCAGTGTGTGAGGCATTTGCATTCCTTTTAGGACATGGAAGAGGACACACGTGGATGAATCAGCGTGCCTGTCCAGGATGGCTGCTGGTGTACGGGATAGATGCCCTTCTTTTATTCTTTGAATCTCTTAGGCTGAAACTTCTAGATTCTGCCTTCCTGACATGATGTATTGTATTGGGCAGTTTGGGAAAGGCAGGGCCAGGCTTTCTTCCCCAGGATTCCCTAGGCGGCCTGAGACCTGTGCTCTGCCAGTGATCATGATGCTGCCCTCATGTACGGGGCCCTCGTTCCCACTAAGCACAGGGCCTGGATGGTGTCCCACCTTATAATCACGCACAGAATCTGTGTTTTACTTTTCTTCCTGTTTGGAATCCCAAAGCCCAGATAGTGTTCTGCTCCTAGAAACTGTTCCTGCTCCTCAGACTGTTCTCTGTTTCCATTTCTTCCTTCCTCTGAGCACGTCACAGCTGTTCTGTTCTGAGGCAGAGGAGTTGAATCATGCTGACCTGCTTCCTTGTACCTGCTTTCTGGCATGGAACCTCAGGTCACTCAAGCCTTACGGTTTTAGAATTTCTCTGTTAACTTCAACAAACCACTTGTCCTAAAACTGATCTCATAGTTTCCTAGAATTCATCTACCTATTACTGTGCAAGATAGGGATATCATTCTTTATCTGCTCTGAGAAATTTCCCCTTATCACATGTTCTCCCTACTGAAAAGAGACTCATTTCCATTTCTCCCTTTCTTTAGCTCATTTTCTTCCTCTCTTTCCCTTTCCCACACATTTCCTCCACACATTGATCTCGTGGTTAATGCCGGCAAGTTCATTCTGTGTCCCTATCATAGCCCTTCCTCAAGAAAGAAGAAGGGTAAGAGAAATGGACTTTATTGTACTTATTTGCTTGAGTGAAGTCTTATCCAAGGAGGAATTCCTAAGTAATAAATAGTCTTTCTTTCCCACAGGGAAGATGATTTTTTTTTTTTACTTTCTTTTAAAGCTGTATTTGTAGTAGGATGTTAACCTATGGTCTGCATTTACCCCCTTTGGAAAGTAATAGCTTTCCATTGCAATATATTATCTTTAAAATCAGTCCTTTTCCATTTTCTCAAATAAATTTCTCAAATGCCTACAGAAGTTCCTTTTGAAGCAGTATCTACTGAACCAATATTAGTTAATACATATTTGCTTCGTGGTGGTGAAATGCGATGATGCCAATGGGACATCTGCTTTGTCTTCACTTGTTCATACTATTTTAGAACCAGAGTTGAGAACACAGTCCCCCCATTTTATAGACTGAGAAAGTGAGGCCCAGGGTTTTAAAGCAACTTCTTAAGGCCAGAAGGCTTGAGATAGTGGCAGGACTAATTTTAGGTACTATTTTTATTTTTATTTTTATTTTTTGGCCATGCCACACAGCTTGTGGGATCTTAGTTCCCTGACCAGGGATTGAACTTGGGCCCTCGGCAGTGAGAACGCAGAGTCCTAACCACTGGACCACCAGGGAACTCCCAGGACTAATTTTAGAACTAGTTCTCCTGGTCCTCAGTTTGGACTTTTTCCCCAGTACAAGCAGCAGGGGTTAAGCATCTCTGAATGCGGTACTTGACATGACTGTACGTCTTTAGTAATCAGTCAGAAAACCCGTCACTGGATACTTGTTGAGCTCTGCTGTCTTTCTGGGCTGTGTCAGAGATAGAAGGAAGAGGGAAGGTTGTTTCTTTTCCTCCTCAACTTCTTTCAGTTGTTTATTGCATAAAATTACAGAATTTTAGATCTGGAAGGGGTCTCAGAGACCACGTGAATTCCTGCCGTTTTGCAGGTGAAGAAAGAATGCTCATAAACCTTTTGATTTGTAGCTATCTAATAGCAGACCTAGGGCACCAAAGTTCTTAATAACTCATGTTTTTCCTTATTGCAAAAGATTACATGTTTGTCGTAGGGAGTTTAGAAAATACTGACAAAAAGAAAGAAAAATACCCATAAACCCAATATGCAGAAATAACAGCTTTTACCATCTTTGCCTTGTAGTCTCTTTACGTGCATATATTTGTGTTGTGATATGATAGCATACTATATTTACTATTTTATAGCTGGCTTCCTTTTTCGTTTAATGATTCATGAACTTTCTGTGCCATAGAATAACCTGTGCTGTTCATTTTAACGGCTGCCGAATCATTTGTAGCAACGTTTGCCCGGTTATCACTCACAGTTCTTGAGCGCTTACCTAAGCGCTGCGCTTAGCTGCTCAAAAGAGTTATCTTTTAAATATCGTAATAACCCAATGAGATGTAGGTTCTATATATCATTATTCAATTTATGGTTGAGGACGTGACACAGAGAGTTTCTAGGGCGTGTAGTTTTAACTGTCCCAGTCATGCATATACTAGAAAGCAGTATGTTTGCTGTCCGGTGAACTGTTTTTGTCAACATTCTTGTTCATGAACACCAAAAAAAGATGGAAAGGAAGCAACCATGTTGGGCAGGTGGGCCATGTTACTGTTCTGGTGATGGCGTGTTTGTGTTGAGCTGGTAGAACAAACAGTGCTTGAGAACTCCCTGGCTGCAGCAGCAGAGCGTGGTGGACCGGAGCACAGACTTGGTTGCTAGATTGCCTGGATTCCGATCCTGGTTCTGCCGCCTTCTGTATATGCCACCTCCGTGTCTCGTTTTCTTCATCTGTGAGGTAATCTGCCTTACGGTGTTGTGAGGGTTTTACGTTCAGTAACTACTAGCTGTCATTATTATTGTGAGCTAAAGGTTTCTTTCTCACTACTTGCCTTAAATTTCAAAGTAGAATTAAATAATTATATCATTGACGGTACCCTTATTAATTGGTGCCCCTACTTTCAGGACACTGAGTCTTGAGTCACATAGTTACCAAGGTATGGAGCTGGGACTGCAGCCTGGGTCAGTCCTGTCTGGCTTTTCCGTTTCTTGTAGCCCTTCCTAGCTCCCTTCCTTCTTCTCACTCTATATGTTGCCATCATAGTTACTTTTTCTCCGGGTCTTTCTTTCCTCACCTCCCTCCCTTTCTTTTTGCCTTTACCTCTCTTTCCTTTCTTCTACCTCCTCTTCGCATCCCCTTTTTTGTTCCTCCCTGCCATTCCTCCCTTATTTCTCCTTCATTCTTTCCATTGACTCGGAACTTCAGTGACTCCATAGGCCGGTATTGCATTAGATGATCGATAAGCCCTTGCTCATCTCCAGTAGGAATCACAGAGATGAGCAGGCAGTCCCATCTTGTGTGGTAGAGCTGGGGTGGAGGGGAGAGAGGGGGGGCTTCTGTGGGTGCCCACAGGAGGGGATTGAGCAGACCTGGGCTTGGGAAGACTTCTGGAACAAGTGACATTTGTGCTACGGCCTGAAGGCTGAGTCAGGGAGACCAGTATTTCAAACTCATTTGTCAATCATAATAGTGTATTGGTCTCTCAGTATTTTCAAGAGATTTTTAAAATTAATTAGATTGGTCAGATTTATTTTAAAAGCTTTCCAAGGAAATATGAACTGACGCATTATTTCTTTCTCTCTGCAACAAGCAAAGGCTGCCTGAATCATACGATTCACTTTAGAACTGCAGTGAAAGTTGAACTCATCTTTTTAATTAACATCACCAATAATATTTTCGTTTTTCTGCTTATCTGTTGCTGTGTGACAACCACCCCAAAGCTTAGTGTTATGAAAGCGTCCATTTTATCGTGCTCACGGTTCTGTGGGTGGAGTGACCACTAACACTGTTGTCTTTAGTGATGGTAGCCATTGTCATGAGCTATTATATGGATATGATTCTTTAAATATTCTTATTATCCTAGGCTCAAAATAACCAACTACTGTTGTTATAGGCTTATTTTTTATAATTGGAAATTTAGTACCAGGCAACCTTCTGACCAACTGGTAATAAATTGAGGGTTCCTGTGAGAGAACTGCTCACAGAACTCAGGAACACACTTTACTTATGTTTATCACTTAAGTTGCCTCATTAGTGTAAATTGAGGTGTGATTGATAGGGGCTCCTTATGAATAAAAAAGACACTTCTATCAGAAAATTCCAAGGGTTTTAGGAGCTCTGTGTCAGGAACCTGGACAAAACCCAAATATATTTCTTATGTTAAAAAGCAAAATTCAGCCAAGTAAATTTGAAGATTTGATTGGCTTTATTCATGAATCAGGCAGCATTACATCTAGCAACTAGAAGGGTGCTCTGAGTGGTTGTGCAAAAATGGAAGGGATTTTATAGGAAAAAGGGTGGAGTAAGGGAGCTATTAGCAAAAAAAAAGAAAGTATTATTTTTTGACCAGACATCTTTTTTTATGGGAGTGGGGAGGGATGACAGGGGTTTTATCATGCAGATTACCTCTTCCTCTGGGGGACTGTAGAGGGCCTACTTGATGGGTTACTTTATTGGTATTGACCAGAAAATTCTAGACTGTTCAATTAAAACTACATTTCTGGGAGAGGTTGGAACTGCAGTGAAGTAACGTATAAAATATAGGTTTGCCATCATGGGCTTTTAGCATGTGACTGACACCATTTGGGGCCTGTGGTTTTCTTTCTAATACTTACTACACCCTGATGAGCATTATCGAATACTAGCAAAGACATGAGGAGATGGCAGCTTTCTTACAAGGCTGGTGTGAGTGTAAATTGTCTCAATCCCGGTGTGGAAGTAATCTGTTAATACAGTCAGACTGAGGTTGGTTATATCCTTGACCCAAGCAAACGCACTTTTGGGAGTAGACTTTAGAGAAGTTCCTGCAAATAAACACGAGAAGTTCTGCAGAAAGACTCGTGTCACTCATTGTGATTTCCTTTCATAATACGCAAGTGGGTAACCACAGACGGGAAAGTTCAAAACAATATGTATCGCACTGGTTGTCTGAGATAGGGGAGGCCTGAGGAGGGGGCCTAGGGATGTAGGACAAAGGTGAGGTCACCACTGCCCACAATGTTTTATTTCTTTGTACTGATGGACTTCAGATGTGTTTAAAATTATTTTATTCGACTTTTGCATTTTCCTGATTTTGTTTCCCTGGGAATGTTAAAGATATTTTTGTTTTCAAAATGTTAACTTCTGCTTTTAGAAGCTGTGCTAAATATTAAATATATAACAATGTTATGATATCTAGGTAAAGATGGTTAGCTCTTTATTACCTAAAAAATACCAGCTATGTGACATCCTGACAGATGTAACGTACCAGTTCAGCTCTTGAATTAACTCAGTGACCAGGATTGATTTCATACTTTGATGAGTAACAGAATTTAACTGTGGTGTTACTTCAGATCATATTTTTTGGATAATGGTGAATAACTACCAAACTACAGCAATTAAGATTTTGATAAATTTTGGACCATAATGTGTAGCTACCCATGTGTAGCTGTTTCTCCTTAAGGCTGGTTTAAGAAGAGACAAACTATCTCATCCTTAAATTTTTGTTCTTTTTAATTAGCAGAAGGAAGTAAATCCAGTTCATCTCATAGTTTTAAGTAGGTTAAATAAGAATGAAGACACCCAGGCCAAAGCCCTTTTCAGGGTGAATCTGCCTCGTAATCATTATCAGCCCCATTTTGCAGGAGTAATGTAATACTGTAAGAGCCAGATTACAGAGATAGTAATCTGTAATCTGGCATATACATGTGTGCATATACACACATGTATGCATATACATGTACACACATTAATCTCCCTATCATTAGCAAATATCTCAAGGTGTGTGTGTGTATGTAAATGTGTGTGGTTTTTTGCTAACATAGTGAGGTTAGCAAGTTTTATTTTTTTTTAATATAATACTGCTATGAAATTGATCTGGTAAAATGGTTATAAATCAGATTCAATCTGTATAGTAAGAGAAATGTTCTTTGTGAACTAGAGTGGACTTAAATCTATATTTCAGCTCTTTAATCCAAACTCAGCCTGACTTTCAAGGTTCTAATTTATATTTCCAGTCTACCCATCTACATGTATGCCAGCCAGACTCTCTTCTTTTCTGCTTTTGTGTCTTTTTGTATGTTTATTCTATGGCTTAAAATATTCTCTTGCCTTCCTTGCTACCCTTATTTAAGATGAATCCATTCTTCAAGGCATTCAGTCAAGTACCTGGTCTTATTTGAAGCTTCCACGTATCAGTTAGCCCACTGTAATCTGTCTTTTATGGCACTCAGCATCTTAACCTTTCCTTAGTCAGACAGCCCTGCCCTGTGAGCAGCTTGACAAGCGTAAAGGTGGTTGATGGCACAAACATGGGTTAGGGTCCCTGTCCCGACATGTCTCATCTGTCTGACCATCCATGTTCTGCGGGAATCTCCGTCACAGTGTTGTTGTAAAGATGATGACAATTTCTGTAAGCCCTTACCTCATAAATGGGTAAAGCAGTGTTTGAATAGAGCAGTGTTTTCCCAAATGTGGTGTCATTCTAGCCAGGTTGAATCTGAGGCACTGGGAGTGGGCCCAGGAATCTGCATTGTAGCAAGAATCTGAGTGATTCTTCATGTTTACTAAAGTTTGAGAACCTTGAATTAGAAGATCTCTAAGTCCCTTCAGATTGTTGACATTGATAGCCTGGCACATCACTGCTCTAAAGATCATCTCACATTTAAAGTAAAGCGCAGATACCTGTTTCTGCTTTCTCATTTGAGAGGTCAAGGAGGGCCAGTGTTTTGAATTTGACATACATGTATGGAAGAACGTAAGAATTGCGAGGACTTGATAAAACATACATTTTATACATATTCTAAAGAGCTGTTTCTAGGTGTGAATTGTGGGGAATTCAGTTGACGGTCTTATTCTGTTTAAACAAGTGAACCAATATTGCTTGTCATTTGTTTGCGTTCAGTTTCATTATACATTTTTTTGTTCTTTTCTTTTCATGTTTCTCTGATTTGGCAGGAGTTATTGGTGATTGGCCAAAGGAAACAGTAACTTCTTGGAAGGTTTGTTTTAACAGTACTACAAAGTCATACCACTTAATTTATAGCCACTTGGGAGCTCAGATGTTCATTAGTCTTACTTAAGTCATTATGAACTAGTTTCGTAGTACTGTAATTAGAACTTGTATAAAACATTCTATGTACTTTTGATCCATTCTCCTTTACAGAAACTTTGTATTTGACTTTCTGTTCATTGCAGAGGGATTTAGTATTAACAGAAAACTAAACAAACAAAGATTGGTACTTTCTTTTTGCACAGTAGCTAGACTGGGGCTTAAGTCTATTCTAAATTTAAATTATGTCATTTTAATGATGTACCTATTTCCATTTGTGTGTTTTTTTTTAAAAAACCAACTTGGTTTTTTGTTTTGGAAAAAAAAAAATAGCTTCTTTGTCCCATCTTCCTCCTTTCCCCAGTTGCTTTCCTTTACACACATTGTAGGTCCAAAGACTGAACCAAAATTTTGAATACAGAATTTCAAAAAATTGTGTAATATACCATTTTTTATGCTGTAAGATAGGCTTCACAGTATTTGTGTATAATCTACAAAAATTAGGTTTCTAAGCTTGCTAAAATTCGATTCTGTTTATACAGAAAAATGGGATTGTGGCATTTCCCCCCTTAAGTCCTTTTAATTGTTGGAATAAAGATCAAGGCTTAGAAGCTTCATCTCTTGATATTTTCATGCTTTGACTATTAGCTGCGTGGTAAATTTAGCGTAGATTTGGACTTAAAGTTCGTAGCTCAGTCTTCTGTGTTGTTCAGCTCATCCCAGCTCCTCTCAGTTCATCCTTTGTTTCCCTTAGGACCTTTAAATCATGGGTTAGAAGAACATTTATAATTTATATAAGGAAAGTAATACTTTTTCACTGTTCACTTACTTTTAAGTTATAAATTATATGCAGACGTTCTCTGGCCTTGGTCACTAATGCTACCCTACATTCATTTTGTAAAGTCTTCTTAGAATCCTAAACCCCAAGCTAACAAAATAGTTTTTTTGTTACATAAGTTTTTGATTTCTCTGACTCAAAACCATGTGGATGCACGTATTAGTTAATATAGCATTCTTTCCTAGGCCTGCATTGCCTCTCTTCTGCACACTTTTCTTGGATATTCTTGTGTACTCTCCTGGTATTAAACAACATCTGTATATACTGATAATTTCCAAATTGGTATCTCTGGATTTCTCTCCTGAGCTCAAGACTCATATATTAGTT
This sequence comes from Eschrichtius robustus, assembly GCF_028021215.1. Lineage (NCBI taxonomy): Eukaryota > Metazoa > Chordata > Mammalia > Artiodactyla > Eschrichtiidae > Eschrichtius > Eschrichtius robustus. The sequence goes on along the minus strand of NC_090832.1, from coordinate 7,399,525 downwards.
ACCCACAGACATCTCTACATGAATGTCCCATAGGCACCTCCAATTCAGTATATTACAAAACAAACTCATTATCTTTATCTCCAATCTTACTCCCTGATACCATGTATATATCATTTTGCGTTTCATAGTAAGAAAGTATAGTATGATTTGATATCTTGAAACATAAAATATAATGGAGTTAAACTTGGAAGTACTTATTAGCTTTGCTTTCAAATAACCATTGCTTTACCAAGTAGAAATGAGTGATATATATGTGCTATATTAATAAAAGTGTAAAGAACACAGTTAAACAAAACAGCAGAGAGGAGGCAAAGGGCTGGCCTGGACACATTTTTTATAAATGAGGATTGATAAGTATTTGTAGCTAGAAACAATAAAACTGTGAAGAAATTTCTTTTTTAAAAAACTCGACTTTTTAAAAAATTAAAAAAAATTTTTATTGAGGTATAATTTATGTACAATATTATATAAGTTTCAGATGTATGACATAGTGATTCACAATTTTTAAAGGTTACATTTCATTTATAGTTATTGTAAAATATTGGCTATATTCTCTGTGTCATATAGTATATTGTTGTAGCTTATTTATTTTATACCTAGTTATTTGTATCTCATCCCCTAACCCTATCTTGTCCCTCCCCACTTCCTTCTCCCCACTGGTAACCATTAGTTCTCTATATCTGTGAGTCTGCTTCTTTTTTGTTATATTCACTAGTTTGTTGTATTTTTTAGATTCCGCATGTAAGTGATATCACACAGTATTTGTCTTTCTCTGTCTGACTTATTTCAGTTAGCATAATACCCTTCAACTCTATCCATGTTACTGCAAATGATGAAATTTCATTCTTTTTTATGGCTGAGTAGTATTCCATTGTATGTGTTGATATGTATGTATACACACACACACACATACACACACACACATCTCTACATCTTCTTTATCCATTTATCTGTTGAAGGACAGTGAGGTTGATTCTGTATCTCAGCAATTGTAAATAATGCTGCTGTGAATATCGGGGTGCATGTATCATTTTGAATTAGTGTTTTGGGGTTTTTTTTTGGATATGTATATCCAGGAGTGGAATTATTGGGTCAAATGGTAGTTCTATTTTTAGTTTTTTGAGAAACCTTCTATAGTGGCTGTACCAATTTACATTCCCACCAGCAGTGTATGAGGATTCCTTTTTTTCCACCTCCTTGCCAACACTTGTTATTTGTCTTTTTTCTGATGATAGCCATTCTGAGTGAAGAAATTTCTTGAATGGACTGTATAAAACGTTTTAAGACATTTAGAAGTAAAGTAGATTAAAACTACAGATAAAAGTTCTATTGTTTAAAAAGTGTTGCTAATTTAAAAGATAATAGTAATAAAAGTTTTATATTAAAATATAACACAAATCCTTACAGACAGTAAAATCCTTTTTGATGGATCATAAAAGAAATTGAATATAATGTAAATCAGGTTGGAAGTGCTCTTGGAAATACTTGTTTTAAAATCCTTATTTTAAAACTAATTTAATTTAAATTGATTTGGAAATACATTGGTTTTAAACAAATTTTCTTTGGTGAATTGATTTTGGGTATGTTAGTCTGTACCATATAAATATACTCTATTTCATCAAATCTAAAGGCATACTATAATATTATATACTAAGAAAAAAATGCTTATAATTGATGACACAGTGTGTTCTTACACTTAGAATTTTTAATTTTTATTTAAAGAACTCTTTTATACTTCTTGATATTTAGATAATAGATTTTTAAAAACCATTTATTACTATGGTGCATATATATAAAGGAAAATGTAAATGAAATATATTAGTGAATATATTCCTAAAAGTTATTTATATCACCATAATTATAAAACATAGTCTAATTTCAGAGAAGTTAAAATACAAAATGTGTGTCCTAGATTCAATGAGACAGTTTACCTTGAGTGTAGAGGGGACATGGGGACAATGCTATAGGCTTGGGCATCATCAGTGTATGACGTGGGTGTGAAGGAGGTCACCCGGGGAGAGGGAAGGTGAGACAGAAGAGACCTAAGAGAAGGGCTTTGAGAAGCATTAACTTTTTAATGGAGTGAGCCAAGTTCCCAGGAGAGAATTTGAAGAGGAGGGACTCAGATGGTAGAAGAGAACCCTGAGAGTGCTGTGTGTAGAAAGCAAGAGACTGAAGGGGTTTCAGTGAGGTAGGGCGGTTCCTAGTGTCAGAAATGCCAAACAGGAAGGAAGATGTGTGTTCATCTCAAAGCCTGGGAATTAAGTTAATAGAACTTTTTACAGTTACGTGAAGGGAAAGTGTGATGTTTACTTCCTTTGCATTAATTTTGAATGACTTTATGTGCCAGTATAATAAACTAGGCAAATTATACTAATTTAGGCTATATGTCTTCAGTTTTCTTAATGTTAAATTTAAAATGTTATTGTTCACCTGTTTGTGGCGAAGAAGAAATCAAGGAATAGAATAAATTAAGGTAAACATTTTTGCTTATCTGTCTTTCAGTGTTTTATGAGAATAATCTTAAGGTGCCTTAAGTGGTCTTTCCTCAATCTACTTGATTTTACGAATGAGAAAAGTAACCCAGAAAACTTAACTGATTTGCTCTAAGTTGATACTTCAGTTCATGGCAAAGGCAGGAATTGGATGTGTTCTCTAAATCAGGTTTCTGTCAGATCTGCCATACTGTTTCTCCCTTCTTAAGTTTAAGGTGATAACTTGTGAAGATTTGACTAGCTGGATGACTGCACTTTGTAGTAGAGAGGTAAGCAGATGGTTTTAGGTTAGTAATGGAGAATATTAGAGAATATAGCAAGTATTACGTAACAGGGAAAACGGGTAAAACCTTTTTAAAGATTTAGAGAGAAGTGTTTTGTGTGTGTGTGTGTATTCTCTTAATTTTCAGCATATGGTATGATTATTTTCTTCAGTAACAGTCTGAAAATATAAGTACATGTGAATATCAGTCATTGAAATATTGAGAATAACTTTATATTTTAGAGTAACATAATGTTCTGCTTATTTTTTTAATAGAAAAAATGAATGCACCAAACCAACCTCCACATAAAGACACTGGAAAAACTGTGGAGAATGTGGAAGAATACAGCTATAAGCAGGAGAAAAAGGTCCGAGCAGCTCTTAGAACGACAGAGCCGGATCATAAGAAGAACGTCCAGTGCTCGTTCATGTTGGACCCAGTGGGTGGGTCTTTGCCCAAAAAATCAATGCCAGATGTGGATCTCAATAAGCCTTACCTCAGTCTTGGCTGCAGCAATGCTAAGCTTCCAGTGTCTGTGCCCATGCCGATAGCCAGAACTGCACGCCAGACTTCTAGGACTGACTGTCCAGCAGATCGCTTAAAATTTTTTGAAACTCTACGACTTCTGCTAAAGCTTACCTCAGTCTCAAAGAAGAAGGACAGGGAGCAAAGAGGACAGGAAAATACGTCTGCTTTCTGGTTTAACCGATCTAATGAACTGATCTGGTTAGAGCTACAAGCCTGGCACGCAGGACGGACCATTAACGACCAGGACCTCTTTTTATATACAGCCCGTCAAGCCATCCCAGATATTATCAATGAAATCCTTACTTTCAAAGTTAATTATGGGAGCTTTGCCTTTGTTAGAAATGGAGCTAGTGTTAATGGTACTTCGGTAGAAGGGCAGTGCAGAGCCCCTCATGGGACAAAGGTTGTGGGTTACTCAACTTATCATGAGCATCTCCAACGCCAGAGGGTGTCATTTGAGCAGGTCAAACGGATAATGGAGCTGCTGGAGTACATAGAGGCACTTTATCCATCGTTGCAGGCTCTTCAAAAGGACTATGAGAAATACGCTGCAAAAGACTTCCAGGACAGGGTGCAGGCACTCTGTTTGTGGTTAAACATCACAAAAGACTTAAATCAGAAATTAAGGATTATGGGCACTGTTTTGGGCATCAAGAATTTATCAGACATTGGCTGGCCAGTGTTTGAAATCCCTTCCCCACGATCATCCAAAGGCAATGAGCCCGAAGATGAGGGTGATGACACAGAAGGAGAATTGAAAGAGTTGGAAAGCAGTACGGATGAGAGTGAAGAAGAACGAATCTCTGATCCAAGGGGACCAGAAACCAGGCAGCCCACTGACAACAGTTTCAACATCCAGTCACCGGACTGCGTAACTAAGAAGCTCGAGAGGCTTGAATCTGAGGATGATTCTGCTGGCTGGGGAACACCAGACTGCAGCACAGAAGCAGGCTTTAGTAGACATTGTCTGACTTCTATTTATAGACCATTTGTAGACAAAGCACTGAAGCAGATGGGGTTAAGAAAGTTAATTTTAAGACTTCACAAGCTGATGGATGGTTCCTTGCAAAGGGCACGTATAGCACTGGTAAAGAGTGACCATCCAGTGGAGGTAGGTTTCCGGTAGGCAATAGTATGATCTTGTCCTTAGTTCCACTATTACTTGTAAATTACAATGTATGTTGTGTTATATATAATATGTACTTTCATGGTCTTGATTTTTTTTTTAATTGAAGTATAGTGGATTTACAAAGTTGTGTTCATAGTCTTGATATTTTTAAGGCATAAATGGTAGTTATTATAAATTGCAGATTTAAACGTTTCTATAAAGCACTGTGATAAAAGGGAAAGTGGATCTGTGAAAACTGTATGAAACTGAGTGAATTAAGTGTGTGGAGGGAAAAAAATCCAACGATTAAATATAGGATGGAGAAGGACAGGCTAGGTATAAATAAAGAGGGAAGAAAGCCATAATCATGGGTGACCACAAGCTGAATATGAGTCAGTAAAAAAGTCAACATGATGCTAAAATATTTTTAAATGAGTATGGCATCCAAGCTCATGGATATAGTTCTTTCTCTATTCTTTGCAATAGCTTACTTCCTTTTGAGTTGCATGTCCAGTTTTGGTCACTGGATTTTAAAGAGAGATGAATTACAGAGAAGGCCAAGAATGATCAAACGGGAAAAGTATACACTATTTGGTAAGGTTACAGTGTTTAGTGTAGTTGCTGCAAGTTTAAGGGAAGTATTATTATCAAAGACATGTTTCAATATGAGAAGATTTTTGTGAGAGGAATATGTCTAGTAGAGGAGTTGATTTGAAAATAGTACAGACTTGGTTTTAATAGCTTTATATCTCAGAAATTCTTTACCATTAAGGGTGGTAAAACTAGAAAGGGGCATACTGTTGGATATTGTTCTTGAGAGTGAAAGAGTATAAGCAATTTTTCTGTTGTGGTGAGTTTGCATGTTCATCTGGCTAAAACCAAAAGCACCCAGATCTTTGAGATCCCTAATTACGTGAGTAGGGCTGTGATTCTAAATTTTAATAGCTAAACACATACATATCGTATATACTTTTACTTTTTTTAAACTTTGGTTTATTACACAATCTGGCTTGCTGTGGAGTCAGATGATAAAACTGAAGGTATTCCTTAAGATGGGAAACATCGGAAGAGAACCCGAATTTGCAGAATTTGAAGTTTTAATCTGATGGCCAGATTATGAACCCTTAGGAGACGGGGTCAGGTGTTCATATAATATAGCAGGATGTTTGCAGAATGAATCAATACTTTGTAGCTGTTAAGAGGTTAGTTTACTTTGAGTATTATTTTGATTAGAAATCTCAAAAATGAATTTTCTTTGAGCAGTATTTTGACTCTGTGAATGATTTTTTATGTACATCTTTTTATTAGGGCAAATAATGTTTTTCCCTCTTAGTCCATGAATGACTATTTTATAATAAGAATTTATTATAGTGCAAGTTTCAAAGTCAGTAGAGCAGAACTAGATATGTAGTAAAGATTTGGCATATGCTTCAGAAGGTGAATAGCTTACTTTAGTTTAGGTTTTTGGCTGGAGAGTGGTTAGGTTCTAACAAGGACACCTATGGACAGGACGGGGTTGATTAATTGTTATTATGAAGGACTGTTTTTGAAGTAATAGCAGTGAAAAAGCCCTGGCATTATTACCTCATCTTTGGTTCACTGGTTCTCCTAGGAGAGAGGGGCTCATGGTGAGGGCTCAGGGAGACGTGTCAGGGCTTCTTAAAACTGCGTTAACGCTCGCTCTCCCAGACTGTCTTCCTCTCCCCTGAGGACCCTCTGTGGCAGTGAATCACTGCTGCTGAGCTTTGCATCCATTAGATGTGTTGGAACAAGAAAGAGATTGAGAATGAGCGCACTGCATTTTCTATTAGAACCCTTGCTGAAAAAAGATGATGAGGTAGCCCATAGCTTTGCATTCCTATCAAAGTTGTATGCCTTTGGTTTGACCAGTTGAGATTTAACTGAATGAGAAAGTTATCCTTGTTATAGAAAAAAAAGAAATACATACACATTCAAAGTGTGTGAATTAAAGATGTTTATTAGAATTATTTGAGATTGTTTACTTTTCAAAAAAAAATGCAGTACAGAAGCCCCTCTTGTTTCAAATTTTGGTTTATAAAATGTTGTGTTTGTAAAATAATGAAAGAGTAACCAAGAGCTAAAATTCTTCTGTATCGGAGATTAATCCAAACTAATAAAAGATAAGCCTCCAAAATTATAATTAACTCAATGGGAAAGTAAGACTTTATTTTTATTCCTATTTCAGGGACATAATTTCTATAAGGCGAAGTGTATGTATACAAATGTAAATGAATGTATGTACACTCCCCTTCTGGGTTTGTTTTGTTTTAGTCTTTTTACTAAGTATGTCTGGGAAAGAGCCACAATTTTGAAGTCGAATAACTGGATTCCATTCCTTGATGCTGCTCTTTCTCACCACATATCTTAATGTCAATGACAATCTTTCTGACCGTAAGTCTTCACATCTGTAAAATGGGTATAATAATACTTCCCTACCTACCTCACAGGGTTGTTGTGAGGCTTGAAAAGATACTTGTATAAATAGTAAAATGCTATAGAAGTCAAATATAAACTATTTTTTTTAAGAAGTGTTGTTACACTTTTTTTTCCCCCCTTGAAACTAACTGTAAGTCAGTAGGGGCTAGACAAGTCTGTATTTTTATTTTTTAAATGTATTTTACTTTTTAATCTCTGCCAAATAATTGTACATTTTTAAGGACATACATTTTAAGCAGTGGATAACCTTTTAGGTTTGAGGACAATTTTCATTCTTAATTGTTAGAAACATCTTGACCAGCTGGTACTGTAGATTGTGCCCACTACATATCTTCTGTTTTGCACAGTTTTTATGGCTTATGTGATAATACTAATGAACATAGTTGAAGGATTTTGTAGAAAAGAAGAATTATACTCGTGATATTTGATTGCTCTTATCTATGATTATATTTTTATTTCTTATGAGTTACTTACAACTTGTGTTTATAACTAACATATCTAATATTTAATTCTCCTTGGCTTGTAAACATGCTTTATAAAACAATTTTCCTCTAAAAATTATTATTATATTTCAATATCTTTAAATTTAAAAGTGCAACTAGTGATACTAAAAAAATTCTGTTTGCAGATTGTTTTAATAATATGAATATCATAAACAGCCTTAATAGTTTGTTAAAAATTAGATAACATTATAGCTCCCTAGCTTCTGTAAATTCATTTTCTCAGGACGTGTTTCTTTTTTTTTTTTTGGCTGCATTGGGTCTTCGTTGCTATGCGCGGGCTTTCTCTAGTTGCGGCGAGCGGGGACTACTCTTCGTTGCAGTGCGCGGGCTTCTCATTGCGGTGGCTTCTCTTGTTGCGGAGCATGGGCTCTAGGCACGTGGGCTTCAGTAGTTGGAGCGCGCAGGCTCAGTAGTTCTGGCATGCAGGCTCCAGAGCACACTGTCTTCAGTAGTTACAGCACACGGGCTCAGTAGTTGTGGCTCACAGGCTCTAGAGAGCAGGCTCAGTAGTTGTGGCACACGGGCTTAGTTGCTCCGCGGCATGTGGGATCTTCCTGGACCAGGGATTGAACCTGTGTCCCCTGCATTGGCAGGTGGATTCTTTTCTAATTTAATTTTTTTTATACAGCAGGTTTATTAGTTATCTATTTTATACATATTAGTGTATAATGTCAATCCCAATCTCCCAGTTCATACCCCCCCACCCACTGCTTTCCCCGCTAGTGTCTATACGTTTGTTCTCTACATCTGTCTCTATTTCTGCCTTGCAAACCAGTTCATCTGTACCATTTTTCTAGATTCCATATATATGCGTTAATATACGACATTTGTTTTTCTCTTTCTGACTTCCTTCACTCTGTATGACAGTCTCTAGGTCCATCCACGTCTCTGCAAATGACCCAGTTTCGTTCCTTTTTATGGCTGAGTAATATTCCATTGTAGATATGTACCACATCTTCTTTATCTATTTGTCTGTCGCTGGGCATTTAGGTTGCTTCCATGACCTGGCTATTGTATATAGTGCTGCAGTGAACATTGGGGTGCATGTGTCTTTTTGAATTATGGTTTTCTCTGGGTATATGCCCAGTAGTGGGATTGCTGGGTCATAGGGTAATTCTATTTTTAGTTTTTTAAGGAACCTCCATGCTGTTCTCCATAGTGGCTGTATCAATGTACATTCCCACCAACAGTGCAAGAGGGTTCCCTTTTCTCCACACCCTCTCCAGCATTTGTTGTTTGTAGATTTTCTGATGATGCCCATTCTAACCGGTGTGAGGTGGTACCTCATTGTAGTTTTGATTTGCATTTCTCTAATAATTAGTGATGTTGAGCAGATTTTCATGTGCTTCTTGGCCATCTGTATGTCTTCTTTGGAGAAATGTCTATTTAGGTCTTCTGCCCATTTATCAAATGGGCTTTTTGTCTCTTTAATATTGAGCTGCATGAGCTGTTTATAGATTTTGGAGATTAATCCTTTGTCCATTAACTCGTTTGCAAATATTTTATCCCATTCTGAGGGTTGTCTTTTCATCTTGTTTATAGTCTCCTTTGCTGTGCAAAAGCTTTTAAGTTTCGTTAGGTCCCATTTGTTTATTTTTGTTTTTATTTCCATTACTCTAGGAAGTGGGTCAAAGAAGATCTTGCTGTGATTTATGTCAAAGAGTGTTCTTCCTGTGTTTTCCTCTAAGAGTTTTATAGTGTCTGGTTTTACATTTAGGTCTTTAATCCATTTTGAGTTTATTTTTGTGTATGGTGTTAGGGAGTGTTCTAATTTCATTCTTTTACATGTAGCTGTCCAGTTTTCCCAGCACCACTTATTGAAGAGACTGTCTTTTCTTCATTGTATATCCTTGCCTCCTTTGTTATAGATTAGTTGACCATAGGTGCGTGGGTTTATCTCTGGGCTTTCTACGCTGTTTCATTGATCTGTATTTCTGTTTTTGTGCCAGTACCATACTGTGTTGATTACTGTAGCTTTGTAGTATAGTGTGAAGTCAGGGAGTATGATTCCTCCAGCTCCGTTTTTTTCTCTCAAGATTGCTTTGGCTATTCGGGGTCTTTTGTGTCTCCATACAAATGGTAAGATTTTTTGTTCTAGTTCTGTAAAAAATGCCATTGGTAATTTGATAGGGATTGCACTGAATCTGTAGATTGCTTTGGGTAGTACAGTCATTTTCACAATATTGGTTCTTCCAATCCAAGAACATAGTATATCTCTCTGTTTGTTTGTGTCATCTTTGATTTCTTTCATCAGTGTCTTATAGTTTTCTGAGTACAGGTCTTTTACCTCCTTAGGTAGGTTTATTCCTAGGTATTTTATTCTTTTTGTAGCAGTGGTGAATAGGATTGTTTCCTTAATTTCTCTTTCTGATCTTTTGTTGTCAGTGTATAGGAATGCAAGAGATTTCTGTGCGTTAATTTTGTATCCTAAAACTTTACCAAATTCATTGATTAGCTCTAGTAGTTTTCTGGTGACATCTTTAGGATTATCTATGTATAGTATCATGTCATCTGCGAACAGTGACAGTTTTACTTCTTCTTTTCCAATTTGTATTCCTTTTATTTCTTTCTCTTCTCTGATAGCCGTGGCTAGGACTTCCAAAACTATGTTGAATAATAGTGGCAAGCGTGGGCATCCTTGTTCCTGATCTTAGAGGAAATGCTTTAAGTTTTTCACTATTGAGAGAATGATGTTTGCTCTGAGTTTGTCATATACAGCCTTTATTATGTTGAGGTAGGTTCCCTCTATGCCCACTTTCTGGAGAGTTTTTATCATAAATGGGTGTTGAATTTTGTCAAAAGCTTTTTCTGCATCTGTTGAGATGATCATATGGTTTTTATTCTTCAGTTTGTTAATATGGTGTATCACGTTGATGATTCACATACATTGAAGAATCCTTGCATCCCTGGGATAAATCCCACTTGATCATGGCATATGATCCTTTTAATGTGTTGTTGGATTCTGTTTGCTAGTATTTTGTTGAGGATTTTTTTTTAAAATTTCTATTTATTTATTTATTTATGGCTGTGTTGGGTCTTCGTTTCTGTGCGAGGGCTTCCTCTAGTTGCGGCAAGTGGGGGCCACTCTTCATCGCGGTGCGCGGGCCTCTCACTATCGCGGCCTCTCTTGTTGCGGAGCACAGGCTCCAGACGTGCAGGCTAAGTAATTGTGGCTCACGGGCCCAGTTACTCCACGGCATGTGGGATCTTCCCAGACCAGGGCTCGAACCCGTGTCCCCTGCATTGGCAGGCAGATTCCCAACCACTGCGCCACCAGGGAAGCCCTGTTGAGGATTTTTGCATCTATATTCATGAGTGGTATTCGTCTGTAATTTTCTTTTTTTGTAGTATCTTTGTCTGGTTTGGGTATCAGGGTGATGGTGGCCTCGTAGAATGAGTTTGGGCATGTTCCTTCCTGTGCAATTTTTTGGAAGAGTTTGAGAAGGGTGGGTGTTAGCTCTTCTCTAAATGTTTGATAGAATTCACCTGTGAAGCCATCTGGTCCTGGGCTTTTGTTGGAAGATTTTTAATCAGAGTTTCAATTTCATTACTTGTGATTGGTCTGTTCATATTTTCTGTTTCTTCCTGCTTCAGTCTTGGAAGTTTATACCTTTCTAAGAATTTGTCCATTTCTTCCAGGTTGTCCATTTTATTGGCATAGAGTTGCTTGTAGTAGTCTCTTAGGATGCTTTGTATTTCGCGGTGTCTGTTGTAACTTCTCCTTTTTCATTTCTAATTTTATTGATTTGAGTCCTCTCCCTCTTTTTTCTTGATGAGTCTGGCTAAAGGTTTATCAATTTTGTTTATCTTCTCAAAGAACCAGCTTTTAGTTTTATTGATCTTTGCTATTGTTTTCTTTGTTTCTATTTCATTTATTTCTGCTCTGATTTTTAAGATTTCTTTTCTTCTACTAACTTTGGGTTTTGTTTGTTCTTCTTTCTCTAGTTCCTTTAGGTGTAAGGTTGGATAGTTTATTTGAGATTTTTCTTGAGATTCTTATCTAGTGCACCACCAGGGAAGTCCCAGGACATGTTTCTAATTACATACACAGTCTCTGAATAACAAATGGGTTGGTTTCTGAAGCTCACTTTTTAAGACAGTTGTTTTGATCTCGAAAATAATTATCTAGAGAAACTGCTGTAAATGAATCTCAGGCCATCAAATAAAACTTAGGAAGATCTAAGCAACCGAACTAACAAGGCCAGCCAAAATTTTATTCGTGGCAGCAAGGACAACATAATGTAAGAGTCAAAAATGAGAGAAAGCGTTTTTTTTTTTTTTTTTTTTCTTTTTTCCCTCTTTGTTTTTGGACCCAGAGAAGATCCTGGTTCTTTCTCATGCTTACTCATTTATTTCCTGGTTTTCTTATTTCCTTGATACTTAGAGCATCCCAGGATCTTGTTGTTCCTACTTATTTCTCCCGCTTGGCTATAATATATATTCCTCTAATCTAAGCATGGTTGATCTCAAGTCTTAGGAATGAATGTGTCTGATAGCCATTTCATAATAGTTTGTGCTGGTGTCTCTCTATGATAGAGATTTTCTAACCTCCGATTTCTACTCCTTCTCCATCAGATACTACTTGTAGAGTACCTTTCCCAACCTTCCTTAAAAATTAGTAAGAATCATCTCAGTCCAGTAGTTTCTAGGTGTCCTTCCCAACAGTTACTGTAGCTGTGGGTTCAGTTATGTTATTTACAGTTCTATTTTAGGTTAAAGATTAAAACAAGAAACCACGTAAACATATATAAAAGATTTATCCTTCGTGTCAAAACTACCTCCATGCAATTGCATTCTTTTTTTTTAGTACACTTGTAATCATGAATAATTTTAGATTTTTTAGGGAACTTGCAAAGATAGTACAGCGTTTTCATATGCTCTTCATCCAGCTTCCTCTAATATTGACATCTTACTCGACTCTGATCCATTTGTCAAAATTAATATACTAACATTGGTACAAAATACTGTTAACTAAACTATAGATGTTATTTGGGTTTCTGTTTTTCTACTAATGTCCCTTTTCTGTTCCAGGATCGACGTGTCTTCCTAGTCTCCTCTGATCTGTGATAGTTTCTGTTTTTCCTTATTTTTCATGACCTGGATAGCTTGTAGAATGTTCCTGAATTTGGATTTGTCTGATGTTTTCTCATGATCAGACTGGAATACTGGCCTTGGTTATGAGAATCACAGAGTTAAAGCGCCCTCATGGCTTTATATTATCACTGCTGATGTTAACCTTGATCACTTGGTTAACGTGGTGTCTGCCAGGTTCTTCCACAAGTGACTAGTTTTCCCTGTCCACGCTCTGTTCTTCAGAAGTGAGTCACATTCAAGGAGACAGGAATTAATCTCCACCTCTGGGAGTGGGGAGTATCTGCATATATTACTTGGAATTCTTCTGTGAAGATTTGCCTCTTCTTTCCCATTTTTTTATTCAATTGTTTATCTCAGTATGGACTCATAAATGTTTATTTTTAATTTGGGATTATAGTCCAATGCTCTTGTTGTTTTTTGTTGTTGCTCAAATTGTTCCTGCTTTAGCCATTGGAGCTCTTTCAGGTGACTTCTTTATCCTTGTGATATGCTCCCATCCTGTGTGTGTGTGTGTGTGTGTGTGTGTGTGGTTTTGCTTTTTGAGCAATTTCTTACTTTTTAGCATCATCTTGTATTTTCCCTGTTCCAATCCTGGAATCAGCCGTGTCTCTAAGGAGTTCTGGTACCTTTTATTGGAGAATCGTTTTTGGGAATGGAGATCTGGGCACGGAATGTGTTCATTACCCTTGGGGTGTCAGTTGCTTCTAGGCCTTCTCAGTGATAGAGTTAGAAAATACAGGTATGTCTTCTAACCCATGTATACACACAGACCTATAGTTACTTCTATATCTGTCTTTCTACCTGTCTGTTAAAAATAAACGTGAGTTCCTACTGAGGTCTCTGGCGCTAATCCAGCACCACAGGTTTCATCCTAGCCTTGATTGTAACTTATTTCTCTTGCAGTGAGAAATCTGGCTCCCATTCCCACAGTGTATTTATATATTTGTGCAACCCTAATTGACATGTAAAGTAGTTTCAGAATTGCTAACCAGTACCCCTGTGAGGACTAAATTTACCAACTAGAGTACAGTGTTGAATTGTTAAGTACAGTTCTTTTTGTCTTTAGCCTTAGAGTATGTAGACAGAACACAGGTTTCCACAGTTAGTTAGGCCAGCACCTTTTCCTTCACCCTCTTCAGTGAGGTTATAACATGCGTTTGTAGTATAGTTAGGTTCATTTATCTCAGTCTACATTCTGTCCTAGGGTCTCCTGGTGTCCTAGTTGATATTTTAAAATTTATATACTATAAAGGTCACTTTTTGTGTTGTTAGTTCTTTGGGTTTTGTGCATTTAAAATGTTAAATACCCATAAAATATCTGAGCCATAGATTGTGATATGGTTATTTTATGCTCCTCCCTTTTTGCTTTACCTCATGAAATTTATATATCTTTAGAGGAAGAGAAAGATAAAATGAAAAATTATATTTTAATGTAGTATACAAAAAAAATTAACTGTCTGACTGACTACATATTACCGTGCATATTACTCCAAATTCTAGGAAGATTTTTGCTTACTTTATTAAATACTTTTTTTGAATTAAGAATGATCATGTAATTACTATAAGTTTAACGGCCAATGAAATATTGTTTGTCTTTGGATCTAACAATAATTATGCTATTTTTTCCCATAAGCACAAGAAACCTTGAAGAGGTTGTCTTTTATGTTTAGAATTGGTATAGCATGTAGAAACTAGGAGATATATATATATATATAATAACAACTATCATTTATTGTCTTACCATGTGCTAGATACAACAACCAAATGAAGTGGCATTGTTGTTATTTCGATATTTTACAGATAAGGAGAGTAGATAACTTGCCCCAAATCACAGAAACTGTAGATTGTTGGAGGGATTCAAACCCAGTATTTGGGGATACCAGACTTTATGCGAATGGTTTCCAAACCTGGCTGCACATCAGAATTACTCAGGGAGCTTTTAAAAATACACATACCTTCGCCCTTCTTGGATATAGGGCAGGTCAGGATCTCTCAAGGTAGGACATAAGTACTGACATTTTTAACCTCCAGCGTGCTTTATATGAATCCAGACCAGCACCAGTGCAGTTGAGAGTCAGCCCATTGGAAACACCTTAAGTAGGCTACAGTACTCCCCTACCCCCTCTTCAAGGTCAGTGTTCATTAATACAGTTGTCATAGTTAATTTTTATTTGCTTCAATCATCACCTGTCTGATTTCATTAGTAAAGTTACATAAACTTTTTTTAAAAAGCTGCCCTAACTCATTTTTATTTATTATTTATTTTTTACAGTATGTAGAGGGAATTATTTTTTATTGAAGTATAGCTGATGTCTAATATTATTTGTTACACATGTACAGTATAGTGATTCACAATTTTTAAAGGTTATACTCCATTTATAGTTATTATAAAATATTGACTGTATTCCCTGTGTTGTACAATATATCCTTGTAGCTTATTTATTTTATACATAGTAGTTTGTATCTCTTAATCCCCTTCCCCCATGTTGTCCTTCCCGCCTCCATTCTCCCCACTGGTAGCCACTACATAGTTTGTTCTCTATATCTGTGAGTCTGCTTTTTTGTTATATTCACTAGTTTGTTGTATTTTTTAGATTCTTATATAGGTGATATCATACAGTATTTGTCTTTCTCTGTCTGACTTATTTCACTTAGCATAATACCTTCCAAGTCCATCCATGTTGCTGCAAATGGCAAAATTTCACTTTTTTGGTGGCTGGATAGTATTCCATTGTATATATATATATACCACATCTTTTTTATCCATTCACCTGTTGATGGACGCTTAGGTTGCTTCCATATCTTGGCAATTGTAAATAGTGCTGCTATGAACATTGGGGTGCATGTATCTTTGGAATTAGTGTTTTTGTTTTTGTTTCAGATATATTGTATATATATACAATATATATTGCTGGGTCATATGGTGGTTCTATTTTTAGTTTTTTGAGAAACCTCCATACTGTTTTCCATGGTAGCTGTACCAGTTTACATTCCCACCAACATACATGAACTTTTTAATTGAATAAGTGGCAAGATAACAAGCACATGCTTCCTCATTTGCCTATAGGTTTTTTGTTTTCTTGAAGGAAGCATACTTAACGCGAGGCAAAATAGGAAGTTGTACCATATTATTTTTGACTGCAGTGAGCCAGCTGAATCAAACTTGATGTAAGATGAAAAAGATGAAAGGTAGAGCAGAACTCTTCAGCTTGCAGTGGGGAACTGGATCCCATGACGACAGCAACAACAAGACTAGTAGCTGGTCTTGAATACTCATATATGGAGTGGGGTTGGTCAGGTAACTTGGTCAAGGTCGCACATCCAGTAAGTGGCAGGGCCAGGATGTGAAACCAGAACTCGCTGTAAAGCCTGCCCTTCATCATTACAGTATTCTGCCTCCCCAAGTTATATTTTGTCCCACACAGTGCTTTAAATATTTTTTGACTTAGTAGCTAACATTTAAAAAAATAGAAGATTTCACATGAAAATCCTGATTTTTGTTTTCCTTGAGATACTGGGAGGTCTGTTCACAGTGGGCCCCATCCCCACGTGGTAGCACCTGGTGTGCTCGCTCCAGCTTTGCACGGTGCCCGTGATGTCTTACTCTCTTCCCGTCACCCACCCTTGCGCACTCATTTACAGCCCCACCAGGCCCTGTAGGTGATATGACCCCCAGTATAGAAGTATAGAAACTAACTTTTGAAGGGTAACATAAAGACTGTTTTGATCTCATCCGTCATTTTATAAAACAATTTGCTTTCTTTTGTTTTACTCATTTCTTGACGTATATAAGGAAACAAAGTTGCTGTTTATCCTGTACCTCTGCTCAGAGTAATCATTTGGTTTATATCTTCTAAACCTTTTTGTGCTTATATAAATATATATCTTTGGTATATAATGCAGATAATTTTTTTTCCAAAAAACCCCCATGTGATAATGCTGTATTTATTCCATGACCGGTGGGTACCCCCCTCCCCCCATATATTCTCTGCTTTGGATCTGTCCATATTGGTGTGTGTCGCTCTGCCTCAATTCCATTTGAGAACTACATGCTATTCCATTACATGAGTGTTAACATCACTTATTTAACTATTTCACTCTTTTTTTTTTATTCTACCCTCTGCCTCTGGCAACCATCAATCTGTTTTCTGTATCTATGAGTTCATTTTTTGTTTATTTTTTATTTCATAGATAAGTGAGATCATACAGTATTTATCTTTCTCTTTCTGAGTTATTTCACTTAGCATGACGCCCTTCAGGTCCATCCATGTTGTCACAAATGGCAAGATTTCCTTCTTTTTTTATGGCTGAATAATATTCGTCTGTATGTGTGTGTGTGTACTTACCACATTTTCTTTGTCCATTCATTCCTCATTGGGCACTTAGGGTTGCTTCCATGTCTTGGCTGTGGTAAATAGTGCTGCAGTGAACATGGGGATGCACATAACTTTTCGAGTTAGTGTTTTCATTTCCTTCAGATAAATAACCATTTCCTTCAGATAAATAACCGGGAGTGAGATTGCTAGATCATATGGTAATTCTATTTTTAATTTTTTAAGGAACTGCCATACTATTTTCCATAGTGGCAGTACCAGTTTACATTCCTACCAACAGTGCACAAGGGTTCCTTTTTCTCTGTATCCTCTTTAACACTTGTTATTTCTTGTTTTTTTGATCATAACCATTTTAACAGGTGTGAGGTGATATGTCATTGTGGTTTTGATTTGCATTTCCCCCATGATTATAACCATTTCACTCTGAATGGACACTTATATGGTTATAAAAAATAAAACCACAAATATTCTTGTACATACCCCTTTATGAACATAGTCTGTTCTTCTTGTAAGAATGGTTAGTTAAAATGGAATTGTTAGGTTATAGGGTATGCACATTTAAATCTTTCCTAGATAGTGCCAGATTGCTCCCCAAAAAGGTTGTAGTACTAATGTGTGCTTTCCCCCACAGTGTAGGAGAAATCCCATTTTCCCTCATTTTTGCAGCCATAATCAGGGAAATCTATAATTTCATTTTTATCTTTAACTTCCCTCATTTTTAGTGACATTGAGTTTGTTGTCATGTTTATTGCCCACTGACGTTTCTTTGAATTTTCTTTCATTTGTTGTGTTCATTTTCTGTTTTTTTAGATTATTGATCTGTTGGAACTATTTATGTTTTATGTATATTATTCATTTTTCTATTATGGCTGTAAATATTTTCTTCCAAACTGTCTTTTAACTTCATGATGCTTTTCACTGGAAAGAATTTAAAAACTTTTTATGTAGTCATACTGTTTTATGGTCACCTTATTTTATGTGTACTCCAAGATTATAAAAAATTTCTCCTATATATTTTGCTTATTCTTTTTACATAGTTAAAACAATTTTGTTACGGAAAATATTAAACATATGCCAAACAAACAATAATACTATGAACCTACTCAAATCTGTATTCCAGCATCATGGTTATTAACTCATGGCCAGTACCTACTACCCTTTGACACCTTCCTCTATCACTTTGAAGAAAATCTCAGATATCATCATATTTTATCCTTAAATATTTCAATATATTTCTCTGAAAGACGAGGGCATGTTTTATAAATGTACCACGATACCATTATCACACCTAAAGAAATAGCAAAAACTTCTTGATATCATCAGATTTCAAGCTCATGTTCATATTTCTATTGTACATAACTGTCATGGTTTTTTTAAAAAATATTTTACAGGTTGAATCAGTTTGCAAGTAATGTCTACACATGGTAATTGTTCATTGTATTTTTTAAGTCTTTTTAAATCTGTAGGTCCCCCTCCCTTTTTTGCCATATATTGATATTTATTGAAGAAGTTGGGTCCTTTATTCTGTAGAGTCTCCCCCAGTCTGAATTTTGATGATTGTACCTCCAGTTGATCTTTTACAATGTTTCTTTTTTCTCTGTGTTCTCTGTGAATTAACTGTATGATCTAGTGGCCTAATCAGAGTCAGGATCTTGACTGATTTGTTAATTGGTTAACACTACTTCATTAGGACACATGTAATGTCTGTCTCTTTGAGACAGTAGTGGTTGATGATCATTGCCTAGATGTCTTAATTCATTAAAGATTGAAAAGTGATGATATTCTAATTCTCTCATTTCTTCTTCTTTACTACTAGCTATATTAATTAGATATTGCTTTAAAGAGAAACTGTCCTCATCCATTATTTGGTAACCCAGTGAAATAACTGAACAGAAATGGCAGGATAAATATGCTTGATTCTTTCCCTTTTATTTATCATTTTTCAAAGTAATGAGTTGATTTACTGGTGACCAACTAATGTTTTTTTATTAATATTTGAACTCATGAATTGAAACATATTTTATATGTTTCAATTCACTGACTTCATTATTGTAATCCACTGAAGTAATTATGGTAACTGATATTCACATTGTCCCATCTTTGGCCAGTGGGAACATATTCAAGTTGGCTTAAGTCCTTACTTCACGACCCTAGTGAATAGTCTTTGATATCTGATATAACAAGCTGTTTTAGGCTTATATTGTACATTTACTCCAGGTTGGGAATCTGGCGTATCTTCAAGGAACCCTCATTCCTTTTATTGGGAAATAGTATTTCAGGACCACAATCTGGGCACCAGCATTGCTCATTGGAACTGAAATGGTCCTTGTTTTAGTTCTCTTCAGTAGTCAGAAGAACACGCACTCAATATATATAATAAGTGCATACTGACAGTAACAATTCAAATTCAGATTTTTACTTAATCTCTTCTGACTTTTCTTTTACACTGAAAATTACCAGGAATGATAGCATTCGAGTGTCATACACATTCCAAAGTACACTCACAGTAATCTCAGAATAACACCATCAACAATGTGGTTACTGAAAAACAGTTTAAGATTTTTTTCCCCATCCTTAAGGTGGTACAACCCTTTAGGGATATAACATCAAATTACAGTGTTTTAAAGACACTCGAATGATCCTTCCCTTTGTTATGCCACTAATTAGACATACAGTTAGATCCTCTTCTTTTTTGTTGTTGTATATTTGAAATAATGGCTTTATGAGGCAATTCACATACCATGAAATTCATGATTTTTAAAGTGATCGGTTCAGAAGTTTTTACACTATATTCAGAGTTGTGCAACCATTACTGGTGTCTAATTTTAGAACATTTTCATAACCCCTAAAATAAGCCCCTTACCCTTTAGCTGTCACCTCCACAATCCCTCTGTCACCTTCAGCCCTAAGCAACTGCTTATCTACTTTCTGTTTCTTTGTATTTGCCTATTCTGGACATTTCATATAAATGGAATCATACATGTGGTCTTTTGTGACTGGCTTCTTTCATTTAGCATAATGTATTCAAGGTTCATCTTTATTATCATATGTATTAGTGCTTCATTCCTTTTTATGGCTGAATAATATTACATTGTATGGAAATACAATACATTTTGTTTATCCACTCATAGATTTTTTTTAATTTAATTTTTTATTTTTAGGTGTTGCTTTTTAAATTTAATTTCTGCAAAAATTATGTAAAACACTTGGTTTTAAGAGAAAAATCTGTGGAATAATATATTTTTAAAGAAGCCTGGTTTCTCTGATAGGGATAGCTAAGCTTTAAAAAAATTGTTTTATTCTAACATGTTTTTAATATAAAACTTGTGTATGCAATTTTCTTTCCTTATTTATTTTTAATATATGACAGGCTTATTTTTACCCCTTAAGGTTATCATTGTTTCATTGTCTTTATGTAATGCACTTAGTGTCTCTCCCACCCCCCCCATTTTTTGGTTGTTATTTGTTGGTTCCCAGCTGTGAGGTATATTATAATTATCCTTTTCTTTTTTTAACCCAGGTTCTTATTTGAAGTAATTTTCTTTTATTTCCAATGAAATGCTAAGATGTTTCATATGCCCTCCCTTCCTCCCCAGATTTTGATAATTGTGGTATATCTACCTCGTTAGGTCATGTAACCATTATTGACAGTACTTTCTTCCTTACAGTTATCACTTAACCTAGTCTTAGTTCTACAGTAGTGTGTGGGTGGGTGGATGGTGGATGGATGGGTGGGTGGCTGGTGGATGGATGGGTGGGTGGATAGATAGAGATTTAGATTTAGATACATAGTTTTGGTCTTTTGTTTTAAGGCTCCTTTTTAGATCTCATATCAATATGAGTCCCTTGAGTCATTGTGGTTGGGTGACACTAGTTCCCTAGCAGATTCCTCAGTAAGGGCTCATGAAAACTATGTTTCATGAGTTCTTGGATTTTCCTAACAGTTGCAACATGTATACCTGAAAGTCTGTTTGGCTGGCCATAAAATATTTGGCTTATATTTTTTTCCCAGAATAAATTTAGTATATGTTATCCATTGTCTTTTGCCATGAAGCATTGAGATTGCAAAGTCTGATGACAATATGATTTTTGTGTTTCCACTTAAAAGAACCTTGGTTTATTTATTTAATTAATTTACTTATAACCTGGATACCTAAAAGATTGTCTTTCTTTAAATTCCACTAGTTTTACTTGGTGCTGGTATTTCCACATTGATATTTTTTAATACATGATGTCCTTTCAATATATAGTTTCAGGGTTTGGTTTTGTTTTTATCTTTTTTTTTTTTTTTGATTCAAGTGAATTTCTTTATGTTTTAATTTTTTCTGTTTCATTGGTTTGGTTTTCTTCTCTGGGAACCACTACTGTATGTATTCTGGATCTACTTTGCCTATCTTCTCTTTCACTTCATTTCAAATCTTTTCTTTTTTTTAAATAAAATTTTCCTCATATTTCTGTGAAGGCATTATCTCTTTTGTTTATTTGCTCTTGTGTTCCATCTAGTTTTTTAGTTTTGAAATGATTTACAATTTTTGAAGAATTATTTTCTGAGTTCCTTCACTTGGTTTGTGAGTGTTTCTAATTCAAATTTGTGTCGTTCTTTTATATTTTCTAAGATTTTAAAAATTTCTTTTAGCATGTTTTGAGAATCAGGTCACTGTCTCATCTGCTTAGTGGGCATGTCTTTCTGGCATGCGTTCATTGTCTGTAGGGTTATTCTGCTCCTTATTCTCTCTCAATTCTCTCTCACAGTTATTTCCTTAAAATAACCATGTATTGGATTCTAACACAATCCTTTTTTCTTGTTCATTTTTAAACATGATATTTGTTTTTATGAACTTTAAGAAAAGAGAGAGTTAGGAAAGCGTTTAGGTTTATGCTTTAAGCTCTCTCTTCTGAATTGGTAAGTAATACGTCTCTTCTTTTTTGAGGTCTCCTGGCTGTGTTCCTCTCCCCCTGTTTCTGGCCCTTCTCTTTCCTTTACCTCTGTTGTCCTTTACTGGTCAGTTGGATTTCACCCCAGCAGTTTCTTCTGGGTGTGGAGCTTTGTCCTGGAAGGACATTTTGGCTGAGAGTTTCAAGAGTTTTGGGGGTGTAAACCACTTCAGCCCCTTCAGACCTTATTGCCCACCCATTGACTTCACTCAGGAATTGGTGCCACAATCATTCCCAATGTCAGGAAGCCCTCAAATAGAAGCAGTGAGCTTTCTATTGAGTATTCATTGGTAATTTTGGAATTTGTCCCTTTAGCCCCATCAGACACTCCGTTAATCCCCTCTGTTTCCCCTGTACAAATGCTGATAGGGATCTGGGGTACTGGTTGGGTGTGGCGTGTGGGTATGAGGTATCACATGGGTCCAGGGACTATCTGTTTCCCTCCCCCTTTCTATTTTGGGGTTCATGAAGTTACCTTTCACCTAGTTTTATTGTAAATGTGTCTCATGGAGTTCTGATTTTGTTGTCTTAGTCATTCTGTCCTTGTGGGGAAACTAAGGGAAATTGAAATCCTACTGTCATCACTGTCTTTTCAGAAATCTTTTTATCATGTTGACCTGTCAAATTGCCACTACTTGATCATTTTTGATTGACTAAAATGGTAATTTTATATGGTTTAACCTAAGGTATAGCTCTGTGTTTAGGTTCTAAAACATTTGGAATCCCTTTTTCAAAATATATAGGTTCAACATATATTTTTGTATTTACATTAATACTTAGAGTCAGCCCTCCATATCCACTGGCTCCTCATTTGTGGATTCAGTCAACCACAGATCAAATTGAAATCCATGGATGCGACCCCGCAGATACTGAGGGCCGGCTATACTATACCATTTTATATAAGGGGTTTTGGTATCAGCAGGGGGTCCTGAAACTAATCCCCCATGGACGTTGAGGGATGACTGTACTTTAGTTGCTCATAACAGGCAAAAATTTCTAAAATAGCCATGTAATTAAAAAAATGATTAATTGTAATAACATGAGGTTGGGATTCCCTGGTGGCACAGTGGTTAAGAATCCGCCTGCCAATGCAGGGGACACGGGTTCGAGCCCTGGTCTGGGAAGATCCCACATGCGCGGAGTAACTAAGCCCATGCGCCACAACTACTGAGCCTGTGCTCTAGAGCCCACAAGCTACAACTGCTGAGCCCATGTGCCACAACTACTGAAGCCCACGCGCCTAGAGCCCGTGCTCTGCAACAAGAGAAGCCACCGCAATGAGAAGCCTGCACACCGCAACGAAGAGTAGCCCCCCACTCGCCACAGCTAGAGAAAGCCCACGCGCAGCAACAAAGACCCAATGCAGCCAAAGATAAATAAATTAATTAATTAAAAAAAAATAATGTGAGGCATAAGTGTGTAGGGTAAGGGAAGGACGTATTTATTCTTTATTTAATTCCCTAAAATACTCATTGGATTATCTGTTATTTTTCAATTTCTTGAACTGCCTGCCTTTTTTATATTCTGAATTATCGTAGGTAATTGGATATATTTCTCTGCTCTGTTGCTCTGTTTATTACTGTGCCAGAACTTTTCTGTTTTAAATACAGTAGGTTTATTAGTAAGGTTTGGCATTGTGTAGGGCAGTTCTTCCCATACATTCTTTCTTTTCAAAAGTTTCTGAGCTGTTTTTATTTTTGTACATTACTTTCTTACACCTGAACTTTATTTAATAAATTTATTAACCCACACAAAATGCCATTGCGATTATGATTGTAATTACATTGAGTTTTTATTAATGTCCCTACATTATTGAGTCTCTTCAGTTTGATTGGATTGTTCAGGGATTTTATACTACATTTAATACTATATTTCTCACTGGAATGAAAGAATAACAAATAGGCCATTCTTGCACCTTATTACCCCTTTCCTCTCTCCCTGTGTTTTATTAAAATAATTGGGAGTTTAAGATCCAGGTTTTTCCTCACAGTATGCTTTCTTATTTTTTTCAGTTTCCAGTATTCCTTGCTAAAACTTGAATTATAGTCCTTAACCAAGTTATCACCATGGAGTTGTATCTGCCTGTATACGTTCTTCGAGATTCATGGCTTCTCATTTCCTTGGGCATTTTTCTTTTTCTATCTTGAGATCTTTATTCTGATCCAATTTTCATTTGACCAGACTCTCCTGTTCTTCCTCAGGTAGTTTTTTAGAGAAGGTAAATGAATTGTACTTTGGGTTTTTCCCCATTCAAAGAGGTTTTTTTCCCCTTCTTCTTTACACATTAGTGATATCTTGACTGTGCAAAAAGCTCTCCTCCACCTCTTCCTTTTGTTCTTTCTGGAACTCCTATTATTCTTCTGTCACAGCTCCTAGGTCTGCTCTCCATTTCTCTTATTTTTCACTCAAAATTTCTATTCCTTTTTCTTTTGCTCTGGGTTATAGTGATCATTTCTGCAGTTAATTTCTAAATAATTATTCAGACTTTGACAGCATTCATTCTATTTTCACTCCCTTTATGGAATTTATTTCAGAAATCTTGGTCTTTTTTTTTTTCCAGAGGACTTTAATGAGATCTTGCATTAGAGTATTTTTGTCGTTGTCTCCTGTGTCCTACATTCAATCACTGTCAGCTTTTCTGATTCTTCACGTTGGTGTCCCTAGTTAAAACTGCTGTCCCCTCTTCCATGCTCAGGAGTTTTTTAATGTCTGTTCCTCTTTGTCTGGATGCGGATTGACGCCCCAGGCAACACCAGCAGGAATGTGTCTCCTCAGCAGCTGTGTAGGCCTGCGAGGCTGCTGGTTCTCCAGGCAGTGTTGTCTTGCAGTTGTTGAGAAGGAGGGATTGTCCCTTCCCAGTGAGCCTGAAGCAGATGGGTCAACAGGCTGGAACTACAGAGAATGCTGAAAGACTTCTTTAGAATTTTATCCTAGAAAGCTTGCTGAATTCTGTAGAGCTCTAAATAAATATTTTATCTGATGTCGTTCTCCACACCAGAAGAAACAAGCATTTATACTGCCTAAAGCTTTTAAACAGACATGTCTTAACCCTGACCACATTTATCACAAGTAACCATTTTAAAAATTATGCAGCTATTTTAGAAATTCTTGCCTGTTATGGGAAACTAAAGTATGTATTAATTTAAATGCAAAAATATGTGTTGAACATAAAAGAATGTGAGTGGGGGAGACCAGTTAAGAGTTCACTCAATGACAGCACAGATATGAGTGACATTTGGAGGCACAATAACTAAATTGGTGATGTTTTAAATTGAAGAAAAGTTGAGATTTTCAAATTTTGATGGCTTCAGTTTTCTCAATAGAAGGAGAAGGCAAGACCTTTGAATGATTGGTCAGGATGATGTTGCCAGAGGTTTAAGAACACTGAGAAATCTCCAAATCTGCCGTTTTATGGGGAAAAGCATAAGGAGTTTGATGGGGATGACTGTGTGAATGGGTGAGCAACAGTAGGATTCCTAGAAAACATCAAATAACATATATTTGAGTGGGACCAGCCAGGTTAATTTTATGAATTTTTCTCTTTCAGCCTCCTTTGGTATATCTCAGGAGAACAAATGGACAAAAGACTTGGTTAAACCCACTAGTTTTTATGTTTACACAAATGGCTACCTGGTTTTGTAATCTTTTCTCAAATTTAATAATTCTCCGGTTTTGTCCGTCTAGAGATAGTTGTGGATAATACTGTGTATAGCCTTAAAACTAAATGCTCCGATTATTTTAAGTATGATGAACAAAATGTGTGATGAAAAAGGTGAACTTGGTTCTTTTTCTACTATACTTTTTTTTTTTTTTTTTTACTATACTTTTTTGATAAAAATATTACAATTTCATTTTAGTTCTTGTTATGGTTTTCTAATACTTTTAGAGCTTTTTAGGTCTTAGTTGAAAATGGTGAATTATTCTAAAGATTATTTTTCCTGTAAAATTATGATTTTTATAGGTTTGTCAGCAAACTATAGAGAATAATAGTTTATAACTACAACTGTAGGAAGTTCTCCTGGATGCTCTTATAAGCTTTGTTGAATTTGTGTTACAGTTTTCTGAATTTCCGGATCCCATGTGGGGTTCTGATTATGTGCAGTTGTCCAGGACGCCGCCTTCCTCGGAGCAGAAGTGCAGCACTGTCTCTTGGGATGAACTGAAGTCCATGGATTTACCCTCATTCGAACCTGCCTTCTTAGTCCTCTGTCGAGTCCTTCTGAATGTCATACATGAATGTCTCAAGTTAAGGTTGGAACAGAGACCTGCTGGAGAACCATCTCTCTTGAGTATTAAGCAGGTTTGTTTCAAAGACTGTTTAAAAATATTGAACATTTATTATATTTTTCTACAGGCTCAGCATTTTTGTTTTTAGGATTTTCCCCCTAATTGTTGCAAATAGTGAAAATGAGTGTATGCTAGTGTTTTTAAGCTGCTCTGTTTAGGGTAATTTAAAATGTTCTTTTTTCCGTGCATTCTTCAAAGATGAGATGATGATTCCACCTCTCTATCTTCCACTTCCTCATTCTAAAAGGTTATGAAAGTGTGGTGCTGATATGACCCTCTGTGTCCTATTACCATCAGTCTTTGAAGACTGGAAGCTTAAAATTCATTCATAAGAGATAGTTTAAATTCTTAAATTTTTTTTGTTGTTGTTATGTAAGCAGGTAAATGCCTGCAGTATGCAGGGGTGGGATGTGTTTGGACATTTTGCTTGCTCAGGCACTTGTATGGTTTAAGCAACAATGACAACTTCTGCTTTCTTAATTATTATTAATTTTGGGCGGGATTTTCTAGTGAGTTTGCTACTCCAAGGGTAACAGAGGAATGGCTAGAAGCAATTGTATCTATCAGAGTGTGTGCTGAAGAGCGTTTATATTTATGCCTTATGATACGACCGTATTGACATTCACTATATAAAATAACCATTTCAAATTTTGATGAAAAACAGTTACTGTGGTTTTTGTGGACTGTGGTTGTCCGTCCGCATGGCGTTTGAAGGGCTGGGAGCTCCCAGGCTCTGAATGGCAGGATGGGCAGAGGGGATGAGTGCAAGCTGGAGGACAGGCGGTGCGAGAGGTACGAAATAGGACTTGACGTTGTTTGTGTAGTTAGGTGAGGAGCCGGGCGACTAATGGAACTGGAGGTGGAGTCCTGCACCTCACCATTATCGCTTCGGTTCCCATCCAGCACAGCCCGAGCTCTGCGTCCACCTTCGCTCTACTTCCTTCTCACCATCTTGGTTCTAGTTACTCTCCTACTGTCCACTTGGGCCACACTTTTCACTTGTCCTCCATGTTGCAGCGGTTATTTAGGAAGTTTTGGTAAAATACTTACCTCCCCTCCCCACAAAACAAATACATACTTCAGGAATATCTGCTGCTGAAACAAGGGGAAGTTTACCTTTTACTAACGGGGCTGTTGTGAGGATTAAACAGTAATTTATGTTAAAACATTTTGAAAAGATAAAACCAATACTTAGATTAAGATAGCATTACTAGAGTAAAAATAAAATAGAGGGCTTCCCTGGTGGCACAGTGGTTAAGAATCCGCCTGCCAATGCAGGGGACACGGGTTTGAGCCCTGGTCCGGGAAGATCCCACATGCCACAGAGCAACTAAGCCCGTGTGCCACAACTACTGAGCCTGCACTCTAGAGCCCGCACGCCACAACTACTGAGCCCATGTGCTGCAACTACTGAAGCCCGCACGCCTAGAGCCTGTGCTCCGCAACAAGAGAAGCTACCACAATGAGAAGCCTGCACACCGCAACAAAGAGTAGCCCCTGCTCGCCGCAACTAGAGAAAGCCTGCGTGCAGCAACAAAGACCCAACGCAGCCAAAAATAAAATAAATAAAATAAAATAAATAAATTTATAAAAAAAATAAAATAAAATAGAAATTTTGGCTTTAATGCATTCAGATTGAGTTATAAGCACCTAAGTGACATCTTTAACAGAAATTTATGTTAGCACTTTTTAATGGATTTAACTCTAGCCATTGCTCTCTTACTGTGGGTAATTATTTTAAAAACATTTTGAAGGGGATCTTGTTGTAAAAGCAATCCATGTTCATTTTAGAAAATTTGAAAAGTACGGAAAATGATAGACAAAAATGAAAGTTATCCTATTATTCTGCCATTCAGAGATAACCACTGTAACATTTTGGTGTATTTCTATCCATTTATTTTTCTGTATGTACATACTTTCTGCACATATAATTTAAAATAAAAAAGAAAGAAAAGAATATGAGTTTTCATCCTTAAATTTTTTTCAGAAATAAGATTTTAAATGGCTGCATTAGTGTTCTACCATATAAGTGCATCATAACTTATTTAATCCCCATTGTTGTTTTGAATAATATTGTGATAAATATATTTGTATGTAAGTTTTAGTGCGCATCTCTGATTATTGTTTGAGTATAAAACGTAAAAATTAACTAGTGAGTCATACATTTTTAGATTCTAGAAAGTTTGTACCAGTTTACTTTCCCTGTAGCAGCACCGTGGTTCCTTTTGTGTCTTGATAATGTATCTTAAAACTAGTGCAACTGTGATCTTGTTTCACAGTCCCTGCTGGTTAGAATTTGAGGGCATGAGACCAGCGTGTTATTGATGGAAGGACAGTAAAGGTCCTCTCATTGCACCTTCCCTCCCTTCTCACAGTACCTCCTGGGCCTACACATGGCGGTTTCACTCATCCTTTTGTTTTCTTTCATTTTTTCCCCCCTTGACTTTCATTTAATTTTATCAGATTAATCTTAGGTTTGTTTGTTTTTGTGATTGAGTGTTTTGATGGTAAAAGCCACAAATCACGGTAGGTAAACTTTGCTAAATTATTACAAAGGCCACCAGGCTCTGTGGTATGTAAGTATATTTGAATCTTTATTATGTTTTTGGTTAAAAATGACCAGTCTCATGAGGAAATTTTTCTCTTGTATCCCTTGTCTTATAATGTAAACTAGTAGAAAAATAGATCTTTTTCTGTAGAATTTATTTTCTATAAAAATTTATGTGTAGAACAATGTATTTTAGCAAATCAGTTTTCTGCCTGTATATTTTTCTTTGTGTATTCATGCTATACTGTTAAATACTTTTGTCTTCACTGATTTATTTTAATTATTCAGTTGAGATTACTGAGATATTTATGTGAAATGAACTGACGAAGACTCTGGAAAATATTTTAGGGTTTTCAGAGGCAAGGTTCTCTTTTCCTGAGCTTTTTGAGGATTTACGTGGAAAATGTGTGAAAACCGACAAATAATCTGGTGAGATTGTGTGAAATGGTAGAACTTGTGCCTGTTGTCTTGCAGCTGGTGAGAGAGTGTAAGGAGGTGCTGAAGGGTGGCCTTCTGATGAAGCAGTACTACCAGTTCATGCTGCACGAGGTCCTGGACCACCTGGAGGAGACCGACTGCAACATCGACGCCTTCGAGGAGGATCTGCACAAGATGCTGATGGTCAGGACAGTGGGGAGAGACGTCTGACTTGCGTGTCTTCTCGCACACGCCGTGCTTGCCTGTGCTCTTCTGGCCTCTGTACTTCTGCTGCTGTTATTCCTTCCTGCTCACAATGTCTTCTCTCCTCCTTGTCTGCCCACTGAAGATTTACTTTCGAGTTTTGTCTGACAGTTTTCACCTTTCATGTGCATCTATCTATACCTTCTCTGAACTCTTACAGGGTTCTAATTATAACCACACTATTTCATACTTAGCGATGTACCACCTGTCTGTCCTCAGGTTTCCCTAATTAGGCTGAAAGCTGCACAAGCCAGGGGCTGTGATTGAAGTGCTTTTGTCTTCTGTAAGGTTTGGTAGAGTGTTAGTATATAGTAAATCCATGATTAGAGGCATTAGGGTATATGCACAGACGATTACTTAGTGTGGCAGGTTAATGAAATAATATAGAAAACAGCAAAGCTTGTAGGCATATTGTTTTTGGAATGCTTTCACCCTTGCTTGACATCTCATTGTGTCCTGCCTCAGGATGGCTGTAGCACCTCCAGACACCACCCTCACTTTCTAAAGAGAAAGGCAGAGGGGAAAAGTCTCCTTGCCAGCTAAGTGCAGAGCAGCGAAGGCTCTCCTGGAAGCCCCACCCAACAGATGTCCCCTACATCCTACTGACCAGACCTTTGTGTGGCCTCTTCACTGAAATGGAGGCTGGGAATGCAAAGATTTAGCTTTTCAGCCTCTGTAGTAGAAGGAGAGAAAGAAGAGTGTCGCTGGGGAGGGACTTATATCTGGCATCTTACGAGAAATAATTTTGAGTCTGAAATGATTTCCTAATCGTTTGGGAGAATACATAAAAGACCAGAATGTGTAAAATGTGGCTACATTTTGAAATACTGTATATATTGCTTATGTCAGGAAAGTCTTTATCATTGAAGAGTTATGGTAAAAAACAGCAAGGAAATTAATTTTTCTCTCTGTGGATGATTAAACCAGAAGTTTAAAAGGACAAAATGTGCTTTGCTTTCCAAACTGTCTTAGATGGCTTTACAGAGGCGCATGCCACACCTTTTACCATGTAATCGCTGAGGCAGGAAGGGTGAGATTAGGCAGGAAGGGTGAGAATTAGGCTGTGCCTTCCAGGTCATCCACCTCCAGTGCCCTCGGTGTGCCTGTGAGATGTCAGAAGGCTCAGTTAAGGGAAGTAAGTACCAAAATTCTCAGCTAGTTAGAGCTAGAAATGCTTAGGATTTAGTTTTGACTCCAATTTTGGTAGTTTTGGCTACCAGTTTTCTGTGTGAGGCATCATCTGCCTTAGTTCATCTCCATAAGTTCACAGATGAAGAACTAGAAATTATCAATAGTTTTAAAATTGTGCCCCAAAGCGTGCTAGATGGATTAGTGCAGGGGCATATTTTGCGAACTGGTGGAGCCCAAACAAAGTCAGTGTTTTTGTCAGGAAGGAAGGAGAGTGTGGCCTTCGGAGAGGCAGTCACGTCGTTTACTGCTCCGCCTGCCCTCCTTTAGATGCGGAGGGCCCGTGCACGGCGAGTGAGAGCTGTGGCCTCTTGGGGTGTGAATGGTCAGGAGGCAGCAGGGCATGCCCCCGTAGAGGACATACTGCCAGACAGTATCCTATCCTGTAAGCCGGGGAAGACCGCCGAGTGAGAGATGGGTTAAGAGGGCGAGGGGAAGCAGTGATCAGCAAATTATGATGCAGGATATCTGTGACTGAGGGGTCTTTACTCTGTGCTGCATCAGCCTTCTGACTCGAAAAACTGAGGAACTTGTGCATGCAGTTACTTCCAAGGAAGTAACTGGTGAGTATTTGTTTGAGCCAGCAAAACCAAATTGAAGCTGTGAGCTTTCTTAGCTCATTTCCCTGGCCCTGGCCTTTAGAAATAACTAAAACAATAAACATAATATGTGATGTAGGAACATGTGATAGACAGATTGAAGGAAATCACATAAAAAGAACTTAAAAGGAGTGAAAATATGAAAATGATGAACAAGATGTGATAGTTGTAGGAGACACACAAGGGAGAGCTCAGACTTGCACAGTTAGTGTTCCTATAGAAGAATAAAGGACAAAGGAGCAGAAAAGACTCAATTTTCCATTCTAGAGATATTATTGGGTGTCTGCTGTGTGCCAGGCAGGCATCGTGCCTGGTACTGAAGGCTCAGTAAGGAGCATAAACTGCCTCTTGGAGTTTAAGAACGATGGGGAAAATGACTATTAAATAATTGTACAGACGTAACATTACAACGGTGAAAAACAGCAAAGGAGAGACACGGGTCTTTTTTGCACTCTCACGGTAAGATCTGAGTTCATGTGGCGGTGAGACAAGTCTCTCAGGAAGGGGCAGTTGGAATTTATCTGAAAGTTGCTGTGTGTATTATAATCCAATTTATGTAGTAATAATTTGAAAGCTTACACAAAACAATACTGTATCTTGTAATTTGTGTAATAACAGATTATTTAAAAAAACATATAAACCAGAAGGGGACATACTAAATGCGTAATTGTTACCTCTGAGGAGGGAGGAAAGAGAGAAGTGAAGAAAGAACCCAAGGAGAAATTAACTTTGTGATGTATTATTTCTCATCAAAAAAATATCCAAAGCCAATATGACCAAATATTAACATTTGTTCATTCTGGGTATTATTTGTAAAAATATTGTAAAGCCACTTTACTTTTTAGTTAAAAAAAAAAAAAGAGAGAGAGAGATTGAAAGGAACACTTTGCTGACAGAGAAGGAAGCAGATGCAAAGTCTCTGTGATGATGCAGGATAAGGGAAGCAGCTTTGGAACGAAGGTTCCCAGGAAAGCCTTGGGAAGGGACCACTGTGGCTGCGGTTAGAGGAACAGCCTGGGGGGATCCAGAGTCAATGGGAGAAGACTAGGCAGAGACTAGTCTAGAAGTGCACACGCTAGTCCCTGGATTACAGTGGAATAGCATAAATTTGGGAAAAAGCATAAGGATCCGAAAGAAACGAAGGAAGCGAAGTTGGCCGGACTCAGGGATGGATTGGATATGGGGGAGGTATCGAGAGTGATTGCTGGTTGTCCAGTTTGTGCAGCAAGATGAATAGTGAAGATGGTAGGTCCAGTGAGAGTTTTTAAAATCGAAGATACCTGAGACCATTGGAAAGCCTTCGGCGTTGATTTTGTTAAGGGAAAGAGATGAAAGAAAATCTTATATATATATATATATATATATATATATGTAAGAGAAAGGAGAAGACCGATGGTGTCAGGTTCCTCGGGTATCACGTGGAAACGGGTCTCAAAACACAAGTGCTGGGCTTAGCAGGAAGCACAGCTCCTCTACTGTGAAAAAGGGAAGGATGGTAGGTAACAGCATGTAGGTTTCTGTTATTTGTTTCACGACGATGAGAGCTTTTATATCTAATGACTTAAAGTTTTTTTGTGAAGAGAGACGAGATCATCGGCTGAGAGTGGGTTAGGATGGGTTTTGGCAGTTTGAGGAAAATGGAGACGTTTCAAACTTGTGGTTGTAGAGAGAAGGAAAGTGAGCTGAGCAGAGGTACCAGTATTACCAGAAATGTGTGCCGTGTGGTTGGTGAATGTGACTGTGTAGGAGTGACTCCCCCCTGCCGTGTGACTCGTGGCCCTCAGCTTCTGGACCGTGCGGATGGGGAAGGGAGCTGGGCTTGTCTTGACAGGCAGGTGAGAAAAGGCAGGTGAGAAAAGGCAGCGTGAGCATTCCAGGCATGGCAGGGTGTAGGACGGTGGCAGGGACATGCGCGTACTGACAGGAGCGCTGAATAAGGAGGACAGGGACCCAAGGAAGAGAGGAGTGAGTTGGAGGAAGAAGAGGAACCAGTGGACCGGAGTTCCAGATAAAGTGAAGAGAACAGTGTAGAGGGGGGAGTTGGGCAAACAAACTGGAGCGAGGAGAGGAGGTGTTAACATCAGTGTGTTTGAATTGGGCTTCGAGCAGTTCTGGTATTGGCAGGATCAGAAACGAAACCTTGTCAGAGAGGAGAAAAGGTGGTTGGAACTGGAGGCCATGGGGGAACGGAACTGAAATGGTGTCGGGGCGTTGTGCACCTGATGTTAAGTCACACAGCTGGTGGCTGAGCCTGGGATGGAGAGAAGACTGAGCCACAGCCTGGAGTCGAATGACGACTGACGGGTAGTTGAAAATCAGTAGATGATGGTGTGCAGAGGGGGCGTCGATGGTATATCTGATGACATCAATCTTAAAGGGGTAGGGTATTTCTTTTGTTTTGTTTTCAAGTAAGACTGTGTAAGAGTGATGGTTTGAAAGTAGCAGTGGGGTGCACGAGGATGCCGACTGTTTGCAGCCCTTGAGATATACTGTAAGATAGTTGCCCCTTGAGAGGGTTGCCAGGGAGAAGTGCAGCTCTCAGGACAGCCAGGTTTCAGGGAAGCCAAGGAGGTGAGGGAGCATTCCAGGAATGGAAAGGGAGGTCCTGGGCCCGCTGTACAAAAGACTTGTTTCATTTGGATGAGAAGGTCATAGACCCGTAAGTTGCAGGTTCCACACACACAGCTGTATTCATAGTGGACCCAGGACTGGAGATTCATGCTGCACAGCCTGGATGGAGGAGGACCCAGAATTATCCAAAGATACAAGAGAAGGCAGTTTTCTTGAAATAAAGACCCCAGATTTTTGCCTACTGAAAGTTATTGTTGGATCTCAGAAAATATTCATTTCAGTGAAGCCTAAGATGTAGCCTGGTGAAATAATTGAAATCCAAGACTAGAGAAAGAGTCCTGTAAACATCTAAGCAGGGAAAGGAAGCCACCTTCAGGGAGCAGGGAGAGTGGTGATTAGTCTGGCATCAGTTTTCTTTATACTAACAGGACACATTGCGTTAGAAGGTAGTGGAGTAATGTCTTCAAGGTTCTGAGGGAGAGAATGTGTAACTTAAATATTTTATACCCAGTCAAGTTATCCTTTCAGTAAAAGAATCCACAAACAGTGATGTTTCATAATATAACAATTGTTAACCTGTCTTGAGAAAATCCACTTGATAGTAAAACCCTGCTAAGCAACAGATAAATCAAGATAAGAATTGAGGACTGGGAAAGCTGTTGTAGAGGACTTGTGGTGGGCATAAACCCCACCTTAGAAAGATTGGGTATTTTGGTTATAGATCATAATCTATATGTCATAAACCTTGAAAAATTATATCACGAAAATCTGAATGTTGGGAAGGTATAGTGGGAAGAAGTGTGCTCATTTCCTCCTCTTAACACGTAAGATACCATCTAAAGTTAAAGTAAGTAATTAAAGAAATAAAGGTCCCAACCTCTTAAAGGAATGTTGTTCACAATATATTAATAATGAAAATTTCTGTATGCTATTTTGATTTTTTTTAACTTGATCGTACTTTTCTATACAGTGCAAATATTGTAGTTATTTTCTTAGTAACTTGCAGCAATTGTGAATAATGTGTTAAATTGCTGAGGAGTTGAGTTACACAATTAAAGAAAAATGCTGTTTAGACATCAGTTAACAGTGATGCAGAATCTCGCTTCTCTCAGAGCTTCATGCCTCAGTGGTCCCTCTTCCACTCGCCCTTCTGATTTATAGCTTTCATGTTAACAGAGATGAAAGTTGTGGGTTGTTGAATT
This sequence comes from Eschrichtius robustus, assembly GCF_028021215.1. Classification (NCBI taxonomy): domain Eukaryota; kingdom Metazoa; phylum Chordata; class Mammalia; order Artiodactyla; family Eschrichtiidae; genus Eschrichtius; species Eschrichtius robustus. The sequence continues at coordinate 7,364,732 of NC_090832.1, read as the reverse complement.
CTATTCTCAGATATCTCCTTTTACATTTTTGTATTTTAAGGTATATTTTGATTACATGAGAAGCTGGATCCAAATGCTACAGCAATTACCTCAAGCGTCTCATAGTTTAAAGAATCTGTTAGAAGAAGAATGGAATTTCACCAAAGAAATAATCCATTACATCCGGGGAGGCGAAGCACAGGCTGGAAAACTTTTCTGGTAGGAATCCTTATACGCCTGTCTTCCTTTCTCACTTGTACTCCTGGCTTGCTCACCAGTTCTATTCTACATGTTTGAGTGTTTAGTTACATGAAAATGACAATCATTCATATCTTTTGTGTGCCGAAGCTTTGTTATCCTTAGAGCAGTGGTTCTCAGCCAGGGGTGATTTGCCGCCTGGGGACGTGTGGCAGTGTCTGGAAACAGTTCTGATTGTACTGACTGGGAGGGGCTACTGGCATCTAGTGGGAACAGGCCAGGGATGCTGCTAAACATCCCACAATGCACAGGACACAGGACAGCCCCCCAAACAAAAATTATCCACCCAAAATGTCAAGTTTGAAGTTGAGACATCCTGCCTTAGAGTACACCCTCTTGGTTATACAAAAGGAGGAGAATTTAAGGCCTCTGACAAGTGGAGTAGACCTGGAGACCTTTTGTATCAGTCTTGGTGGGCACTTCCAAAGCCTAACAAGTACGTATTTTCACTGATACTGTTTTGGGAATGTAATACTAATCACAGAATCTCTTTATAAACTGGGTATTTACATATGGTGAAAGAATTGAAACGTAAACCAAGGAAAAGCATTAGGGAGGGGGTGAGTGCTCACTGGTCTGTCTGTTCTAGGAAATGAATGTATCTTCTTGAGTACAGGCACCTGAGTGTTGAATGTGGGGTGTGTGGTGTTTGCTGGGGGCCACTCCCCTGCTGACTGACTGAGGACCAGGCCTCTCCTTGGCTCTAAACTCTGCTGCAGTTCTTTGGTGCTACCTTCTCTCACTTGCCCCATCAGCCATTTTATTTCTTCATTTCCTTTTTATGAGTTCTTTTACACCCAGCTCATGTTTCCTTCCCCTCCCTTTATGTGCACTCTTTAGGACTTCAGCTTTTACAGAGTTTCCTTCTCGCTTCAGAAACTCATTGTCCTCACCCTGATGGTCTTTGTTCCATGCTCAGTATCTCAGGATGTTGTATTCACTTTTCTTCCCTAACCACCAGTTCTTTTTATGTTTTCCTCTATCTTTATTTTGAGTGAACAGTGAACTTGCTCTTGTCTCAGGACTCATCCAGTCCTTCAGGCCGAGGTTCCCAGTCTGTCCTGTTTTCCTATTCAGATTGGCTCTCATAGTCAGCCTTATGAAAAAATGCATTCACTACCATTTTCAGCATCTCTCCCCCTCTTAATTTTCCATTGTTCTGCTTTGCCTGTAATTTCTTCTGTTTGCATCTTCTGTTCTCAGGCTGTCAAGCTTTGTTAAGGAAATTTTTTTAAAAGGTTACTCTTTCATTTCACTACCAATTCTTGTTATATAATTTCTTTGTACCCTCACTTTGTACCCTGTCAGTCTTTTTGTTTTTATCTTTTGCTTGTCCTTCAGGTTCCGTTCAGTGCAGTCTCTGGCCTTCAACTTCATATTCGTGTTTTGAGAAGCTCCAGAGCTTTTTCATTGCCTCTGCTGTGGGACTGTCCACCTGCACTGTTCTAGTTCTGGGCGTTTGTTGTGTTAGTGCAACATTCTGCTTCATACACTATTTCTCCCAGGTTCGGTCAGTCTTGGCATTAACTCTGACTCCTTTCTTTCTCTCACACACCACCTCTAATTCCATGTGGCTGTCCCTTCAGAATACATCCAGAATCTGACCTCTGCTCACCGCTGCCTATTTCCCCTCTTCCCAGCCTGTTATTTCTTACTTGTATTGCTGTAGTAGCTCTCTTAAGTAGTTTCTCTGCTTCTGCCCTTCATCTTCTACGGTTTATTCTCAGTGATCTTGTTAAAATGTACATCAGGCCATTTTTACCTCTGCTCCAAATATGCCAGTGGCTCTCCTCCTTACTCAGATAAAAGTGAGAATGCCTAAACAATGGCCCATAAGGCCTGGTACAGTCTGACTTTTCATTCAGTCTTTGTCCTCATCTCCTGGGTTCTCCTGTGCTTACTCTGCAGCCACAGGAGATTCCTTCCTGTTTTTCACAGGCTGGGCCTGCTCTGGCCTCAGGCTCTTTGCACTTGCTGGTCCCTCTACTTGGACTGCTCTTCACCAGTTATTTCCATGACTCATTTCCCCACTTCCTGTAGGTCTTTGGCCAAGTGTTACCTTCTGCATATTAAAAGTTGAAATTCCTACCTGCAAGTACACCTTAGCTTTCTTCCCTATTTTACTTCTCTCCATAGAACTTATCAGTATCTGAAATACTGTATATATATTTTTAAATTTTATTTATTTATTTTTCTCCATTCACTGGAGGGATTTTATCTGTTTTGTTCTGTACTGCTTACACCATAACAGCTACTGAATATTTGTTGAATAAATTGATCCTGAATATCCTTGTATACTACTGCTCTTAAAAGCATGTTTCCAATCAGGACATTTTCCCACTCGGTTATTTTTAAAGCCCACCCTCTTTGCCTACCAAAGGAAGATCACACAGTTCCATGACATCCAGGGCCTTCCACAGCATGGCCCGGTTACCTTCCTGGTCTTATCCCCCCCTCCTCTGCTCTTTCCAGGTTGACAGTTTCTTTTCACAAACATGCGTCTTGCTTAACACATCGTCATGCCCTTTGATCATATTTATTGTTCTTCCTGGACTTTCCTTCCCCCTCCTCCATTCTCTTCCTGTCAGAGCCACTCTTCCCACTGTTGTAGTTGCTACAGTTCTGCATTGCCTGCAGGGCCCATTGAACTCATACCTTTGGCTGGGTTTCATCTCGCTCCTCAGACAGCTCCCCTAGCAGTTACCTTCTGCCCCATCCGATGTTGGTTGTAGACTTACCTGCTCTGTTTTACTAGGTTATAAGCTCCTTTTCATCATAGAAACCAGTAAGCTGCCGTTGAATTTTTACTAAACTCGTTTAGATTTATTTTATACGATTGGGTTTGCATTTTAACCCTAGTATTTAGATTGTATACTTGATGAGAAGCATCAGCTGATTAGAGTAGCTCATGTTTATTGACTATGAAAGCTAACTGTGAGGGAAGTTTTTAAAAACAATTGCATTTAAGGAATTCACTTTATTTCTTACGCCATCATTTAGTTCTTTAAGCTTTTAAAAAATATTTTGTTGTAGATATATGTTTGAGGCCATTTTATACCATTTTGAACATTTGTTTAAGATGAAAATAACATTTGTGTGATAATTACATAGCTACTGTGAATGTAATTTAAGATTTTAAGGTTTATAATGAAAAACTGGCCGTAGAACAAAGGTACATACATTCCATAATAGAGATTTCTTCTTTTTTCACATTAATCATGATTTTATATTAAAAGAAAATTCTCACTGTCATTGATTTTTAGACTATTAAAATAATAGCTGAGTCTTTGAGTTTCTCATTCAAAAATTAGAATGAGTGAGGACAGTTTTTCTTCTCTGGTTTACTTTTGTTGTTTTTGTTCCCTTAGTGACATTGCAGGAATGCTGCTGAAATCTACAGGAAGTTTTCTAGAATTTGGCTTACAGGAGAGCTGTGCAGAATTTTGGACCAGTGCTGATGATAGTAGTGCTTCAGATGAAATAAGGTTGAAGTTGCATTTTCTTTCCTCTCCCATTTTTTATTTCATGTAGTTTTAGTCTTGGTAATGAGCCTGAAATGAGCCTTGTTGAAACCAAATCATGTTAGACTTGAAGAATTTGGGTAGTAGACATAAAGGGATTTATTTCTTACTACTGTATTGTCTTTTTATATGATCTCTTAGTTATGGTTTTATGTCAAATTGTCTTTGAAGGTGATTTTTATTTAACCTAATAAAAAGAGTGTCCTTAGAGAAAATGTTGTTTAAGTTGACTAAAAATGAGTAGGGTAGAATTCATTCACATGTTCTGGAATGTCTTTAATTAAATAATTGTTTCTGTCCTTTAAAGACTCTGTAGCAGTCCATGAATACATCTAATTGATATTTGGTACATTTTTATTGTTTTTATACTAAGCTTATCCCTTCTGTTGAACTTTAAGCTTGAGTACCTGAAACCACGGCTTGCACATCTACTGCATTTCCTCCAATTCTGTGCAGATGGCATTGAGGATGAACCACGTTAAAGTGCTGTTTTTGTGGCATATGTAATACTCATATAGCTATTTAGTGGCCAATTATCAGCAATATCCTATGAGTCAACATTAGGAAGTGCTCAGGCAGAACTAACTTCTCTAGAGATGTTTTCTCTCACTTTCCAAAATTTGATAAAAAACGCATTTTTGGGTTTCAGAACACTGGGATGTCTTTATGCCAGGATTAGAGAAAGAAGTGACCACATAGGCTCTCACCTGGGAAAATACCTAATAGCTGAGAAATGGGGTGAATTAGTTTGTAGAAGGTCTTGCAGTTTTGAACGCTAACATGGAAGATTCAAAATGTGAGAATTCAAGAATTAAGATGGTGAACTGGAGAATGGCTCTGATAATGCTCTGGTTGTTTACTAGGGATGGATCTAGACGTGGGTTCATGTGCAGTGATTTGTGGGGCTGACTTGTCCTGGCTCCAGAGAGGCCACGTGCCTTGTGCACATCTCTTCCCAAGTTATAGCTCAGTGATGTCCTGTTGGTGGATTGAAAACAGCTGTGATGGGAGTATTCACACCATGAAAATTGGCAAACACCACACAAGACAATATTTTTGGGGGAGCAGGTTGTTAAACGTTTACTGGTTCACTACTATTATATATATATTCCTTTTTAGTTAGATTATGAGCTGGGAGTCAAGAACTTATTTCACACTCCGAGAATTATCTTAATGAAGTCTTTAGAAGGTTGAGCATACTCTTATTTGGAGGTTATTAAGTGTGCCTTACTTATTTAAAAAATACAAGTACTTTCTAGAAAGCTGTAGGGAGCAAGCTTTTGAATATTATGAATCCATTCCCAATAATTGCTTGCTTCTAAAATCTTCGGTCTTCATTAACGTGATTTGGAATTTGCTTCATCTGTATTGTTGTGTATTTCTTGGCATACCGTAATGTATTCTAACTGGATTTCAATCAACTTGGCAGGAGATCTGTTATAGAGATCAGTCGAGCACTGAAGGAGCTCTTTCACGAGGCTAGAGAAAGAGCCTCCAAAGCACTTGGATTTGCTAAAATGCTGAGAAAGGTGAGTTAACAATCCTGATTAATTATTATTTTTTTCTTATTTTTCTTTTATCTTATTTTTTAAAAAGCTAACCCTAAAGAAGTTTCTTTGTAACTGTGATCCTAGGACCTGGAAATAGCTGCAGAGTTCATACTTTCAGCCCCAGTTAGAGACCTTCTGGATGTCCTGAAATCAAAACAGTACGTTAAGGTATGTATTTAAGGTGGCATAATTATTTTACCTTTCTTACTTTACTCTAAACAGGCAAACTTTTTCTTAAAGGTCTAGATAGTAAATATTTTAGGCTTTGCAGGCCATATGTGGACCCCAGTTTTAAGACTGTCCCATAATTTCCCAATGCAACAATTAGAAAAACAAAGTTTTTCATACTTGACTTAACTAACTTGTTTTAAGAATGCAGAAGAAAAACCCCAAACATTTACTCATACAATATAATTTATCAAATTAGTTACACATATATATTTAAAATAATGTCTATAAAGTAATGTGTTGCTTTTAAGTAATTGTTTTCTCACCCTCACATTTCCTGAAACAATTCAAACTTTCCACATGAATCTTTGATGTCAGTGTCCTGGCCATCACTAGACCCACTTTTTTTTTTTTCTTTAATTTTTATTTATTTATTTATTTATTTATTTATGGCTGTGTTGGGTCTTTGTTTCTGTGCGAGGGCTTTCTCTAGCTGCGGCAAGCGGGGGCCACTCTTCATCGCAGTGCGCGGGCCTCTCACTATCACGGCCTCTCTTGTTGCGGAGCACAGGCTCCAGACGCGCAGGCTCAGTAGTTGTGGCTCACGGGCCCAGTTGCTCTGCGGCATGTGGGATCTTCCCAGACCAGGGCTTGAACCCGTGTCCCCCGCATTGGCAGGCGGATTCTCAACCACTGCGCCACCAGGGAAGCCCTAGACCCACTTTTTGAGTCACCATCTTTGCTCCCATTTAAGCTGTTTGAGCTTAGTACTTTTAGAATCTGTGTATGATGTCACTGGAAGTTTTATCCCACATGTGTTTATGTGTGACTTGCACAACGTAATCACATGTGTACCCCTTGTTAAAGTGATCTTTAAAAGGCTTTTTACGGTGCCCCTGTCAAGAATAATTAGTGGATCTGTATTAACATTTTTTGCCTTTCACTGAGTCAGGTGACTTTCTGTTTCAAAGACATCGTGCCGGCATACTCCCCTGGGATTCCGCTCCTGGTGCTGAAGACCCTAGCCACCAGTGCCCACTGCAGTGCATTGCTCTGTGGGGACAGCTTTGCCTAAAAACCGCACTGCAAAGTGGCATTCACTCAGGTTGTTTCAGGCTGACATTCTTCCCCTGATGAGTGTTCTCTTTGTTGTTGACAATAAAGAAATTGGAGGATGCCCTGTACGTGGACAAACTTTACCAACCTCTCCCCCAGTACAGTCACACTCTCCCTCCTCCAGTCACATTGCACTGAGTTGCAGTCGGCTCTCCGTATCTGCGGGTTCTGCAGTCGCTGATTCGACTAACTGCAAATTGAAAATAGTTAGGGAAGAAACATTCCTGAAAGTTTCAAAAAGCAAAACTTGAATTTGCAACATGCTGGCAACTATTTACATAGCATTTACATTGTATTTACAACCTTTTACCTAGCATTCACATTGTATTTGGTATTATAAGTAATCTAGAGATGATTTGAAGTGTACGGGAGGTTGTGTGTAGGTTACATGCAAATACTACGCCACTTTATATAAGGGCGTATATATTTATATTTTGGTATCCGAGGGGATCTCGGAACCAGGCCTCTGTGGATGCCCAGGGTCGACGGGACTTGCCGTTCCCCTCATAGCTCTAATTAATGCCTTTCCCACATCTCCTTGCCCAAACCCACTTGTCTTTTTCTAGTTTTTTTTTTTTTTTTTTTCTATAATATACTATGTTCTTTAATTCAAGATTTTGGATTGTTTCTTTTCCAGGTACAAATTCCTGGCTTAGAAAACTTGCAGGTGTTTGTTCCAGACACCATTGCTGAGGAGAAGAGTATTATTTTGCAGTTACTCAATGCAGCCGCAGGAAAGGACTGCTCGAAAGACTCATATGAACTACTAATTGACGCCTATCTGCTTCTAACCAAACATAGTGACCGCGCTCAGGACTCAGATGGCAGCTGGGCCACGTGGGAGGCACAGCCTGTCAAAATTGTGCCTCAGGTGGAGACTGTTGATACCTTGAGAAGCATGCAGGTCTGTCTCACTCCCAGTCCCTGCCCCACCATTCCCCCGCTGCCTGGAAGCAGCATTGCTTACGTAAAATACTTTTAGGAAAAGGAATTGTTAGCAGCTCATGAATGATCGGTTTAAGCAGTCTCAAGTATCCACTTCCCCAAAATAGACCTTGATGTTTTGATAGATAGTTTTGTAGCATTATTGTACTAAAATATTCGGGCAAATTCTTTAAGTATGTTCAATTATACCAAAATATTTGAAATGTTTTCTTTATATCTTTTCTTACTCCAGCCATGTATGTAGTTAGATCCAACCACCCCTGATCTGAAAGGAGTTATCTACTCCTTTAATTTGTAGTTCCAGAAAGCCCAGTTCTCCAAGTACTCTGATTTATTGGCTACTTAAGTTTTCATTTTTGTAGTCAAGGTTGTCACCTGCCTACCTAACAGGGATCCCATGACAATCTGTGTAGCTCAGTAATTAAAACTGTAAGAAGCCTCCTTATGCCTCTGTGTTCAGCTCTGGAACAGCGGTGGTGAGTGCACCTGTGCACCTTGAACTCAGCCTGACCAGAGCTGGGCACCCCGGCCAGCTGTCCCCTCAGCTCTACGAATCTGCCTTTTCTCTGTATTCCCTGTCTCAGTGACTGGTGCTCTCTCCACTCAGTTGTTTAAACCAGGATGTGACAGTTCATATAATTTCAGCCTCCCCCCCTTCCACTTAGTCACTAGCTCCAGCACCGAAGCCTTTCTAGTACATGAGCCTTTCTCTGCATCCCCAGAGCAGCTGCCATGGTCAGACCTTACCAGCCCTTTCCTGGACTGTTGCAGGGCCCTCCTTGCTTCAACCCTCACCTTCCCTCCCTCCAATTCTGTATTTGTTTGCTTGTTTTGGTACTTCCAGAATGATCCTTATAATTCGTACATCTCATCACAGGTCTACTCAAAATACTGCAATGACCATCACTTAAAGAATACAAATCATAAAGTCTTGATTTCTGTTTCATGCAAGGCCCCTCATCTCATCCCACTCTTATTCCTGCATTTTCTATCTCCACATGCTGCTTCAACACACACACACACACACACACACACAGAGACACACACAGACACACACAGACACACACTCTGCTCCAGGAGTAATGAATTTCTTGGAGTTCTAGCATACTTCAAAGACTTCATGCCCACATAATTCCATGGGACTCCTCCCCATTGCGCTGGAGAGCGGAACCGTCAGTGCCCACTGCAGTGTGCTGCCCCATGGGAGCAACTGTGCTTGACAACTACTTTCTGATCAGATGGTTGCTGGCCTGGTGGCCCTGAGGTTGGTGTTGTTTTGGGACTGGGGGTTGAACTAGAGTGGAAAGCTAAGTGGGTCTGTGTTTAAGCCCTGTGCTTGCTTTTCCTCCCAGGTGGATAATCTTTTACTAGTTGTCATGGAGTCTGCCCATCTCATAATTCATAGAAAAACTTTCCAGCAGTCCACTGAAGGACTCATGACTCTACGCCAGGAGCAGACATCCAGTCAGCCCGTCATCGCCAAAGCTTTGCAGCAGCTGAAGGTATTTCACCATCAACTCTACCGTAGCTAATTTTATTTATGTTTGGTGTAATGCTAGGGAAGAATCAGTTTGTTATAATTTAAGTCACTCCAGGGACTTGAACTCTTAAAGTGTCCTCCCCATTCTCCCTCTCTTCGCATTTTTCCCATGTCTAAATTAAAAATTTCCTCGATCTTTCTTGGAACTGTGTAACATTAGAATTGGAGAGGATAAACATTTGAATCGTTACATGACTTCTTAATGGTCACGTGCTTGGTCAGTATTGGACATTTAGGTCTCCTCATTCCTAATCCAAGTTTATTTCTCCTTTAGCAATTACCAGTATTTTACTAGAGGCACCTTAAGTCAAAAATGTGTAATTTAAAAGAAGAGTTATTTATTCTTTAACAGATGATTCAGTCAAATTAATTGAGAAAGCTAGTTGCAGACAGGCAGAAAGGCCTTCAAGTTCATGACAAGGCAGAGCCTTGCCTTCTCTGCCATTATTTCCCGTTTTCACCTGCTTCCTATTTTGCACTCCATTTATCAGTCTTGGTCTCATGCACACTTTCCCGCAGCCCGTCAGTCTTCTCAGTCACATTAAGGCTTGACTTCTTGAAGAAGAAGGACTTCTTGAAATTACAAGTAGTTTTGATAAACGTTTGTTTCCCTTTTGTCAATCTGATTTGTCTTATTTATCTATAAACATTCTTTCTTATAGATTGTCACCCCACTCAGATACCAGGGCAGGGGACTTTTGTTTTTTCTTTTAGTTTGAGTTAATGAATTCTGGAGAGTACAAAATTATATAAGATATTGATTATTCTTGAGCTTAAGGAATTTGTAGCCTTAAGGGTCTAAACTGTCACACTAAAGTACAGAGGAGGGAGAGATTAGATCCTCCTGGTAGCATCTGGGAATTGCTGCCATGGAGGCTTTTCAGCTTGGGAGTATTTCAAAAGATGCAAATTGGGAAGGGACCAATAAGAGAAACATTTGGGCACTGGTGTCTGTGGACCAGGGTTATGAGAACGCTCACTGAATATCAAGCAGTCTGATTTGGTTGGATCTTGGTGTATACAGTGGAAAGTAGTGAGAGATGAGGCTAGTGAAATCAGGTGGGCAAAAATCAGGCTGTTGAGAGATTTTGGATTTCATCTTCTAAGCCCCAGAGAATTGTCGAAGATTTTGGAAGAATATTTTGGAATACTATGTAGAGGAACTACCTGATAGAGACATGTGTACATACATGTGTGTTTAAGGGTGGGTGGAAAGGGAACCCAATTTGGAGCTGTTGTACTATTAATTAGGGAAGACTACAAAGCTTGAGCTAGGGCAGGGTTTCTCAACCCCCATACTGGTGACATTTTAGGTCAGTCCATGATTCTTAGTTTGGGGGAGCTGCCCTGTGTGTTGTAAGATGTCTGGCAGCATTCCTGGCCTCTGCACAGTAGATGCCAGTAGATTTCACAACACCCCCCCACCACCCCATGTTTGGACAACCAGAAATATCTCCAGACGTTGCCAGTATCCCCTGGGGTGGTAACATTGGCCCCGGTTGAGAACCCCTGAGCAGGGAGATAAGAAGGGCAGTACGACTAATAACACCGTGGAGGTCATTTGGAAATCATAGTTCACTCTGTGGAATTGAAACCTTACTTACACTTGAGCACCCACCGAGGGGAGAAAACAACTGGTGGTTGATAGGCAGAAATATCAAAGCTGTAAGCCTCTATTCAAAGACCACCTTGTAATTAGGCATTATATTTTAAATGGACTGTTTTCCTCTTGTATTTCATAAGTTTTTAAGAATACCTAATACAAATAAAAATGAAAATACTAAATTTTTTTCTATTTTGCTCATTCCTTTTGAATAACCAAAATAAATATGACTGGAATATATTACAATGGTCAATGTCTGTGTGATGATGAAAGAAATCTTCCTCTAAAATACAATAAGTATTGTGTGATTTGTTTCACTTTGGATTAATTATGGTTTGGGATTCTTTAGAATGATGCATTAGAGCTTTGCAACAGAATAAGTGATGCCATTGACCGAGTGGACCACATGTTCACTTCAGAATTTGACGCGGAAGTTGATGAATCTGAATCTGCTACGTTGCAGCAGTATTACCGAGAAGCCATGATTCAAGGGTACAATTTTGGGTTCGAGGTAGGTACAAAACAAGAGGAAAAACCCAGTACAATTTTGCAATTGCTTTGTAACTTACTTACAGAAAGCATTAGGAATCTTGTACAGCAAATCTCATGATCTCATTATTGTAATCACAGCTTAGTCAAGAATGGCATCTTACATCCCTGTTGAATATCAGAAATGCTGGGTTACTTTTAAACTGTCAGATATTTACCCAGTTTTTATTTTGTGTTAACAGCCATCCACTTACATTTAAAAACCTTCTTTAAGAGATGTTTAATATCATAAAAGCATATTCTTAATTTCAACTTATGAGGAAGACATTTGCGAAATTGCATTTTAAGACATTATTTTCTCTATAACTCTTTGCACTCTTTTTAGAATATGTGAAGTTCATTGGCTTTTGCTTTTCGTTTTTAGAAAAATGACATTTAAACAGCATTATAGTGTTTAGGTATTTGTGTAATCGTTTTCTTCTTAATTTTGATATACGTGAAATCTTCTTACAGTATCATAAAGAAGTCGTTCGTTTGATGTCTGGCGAGTTTAGACAGAAGATAGGAGACAAGTATATAAGCTTTGCCCGGAAATGGATGAATTACGTCCTGACTAAATGTGAGAGTGGTAGAGGGACAAGACCCAGGTAATGACCACGTAGGATGGCTCCTTCATGAGCCATGTGGGGTTGCTGATACTTCATTCTTATATTTTATGTGGGCTTTCTGAGCAGATGACACAAAAAGCATTTTGAACTCTTTGGTGATCAGTTTTTTTCTTCCTTTTTTAAAAACGAACCTATTTACATAGAAACCCCCATAACTCTTGGAAAACTTTTTCTTTTGTAATTGTTCCAAAATGAGTTATCTTTAAGCAGTTCACATTCTCCCTGGACAGGTCTTCCTGATTGCTAATCTTCTTTTCTCCTTCATGAAATTTACGCCCGTTATTTAGTGTAAATGGAAAAGAAATTGGTAACCTGTTCCTTTACTAAAAAGCTATTTGTCTTTCTCAAAACATGCTGTAAACTTACTCAACACGAGGCAGATGATAGAGACACAAATGTGTTTTGTCCTAGATGGTAATTTTCCAATCAGATTACTTTTCAGTATTGTATAAACTAAAACGGCTATGGCATCTTCTTGATTGTTTTGTGACTCTTGAACTTTTCCTCGTGACAGGTGGGCAACTCAAGGTTTTGACTTTCTGCAAGCCATTGAACCTGGTTTCATTTCAGCTTTACCAGAAGATGACTTCCTGGTATGGGATATTCTAAAGTGTTTTTCCTTAAAAAACACAAATAAGTTGATCACTCTCTAGTTCTGATTGTGTATCTTTTTATTAATTTAAAAGCGGTTCTTAAATATTTTCACATAGTTGTAATGGTAATGCTGAGAGGTTAAAGCACTAATTGCAGAGTAGGACATTCAGTGCTCTTTTTATAACAATATTGTTCAGCTGACCAAGTCAGCGTACAGTTGTTTGTGCAGCCTGGCACTTACAAAATACGTGTCAGTTTTGTATTTTATAAAGTGCTGCTGCTTTTTAGCAGCTTAATGAAGAACAAGGAATAGCTGTTTCACTTCAGTGTTAGTCGCCGTGCGGCATGCGGGATCTTAGTTCCCCAACCAGGAGTTGAACCCACACCCGCTGCAGTGGAAGCACGGAGTTTTAACCACTGGACCGCCAGGGAAGTCCAGTGTGCGTCAGTATAGAGCATAATGGCAAATGTTAAATATTATCACCAGTATCCAGATAAATTCCATCAGATCAGAAAGATGTTGTTCAAATGTGAATTCATTCATTTTAGCCTCCAAATAGTAGAGGTGATTACAGAAGTCCTTTGTTTGTGTACATCATTACACTATGGGGAGCTGATAAAAAATGGAATTGTATATTATCTTAAATTATGTACGATTTATGTTTATACCTATTTTCTTTTAAACTAACTTTGAAAATATTTACTTAAGGATAGCCTGTTTCTCTTAAACATACCAAAACCCTAATTTGTGCGACTTATATAATTGAGTGTACATTTTTTCTCTTTTCCTTTTCCATTTCCTTTGGTTTCTAGAGTTTACAAGCCCTGATGAATGAATGTATTGGCCATGTAATAGGAAAGCCGCACAGTCCTATTACAGGTTTGTACCTTGGTAAGAAAACAGTTAGAGCGCCTCTCCTAGAACCTACTGGTTTGGGTGAGCACATTGTCTCATCATTGCAATTATTTAAAATGCTATAGAGGTTCTTTAAGAATATTCAGGAAAATGACAATGAAAGTTACAGGAATGAGGTGTATACATAGAGAACTCCACAGTAGTCTTTCTGAATTTAACAGGAAGATTAAAATGCAAGCACAAGGTGGTCTGTGCTTGTCCACAGTATTAAACTACAGGTTTTTTTCTTTTTACACCAACACTCTCATTCTGTTCTCCCCCCTAAATTCTTTTCCTCTGGGGAGGAGAGACTTGGAGAAATAGCTGTCTGGTAAGAAGCAAGGCCTTTCTTGCTGCAGGTGGGTGAGTATAATTGTTCTGCCCTTCCTTCCTCACCTTTTGAAAGAGAATGAGTTTGTTTTCTTCACAGCTTTCCCAAGTACCCATTCCTCACTAATGTCGAAAATTCCTAATTGGTCCCCCCCCATTCCTATTTGGTGTTACTTAAAAAAAGAAAAAAGTTAAGTTCTGCTATAATATACTTATATTACCGTTTTCAGTTCCACTTGATATGTAGCTTTACAGTGTATGTTGAAACTTTAAAACAAAATATGTATCAGAAAACGGCTGTCTTACCCTATTCTTGAGATAGTAAACCAAAGCAAAACTATATTTATATGTAATAAACAACCAAAAATGAAAACTTAGAAATTTTAAACATTTCATTTACACAAAAGAAAATAATTCAGAAATGGTAAATTTATTGAGCAGCAGCTGTATCTTAAAGGGTACTTGCTAGCTACTCAAAGTTTAGTAGACCAGGTCTTAATGCTCGATTTCTTTATCTTTAAAATTCACCCAGTTTATACCTCTTTTTCTCCCAAGGCTGCTATGAAATGAAAGTTATCATTTATAAAACTATTTGAACATTTTATATAAAACGTGCTATATTCTCATCAATCTTTTGATTAAGCGTATTATCATAAATGCTTTGTTTCTGATTTCCCAAAATATTTCTCTAAGAATACATGATAAATAATTCAGTAAAAATTACTCCTTTAAAGTATTTTGTTACATAAGGAATCATTTTCATTGTAGAAAAAAATTACAACGTAGAAAATGTATGTAGTAAACATACATGTAGAAAAATATTACAAAGGGAAAAAAACCTCATACCCACATAGTTCACAGGTAGTGACTGCTAGCGTGTGAACCGCTGACTCTGCCTCGCCCCACACTGCGGGTGGGACAGTCGGTTCGCAGCACTCCCTGTGGGCACGAGTTGGCCTTCGTCCTCTCAGCCACTGGGATGGTGGAAACTGCCCTGGACGGAGAGCCAGATTGCCTGGCAGTTGAGTGACCTGGGGCTGCTCATTGAACATCTTTGAGCCTCCCCTACTAATGCTTAAAATCAGATGCTAATGAGGGTTCAATAATGTAATGACATTTTGTGAATTGTAGCGCTCTGCACATGGCAGGAGTCATCATTTGGTTTTGTGCTCTTTCCTTACGAGAGGAATTAATGAAAGTGAGAGCACATTGTCGTTGTTGCTGCTTACTGTTTTCTCTCCCTCTGCTCTACCCTCGTAAGGATGGGTAGATAGACACTCTGTCATTGTAAGCAGATGGTGACAGTCTGGTATAGAACCGTCTATATTTTCTGTATACTCATATAATTACACGGATGCATTCTACCACACCTTTCTCTATGCCCATATAATCATGCAAGCACAGATGCCATTGTTTTTTTTCCTGCCATTTACTGTATAAAAATTGGATCACATTGGATATTAATCTCTGACAATTGTAGAAATCCCTCCATGTCAACAAGTATAGATCCAATTCATTCTCTTTAGTGGCTACGTTGTGTCCATTGTGGATATTCTACAATTCTTTCCACCATTTCCTTATTTGTTTGGTTAGTTTTGCCATGAAAAACATCTCTATGATAAATGTTCACCACTAGTGAAATTTGAGCATCTATTTTATGTTAATTGGCCATTTGGATTTTCTTTTCAATGAAGTAGCACAGTTTTGTAACAGTTAGATATACATACTCTTAAAAGAAATGTTCTGTTTCATGAATGAAGAATGTTAAACGTGTGTGTGTGTGTGTGTGTTTTTTTTTTAAGTATTTGTTTATTTATTTATTTATGGCTGTGTTGGGTCTTCGTTTCTGTGCGAGGGCTTTCTCTAGTTGCGGCGAGCGGGGGCCACTCTTCATCGCGGTGCGCAGGCCTCTCACTAGCGCGGCCTCTCTTGTTGCGGAGCATAGGCTCCAGACGCGCAGGCTCGGTAGTTGTGGCTCACGGGCCCAGCTGCTCCGCGGCACGTGGGATCTTCCCAGACCAGGGCTCGAACCCGTGTCCCCTGCATTGGCAGGCGGATTCTCAACCACTGCGCCACCAGGGAAGACCCATATGTGTGTGTGTTTTAACAGAATGTCTTTATTTTTATACCTTCATAGGAAAATTTTGTAGTAATTTTTGACTCAGTAGTTCTCAGTACGTTTGCTGAATTAAAGACATAAGCATTCTCACCAAATCATTTTTGTTTTTTCTTTTTGCCTTTGAATTTGCCTATTGAATTACTTCCATTTAGGGTTGTAATAGTTGAGATAATGAGCCAGAGATACAAATTGCCTGGATTTCTTCATAACAATTACTTGATTTTTGTTTTGCAAGTTTTCCCTTCAGATCTCTCCGTTTTTGGTACTCCTCTCTCTCCTCTGTAGTGTTATTAAAAGTAAACAAAAACCATGAAGAAGGAAGTATTTTCATTTAGGATAAACATATTTAGAATAGAACATATGTAGACTAAAATTATTAACATGTGAAGAGAAAATATAACATTTTTTAAAAAACTAGGGAGGGTTAAAACAAAGTTAAAAATCAGAGGAAAACATGTTAGGGAGAAATAGACAAAACATATCATATTCATGACTAGTTACATTTAGTCATTGGGGAAGTAGAATTGTCAGCATTTTTGTAATTGCTAGGTAAGGTCTCTTTTTAAATTTTGGTTAAAATTTTATCTAGTTTTTAAACTTTGTTTTAAATCTTATCCATATTTACCTTCTACCAGAATATTTAAAAGAAGAAGAGAAGAAAACATGTTCTGAAACGAATAATCAATTTAAACCAGTGTCCATCCTCCTGATTTGGTGTAAAGGAATTAAATAAAACTCCCAGTACTCACGAAAATGACAGTGACCTCTCCCCAGCTCAGGACCTATTGAAGTATCACCCCTGACCAGAATCTTTTTAAAAGTTCAGACAACATAAAGAACTCCTTTTTAGTGGAGAAATCACATAAACCACATTTCCATCGGTCTCTAAAATGTGTAATATAATTTTATTAACTTTCAAAAAGTGACATTTTCCCAGCACTTGTGTATGTAGTACGATTTTCTTACTTATATAAATGGTTTTATTTTGATCACCAGCAAAAGCAAGCCACCTCCCATTTCCACTGAATTGCCTGGTTTGACAGTTTTCTGCTGACCCCTTAACAAGTTGCGTTTGTCACTCTTTTCACTGGCAGCCATTCATCGGAACAGCCCCCGTCCTGTGAAGGTACCACGATGCCATAGCGACCCTCCTAACCCGCATCTGATTATCCCAACTCCAGAGGGATTCAGGTATTTGGTGCTTGTCTAGTTGTTCGCTTTATGGATTCTTCTCTGATGTGCGTTCTGACGCTCCAGGAGCTGCTCATGCTTTTGCTCTGATACCAAATACTGTTTTCTGTGTTCTTGTTTATACATTTTAAAAAGCTCTTATTTTCGTTATCTTGAAGACATACCACAGTGCCTTAGTTACAAAAGAAGACTTGCAAGTTTGAAACAGACTTGTACCTTTCAAGATAACTTAGTTTCTCAGCTTATTTATAACCTCAAGCTACTAAATGCTTTCCAGCTTTGGAATAATTCTTTCTTTTCCTTTCTTTGAAAAATAACTTTAGGAAAACAAATTTGAGTGTGCATAGCACGGTAAACATTTGAAAAACGGAACTAAGTGTCATTTTAAAAGTGGAGAAAAAACTGGAGTGATCCTTCCACTCTTGACTTTTATGTGTGTACGTAACTACGAAGCAACTTAAATTCTAAAGTGAGTTCGGAAACTCTAGTACATTCAAAATACTTACTTGGAATGTGGTGGCATTTCTGCATCTTGAAGTAGTGAGCATTTTTTCTCCCCTGTATAATCAGTTTTTTAAAGTTTATTTTTTTACATTACTTGCTAGAAAAGGACCACAGTTATTGCTAAGAATAATTAGTTCGAAATTAGTTATTTTTCTTTTTCGTACCTAGACCAGAATCTCAAAGAACAGTTTGCATTTTATATTTGAAAATTATTTTTGGCTTCCTCACCCGACTTTATTTTTAATGGAAACCACGTGAGAGCCCATCCCCTGTCTCACCTGTGTTCCTGAAGCTCTTCTTCTCCTCCCAGCACCCGGAGCGTGCCTGCGGACACGCGGAGCCTCAGCAGCCCCGCCGCTGCCACTGTCACTGCCACCGCCGCCAGCGGTCGCCCCGGCCCCTCCGGCAGCGACTCTGCGCCGCCCAAACCCATCAGCAGTGCCCATGAGACCAGGTAGCCCCCCGACCAGCGTCACGTCTCCTTCCCCCGCCCCTGGTGCGCGGCCGCCGCGACCTCAGCTTTGGGGATGTGTCCCGGGACACGTGGGGCCTGCTTCCCCGCGGTGTGTGACGCTCAGGGGCCCTCCGTGGGGGGTCGTGGTCCCAAGGCTCCAGCACAAGTCGGTAATCTGCCTGATGTTTACATTCCTTTGGCACAAATGTTAACCAAAATGACCGGAGTCTCTGCTCATAATAACTATGAAAAGAGTGTCAGAGGAAAGAACCCGGTCCACTGATAGGAGAGTTTTGGCAAATAGTGCCTTTCCTGAGGAGTTTCTGAGGAGTCACTCAAAGATGACTTCTAGGTAATACCATTAGGTGGTGATTTGTTTTTCTAAGAGGATTACTTTTCTCACTCGGTTTCCTAATTTATACAGTTGTTGATTAGAAGTAGTTTATAGTAGTGGAAAAATGAGTTCATGTGGTTTGTATCTCATATGGAGACTAGATCATTACTGGAGAGAGCTGTCAGATGTTTGGCAGGCTCCAGAAAAATTTAAGTCTCTTGCATGAAGTCTTTTGTAGAAGTACTGAGGCTGTGGCAGTTTTTCCCATTCTAGCTGGGTTTTTTTTGAGGGGGGGGGAGTGGGCAGGGAGGGTAGAGGATTTCATCAAGGTCTCATATGCTTAATGGAGAAAGGACATTTGGTGGCTCTTAATTCCCCCCTTGTGCCTGGTAGAATGGACACCGTCACTATTCTCATCTTCCCATAAGGATGATGATAGAGTCGAACAAAATTGACCAAAAAAGATGAAATTTTGAAAGAACTCAGTGCTCTGTATCCTGCTCCTAAGAAAAAATATTAGTATGTTGGCAGAAACATGACACATGCTTTTAGAATTTAAAGTAGACTAAAATATTTTTAGACTTAGTTTATAACAGTCTAAAATTTCTACAGATATTTCCATTTTGCTCATTCACTAAAATAATTAATATTCCTAATTTTTAGCGACAACTGTCTATAACCTGAAAAAAAATGCTGAAGTACTTTACAGCTTAAGCAGTCAACTAAAAAAATTAACAATTAACATTGAACAAATTCCCATTTACCCTCTTTTTCTCATGTTTAGAACATTTCATGGCAGACATTTCCACATGCGCTTCATGTCCCTGCGGGGGGTTGAAACTGTCTTTTTTATTAATGCAGTAAGGGAAGCGATGTGCCCTAAAACGCAGTCATAGTTGAGGGGAACACTCAGCCAGAACTGTGGTTCACACGCAATTTCTCCAGAACTGGAGGTTTCATGAACTCTGGTTGAGGCTTTTATAAGTTGGTGGTGTGTGCGTTGAATGTACTTGAGTATAGAAGTTAAAATACGTGCAGTCGGCCTCTCCCTGCGTTTTGTCCCCCAGGCTTTGCATTAAGTAGTTTCTCAGCATGTTTTAAGCAGCGTTTCAGAAGTGTTCTTCATTTATGCTTTAGGACGATCCTTGAGATTTAGAAATTTTACTTCCATTGTAACATGCCATCTTGAAGGCCTTCGTTCACAGAGGAATAAAGTGATCTGTCCTTCCTGGCGGTGTGTGTGGCCGTAGGTACAGAACAGCAGAGCCATGAGGGCGTGCAGAGCCGCGGGTCATCAGCCTCCCGGCCGCCTCCAGCCTTAACCCTGTGGCCCAGCCTCCCGCGCCTGTGCAGGGACCACACGTGCCCCTCAGCCGGGGTCTCCGAGCAGCCCTGGGCCGTGAACAGGCTGTGAGGAGGCAGGGTGGTACCTGTGCTTTCTGACATCAGCAGGCATGTGTGCAGCCCTTGCCTGTCTTAGAGATACGTCAGCCACGGTGAAATTTTACTTTGCCCCACAGCTTCTGATAAGTATTTTGATTCGATACAGTTTGACTTAGGAAATAATCTGGGCTTCAGTTATTTTACTGTTGTTTAGAAAACATTTTTGCAGTTTCTCGCTGCTGCCTCTTACTGGTCTGCAAGAGCTGATTGTTCATTTTTCAGGAATCCTGCAAGCCAGTTGTTACGCCACGGAAATTGTTGAAGTCTATACCCTGCCGCTCCCCCTGCAAATGGTTGTTAAACGTTCCACCCGTGCATCACTTCATCTAAGTGTGTTTTCTTGCCTGTTACACTGGCAAAAATGTGAGGATGTCGAATTGGCTAATCTTCTCTCTGGGAAATCAGGAAATTAGAAATGTCGAGTGGCTTCTCTGTGGTCCCAGGCTTTGGCACAGCTTAGGAGTGGGGTGTGTTTCTTCACTTCAGCATCAGTGATTTTTCCAGGAAACAGTGCCAAGACTCTTTGATGAACTAATGGCAGTGGAAGGTGTCCCCGTCACTTCAGACTTAACAAGTACTATACCAGATATGAGAGTTTAGGGAAATAGAGGAGCAGTGCATACTTCATAATTTGTGAATGTCTGTCCAGTAGACCATGTTGCTTTAAACCTACTCAGTCTATAATAAAAAAGAGCATAAATGCTACCATACTTCATTATATCATTCATTTAAAAAAATATGCACTAAACTTGTTAATAAACTAACACTGTATTTATTTTGGATGATTTGAATTATAATTTTAACACTTTCCCTTATTTAATTCTGGGCTTTAATCTTTATGGATTCATTCTGGATGGCTGAACACTTTATTCTGGAAAAGCAGCAAATTAACTTTGCCCTTTATACGTTAAGCTTCCTGCTCTTCTGCACTTTTGCTTGGCTACTGCTTGAGAAATTGCTAGGTGTTCCCTTACATTTGCTCATTAAGAGATTTGAGCTCTTTGAATCATGTAATGATTTTAGCACTTCAAATAGAATTAAGTACATAAATATAAGGTGATGATTTTAAATATTAGCCAGATTTGGCTCATACTTTTTATCCATCCTGGGCTTAAAGTATGGAGCTTTCAGCACATGTCAATAACACTTCAGTAAATACTGTTTTATTTTTTTTGTTGTTGCTGTTTTTAACATAAAGCGATACATGATGCAGTCAGGTTCTCATGCGTTCTCCTTCCAAACTCCAGGGACAGGTGTCTCCGTAGGAGCACTGCTACTTTGGGAGAATAATTCTTTGTTTGGGACTGTCCTTTGTGTTGTCCTTTACCCACTAGATGCCAGGTGTTCTTGGGGGGGAAAGTTACCCCCAGTTGAGAATCCCTGCTCTGGAAGAATCTCACAGATCTTTCATTTTGAGTTCCATTGAATTGATAGCTTAATTTTCAAAAATATTAAAACAGGGGTTCCAGCGTCCCTGAGAATGATCGATTGGCTTCCATAGCGGCCGAATTGCAGTTTAGGTCCCTGAGTCGTCACTCGAGCCCCACCGAGGAGCGAGATGGTGAGTGTGTAAGGTGTCACCTGCATCTCCAGTCAGCCTAACCGTTTGTCTCAGTCCACCAGTTTCTGCTGTTAAGGCCTTTTAAAAGAAATGACGAAAAGGAGTGACAGAGCCCTGTGAGAAGGATTAGTGCTGAACACATCGGCTTTTTAATAGATGCCTTTTTAGCTATATTTGCATCTTTTCTTTTTGTTGCTAAATAATTTTAAAAAGTTATTATTCCTGATATTTTAATTGTTGAGCACGCTTATTCACTTTAAAAATATAAAGTGGCACTGTGCTTGTTGATGATATGCTGAAGTTTTATTATAATGCAGAGCTAGGAGTCTTTGCTCAGAAACCACATGGTTGCTCCTGCTGTAGCTCTGCTGGGCTCCTGGGCAGGGCCTCGGGAGGGGGGCCCCCAAAGAATCCAGTTTCTGCTCAGTATTCTAAGGTCTGTTACTTGTGGAAAGTTTTTGTGGTTAAAGTCCTGTAACTCCATTAACAACTTTTTAGCTTGGTGCAATTTGCTATAAATGATTGTAGAGACAGCTTTTCACACTCACCTCAAACAGAAATTAGCCACCAGGAATGACAGGTTGATGATAACTAATCATCGCTACTCACCATTTCAGTCTTGCTCTGAATTAAATAAGCTTATTTGTTTTATAAGTCTTAATTTGTATGAAAAAATACTTTCTGCAGAACCAGCGTATCCAAAAGGTGATTCAAGTGGGTCAACTCGAAGAAGTTGGGAACTTCGGACACTTATCAGTCAGACTAAGGGTAAGAGAAAGAATGTTGAACTTAACACGTTTAAGCATAAGGTGAGCAGTTTCCGCTAAAATATGCTTCAGCTTCTGAATTATTAGACCTTCTACATTAATGTTTTGTGATCTTTTTTATACCTCTGACATCACTTTCGGTCTGTGCTGTGTTTGTGTCCATTTCCTATTTTTTATAAACTCCTTTGGAGCAGGACCATGTCTTACTCAGTTTTGTATTCTTTAAGCAGTGTGATGGTTCATTTTATATGTCACCTGGGTGGGCCCTTAGCATAATTCTTTATACATGGTAGGAATATAATAAATATTTGCGGAATGAATAGCCATGTATGTCTTATGCTAAGAAGCTGAGAGAAAGCATTCATCTTATAAAGCAGTCAATCAGTATGAACCAGAAGTCATCAATATAAACTCGAAGAATAAACAGCAGAAAAATCCGTGGTCTAGCACAAAATGCTTTCACATATTCTTCGTCACAACAGTCTTGAGTCATGGGCAGAATAGAACCTGTTCTCTTTCTGTAAATGATAAAAGTTTCTGAGGGGCTAGATAATTTGGCCGAGGTCGTCGTAAATGAGAGCTGGGACCAGACTGCACTCCTTCTGCCTTCCGGCCATGCTCTTCCCACCACAGCTCCCCTTCGAAAAGTGTGAGACTGGGCAGCAGAAGAGCCATCACCGGGCCTGGAGCAGTCAGGAGGGATTCCAGGGAGGGGTGAGGCTTGGGCTGGCCCCTGAAGGAAAGAGGTCTGCCTCAGGCCAAGAGGAAAAGTACCCAAGGAGAAACCCATCTGGAGGCCCAGTGACTGAAGAATAGACCAGCCGTCCTGGCCTGGCCCGGCCTGGATAGCGTAGATGTAAATGGAGGTGGAACTGAAAGGGTAGGGGAGACCCAATCACGGCCAGTCTTCTTTGATGGGCTAGGTGATTAAGGCCTTACCCAGAGATGGTGGGCAGCCCCGGAAGCCTCTTGAGCTGGAAAGCCTCTTATGTTCAGGGAGTGCGAGGGTGGGGGTAAGGAGGGCACTGAGGAAGCTTGACCTGCCGGCCTGAATTGGGGAGGAAAATAGGGAGAAGGGCTAGAATGCCGTTGTAGTCATACGGTGTAAAACAAGGTACTGGACTAAGGTGGGATTTTTAAAAAGCCATGGAAGCAAAAACAAGTGTGATGCCACGTTTGACAGGCCTGGGCAGGTTAGGTGTGGAAGAGGGTTTGGAGTTCGGCGGAGATTTCCTCAGCTTGAGCCTGGTGACAGGGAAGAGGGTCTTCTCCAGGGACTCTCACATAACCAGTAGTTCCCACGGATACCAGGTCTTTGTGATAATTTTCAAAACAAATACTTTGTTGTCAAGTAAACTTGGGAACTCTTGGGAGAGTTACAGTTGACACTGACGTATAAAAGACTGGGAAATCTTGAGAAATGTTTCCTGTTAAAAAAAAAAAAAAGTAGGCCTTTCCCAGAAATATTTGACAGTGGAGTCCATGACCTCACAGCTATGAAATCTTATTCAATGCTGAGTAGACTCGATGTGCCATGTATTGAGGTAAGGGAAACAAGGATCCAAGTGTTTAAGAAGTGACTGTAGTCAGACGCTGTAGTGGGACCATTAGAAATCTCTGGGGATTTCTCTTCTCAGAGTAACCTTTCAATCATCCCAGTCCTCAGTGATCTCTTAGACAGAACATTCAGGCTCTTAGATGGCTAGTGAGGGTACAGTATGAGAAATACGGTAGTAGAGATGTATATAAAGAAAGCAGTGCTTTTCACGTTATGGGTTTTGACCCTCTAGTGGGTTGTAAAATCAGCACTAAAAAAAAACTGGACGGAGTCCTAGTCACATGTAGAAAGAGTAATAGTGTTTCATGAAACTGTAGTTTTAGATATCTATATGTGTAAAAGATATTTCTTACTGTAAATCATGATAAAATATGTTGGAGAAATAGAGATAGCTTGATGGGAAAATAAGGAATAATAGTAACAATAACTAAAATTTACTAAGTATTTTAATGTTCCTAAACATTAAATGGGCTAAATGCTTTATGTGTGTGATTTCATTAAATTCTCACAGTATCTCTGAATGAGGTATTATTACCTTCATTTCACGGATTAGGAATTTGATGTATAAAGAAGTTAAATAACTTGCTGATTGTCAACCACCTAGAAAATGGTGAAGCCAGGGTTTTATTCCAGGCATTCTGATTCCAGAGCCCTTACTCTAGAGAAAGGAAAACTTAATTTCCTTCCCAACAGAGACGCTTCCTGGAAGAGGTGTAGTGCTTCTGCAGAGCTCTGACAGCGAGAAGACAGGAGAGTGTGAGCAAGGGGATGGGGTGAGAAGCGGTTTGGGGTGACCCACAGAGGCTTTTCAGCTGGGCTGGTCCAGAGCCTGTTGTAGGAGAAGTGAACCGGGAAGGAGCCTGCATGCACAATGGCCTCGGACTTCCGGTAAACAGGTCATGATGCACCGTGAAATAAATTATGCAGGAAAAGAACACAATCAGATTTTATGTTTTAGTTAAGAGAATCCTGGTCACTGAGAGCGGATTGGAGAGAGGAGACA
Organism: Eschrichtius robustus; assembly: GCF_028021215.1. NCBI lineage: Eukaryota > Metazoa > Chordata > Mammalia > Artiodactyla > Eschrichtiidae > Eschrichtius > Eschrichtius robustus. Next base: position 7,340,142 of record NC_090832.1, on the reverse strand, counting down.
AGGCGGGTTGTTCCTGCAGAGTCTAACCATCGCTCTTGCCACAGGAAATCATTGATTCTGTCTGAGTAGCTTCTGTTTTATGTGCATATTTCTGTAGTGGGTGATATACTCTGAAGTTGCTAGGTTTTGATGGACTTTAATTCACCTGCTGTGTATCTGAATAGATAATGCTGTGCTGGAGTGCTAATGTCTGTTGCTCTGTTTTTATTATTATTTGCTGGAAATTGACTTGATTATAGTGGTTGGGACGACTGAGTTTGCACTTCTCCCTGCAGATACCGCTTCTAGGCAAGGACCCATAGAAGCTATTCAGAAGTCAGTCCGACTGTTTGAAGAAAAGAGGTATCGAGAAATGAGGAGAAAGAATATCATTGGTCAAGTTTGTGACACCCCTAAGTCTTATGACAATGTTATGCACGTTGGCTTGAGGAAGGTGACCTTTAAGTGGCAAAGAGGAAACAAAATTGGTAAGGAAACTAAAGAACACAACACAAAGATTGTCTCTGTTAGAAATAGCAATAGTTACACTTCTTTAGATTAAATCTTACATGGTTGGTCCTTTTCTCTTAGGGAGGTGGCAAATATACAGTGTATCTTTTGCAGAGGGGTTTGGTTTTTGTTTCATTTGTAAAGTGTTTTCTAAGAACAATACAAAAGAGACTTTAGAAAGAGAGTTTTCAGTGGTTCATTAAATGGAATGGTTTTGCCTGATAACTCCAGAAGTTGCTAGTGGAGAACTACTTAACTTTTACCCATTTGTTCTAGTCTGTATTCTTTTTATCTTATTCCCACAAGATCATTATTGAAGCGAGACTGGATACAAATTAAGAGGGGACAGTCTTTTCTAAAACATTAATTAATTTCCAAGTGAAACAGTTTCTTGTAAAATAATTAGCGATAAGATTGTGTGAGAGAAGGAGCTGATTATGTTTCAGATCTTTCCCCCATTTAAATGCATTTATCTGGACTTCCCTGGTGGCGCAGTGGTTAAGAATCCACCTGCCAATGCAGGGGACATGGGTTTGAGCCCAGGTCTGGGAAGATCCCACATGCCGCGGAGCAACTAAGCCCATGCACCACAACTACTGAGCCTGCGTGCCACAACTGCTGAAGCCTGCTTGCCTAGAGCCCGTGCTCCGCAACAAGAGAAGCCCGCGCACTGCAACGAAGAGTAGCCCCTGCTCGCCGCAACTAGAGAAAGTCTGCGTGCAGCCACGGAGACCCAACACAGCCAAAAATAAATTTTAAAAAAAAAACAACAACTCTCATTTAAAAATAAGTAAATAAATAAATGCATTTATCTGTTGAGCATTTAGGTCTGAAGAAGCAAACAAAGTTGTAATACAGGACTCTGGGAGCCTCAGGACATTGAAGTTTTCGTAGAGCTATCGGAAGAAAACACTGAAAAGAATCAAGTCCTTTATAAACTGTATTAATTCTTGTTATCAGTCTTATTCAGCCATATATCCCCTTAGTTTAATGTCCCAAAAGGTGTGTTAGTAGAATATCCCACTAATATCCCACATGCCTGGATGTACAGCAATGAGGTGCATTGAGACGACAGTCAGGCTTACTCCTGGCCACTAGCCTTGCCCGCCCACCTCACCCAGACCTCCTTGAGGGCCACAGGGGCTCAGAGGTGTGCACTAGGGGGCTTAGTACTCACCTTCATGCCTCTTCTGGGATTTGCCGGTCAGTTCTACTCTATCCACAGGCATTTACAGGTAAGACATAGTGAAAAGATCGCCTAAGACTTCAGTTATTACGGTTATTAGGGAACATTCAGAAATAGTTTAGATCTTGCTGTAGTAGACTATAGTAAGCGTGGTTATAGATATATGAATACAGATTTGGAATTGGAAGAGATTATTGTACGTTTGAATGAGTTACAATGGCCTGGCTTTGTTGGCTGAGAGCAGCTCATTTGTTCCCGTTCACAGGGGAAGGGCAGTATGGGAAGGTCTATACCTGTATCAACGTGGACACCGGTGAACTGATGGCTATGAAGGAGGTGGGTGCTCCGGCCCTCTGGGGGCCTTTTTGTCTGAGGCCTCTGTGTGGTAGAGATTTGGAAACGAAACTTGTGTTTATGAGGTTAGAGCTGGCCTAAGTGCTTCCACAGTGAGTCGTCTAGGCCTGAGGTCTGCTTCTTAGCATTTACACCACTGGGACCAAGAGGGGACTTGGGGTGGGGGGGATTTGTGATAAGGTTCAGAAATGAACAGCTTTTTATCTGCTGGAGGTAGAAAGCAGGAGCAGGGAGCGCCTGAAGAAGGCCCCGGCGGGAGGCACTGAGGGCCGTGGGGGGTGAGGCTAGAGCCGCGGGACCGTTGGTCCCCGAGTGGCTGTGAGGGGGCAGCGGGCACATGTGGCCCCCTCCTCAACCCCTGCGGCATCTCTCCATCTTCCCTGTGTGGCACTTACCCGTGCTGCTTTATGACCTCATTCCCGCATGGCTGTAAACTTCGTGAGGGCAGAATCTTATCTCCTCTTTTTATCTTGCCCAGAACCTAAACACCTGTGATTGCTTCCTGAATGTTTCATGTTTTGGTTAATTCAGTCTGTAGTTACGAAAATGATCCCATTAGCTGTTATCTGCCCACATATTCTAAAGCAGGCGTGTTTAATTCGACAAGGAGAAGAAAGCCTGGCAGTGAAGTCACAGACACACTGACCATGGTGCCATGGGGCTGGACAGTGGACATGTCAGCATCCGGGCCCTTGCATTCAAAGTCGGCGTCTTTCTAGCTTGTGACATTGCCAACAGTAATCAACAGTTTTCCTTTTCCAGATTCGATTTCAACCTAATGACCACAAAACTATCAAGGAAACGGCAGACGAACTGAAAATCTTCGAAGGCATCAAGCACCCCAATCTGGTTCGGTATTTTGGTGTGGAGCTGCATAGGGTAAGCCAGCTTTGATCACACTGTTTGGTGTGAGCGGTCAGTGAGGGCACAGATGGAGTCCTGTCCTACATCACAGGTCTTCTCATTTCAGAGCACAGTAACTTTGCCTAATTATCAGGAAATCTCCATGAGTTACATCATTTCTGCCTTCTCTCTGAAACTAGAGGAGTTCTTCCTAAAATGTAAGTTGTAGACTGTAGTCATTTAACCCGACATTATAAAGCACTGAAACCCATCCTGCCAACCAGAAGATTTCTCTAATGCCCCTTACACAGCTGTGTGTCGCTTTTTTTTTCCTCCATTTTTTGCTGAACCGCTGTTGAGTGCATTGTTCGGTAACATTTTTTCTTTTATATGTATTTAAGGAACCATTGTGAAATGAGAGAAAATTAAGACCTCAGATTATTTTCCCCCTTGTGTTTAGAGATAAACACTTTGAGGGAAAGAGGACCACTTGGAGCATCTTGGTGGAATATGAGCTTCTGGGGAATTTGGATATTGGTGATTTTTTACGTTTTTCACAGATAAATTCGTATCTGAAAAGGATGTGTTTCAGTACTTAATAATATATTTATAGGGACAGCCCTGTTGGTCCCTGTCTGAGATTATATAGCGGACTGAATTTCAGAGGATTATAGACGTTTATCACCTGTGAGTTGGAGATGTTCTTATCCCAACTAGCTGTATAATTCCAGACAGAGGAGGCAGGCAGAGACACGGCTGTAGGGGAGTTAGAAATGACCGTTTTGAGACGAATTCAGTATTCAGGATGGCAAGTGTAGCATACCATTAGAAAGAAGAGTCCTCTGGGGTGTGGCCAGTGAAGCGTTCCAGGTTCTTCACTTAGTGTCCACGTAAACACAAGGCTGCATTTGATTCCTCCCGCAGGAAGAAATGTACATCTTCATGGAGTACTGTGATGAGGGTACCTTAGAGGAAGTGTCGAGGCTGGGACTTCAGGAGCACGTCATCAGGCTGTATTCTAAGCAGATCACCGTTGCAATCAATGTCCTCCACGAGCATGGCATAGTTCACCGTGACGTTAAAGGTAATGCCCACACTCAGCTCCCCGCCGGAGCCGGCTGTGCCCAGCACACGGTAGCTGCCCCCACGTCGCTTCTTCCGGCGCCCACACATCACTTCTCTACAAAGAAATACCTTTACTTGCAGTAGTCTTCTGTAAAGAACCCAGCATTAAGAAACTGTGCAGGACACGTGTCTCTGTCTAGGAGTGTATAAGTCCGCTGTTCTGTTCAGCACTGCTTTTAGCCAAATCTATTACCCCCAAAATGAAACTTGCTATTTTAGAGGCTGATTTCGCCTGCCCTGTGTATTTACTAGACATTCGTGATCAGAGCATCCTTTCTTTTCCTTGTGTCAAGAACCTTGTGTAGTTATATATGGACGTCGTGAATATGTAAAGTGACGGTGAATCAGGAATGCCGGTGTAAGTTATGATGTGCAGCTGAGCTTGGGGAGGGTTTATTTACACCACCCTCCTCCAGTGTAGAGTTCTGCTAAAGATCGATTTGGTCATGCTGACTGACTAAAAGTGCTGTTCCCTTCTCATGTGTGGTGAGTGGCCATGCTTCTGTCCCAGAACTGTCCCTCTTGCGTTTACCTTAACCACACCGTGCCCCTGACCTCTGTATTTGGGAGTCTCGGGGATAATTAGAGTGACAAATTAGCTTTGTCTCTAATGGCCCTAGACTGAAGGATTCCATTCTGTCCCATAGTCTGAGGCCAGCCTAAACAGGTTGACTCTAGAATGGCCGGACTTCAGACCAGGCATTCGCCTCAGAGGGGGCTGGGTTACCCGTCACCTGCTTTGCTGGGTGGAAGAATTGTCCGCACTCTCTGAGGCGGCTCCTCCTGAATCCCCAGCGTACCCCAGTCTTGCTGCCCGCCCGCCCGTCCACCGCATTGCTTTGCTGTCTGGGATCATTCTGGGCATTTGCTTAAATGGCTCTGGGTCACGCCATGGCATTGCCTGTTTCCGGTTGTTCTGACACAAATTCCACACTCATGAAGTGGTACCTTCATGTCGTTGGCCACGGCCGTAAAGAGAATCCCCGAGAGTCCTTGAGTCAAGTCCGTCTGTGTGCATCCTTGGGATATTCTTTGTAGCTCATCGTGTCTGAGAGTGTGGGCCTGTGAGCTAGCTGCAGAATCATGCAGTTAGCGCCCGTGTGCTCCCGGGGGGACCACCTGCCTTGGGAGCACTCGGGCTGTGAGGACCGACAGATTGCAGCTCATCGTGTGGCTGGTTGTCTAGCGTGAGGGGCTCTGGGTCACTTTTGGAAGGAGGTGCCGTCGACACGTAGCGCTGAGCTGTGTGGCCCGGTTGGAGTGGCCGCGGCCGGTAGCCTCTGGAGGAGGCAGAGCCGCCCTGGGAGATGAGCGGTAACCCCGAGTTCCAACTGGAGTACAGGCCGGGCCTGTGTACTGCTTGCGGAGATGAGAGACAGTCACAGAACATTCTTTTCAGGCAGTCTGAAATCAGTCTAATGGTGGCCTTGGATACAGCTCTGCAGACCAGCAGCGTGTGTGCCAGGTCTTGTCTACACGTTGCTTTCTGTTGCAGGAGCTGCTGACCATATACAAACTCTTAATTTTCAGGGACTGCTGCCACAAGCATTTGTGTTTTATGTGTACTTTCTCTTTAAGTATCTCCCTGGGTTTTTAATGTTAGAATTTATGCGTGTATTTCAGTTCAGAATTTATTGGTCAGAGCTATCTGCGCTGATACTAAAATTTCTTTGCTGTGTATTAACATTTGTGAATAAGGCTTAAAATCTTTCTATGATTACACTTTGCAAGTGAAGTTTCATAAGTCTTTATAACTTTTGTAAATCAAGTTCCTGATAGTTTAGGTTACCATGTAAACTTTAAAATGCCTGTGTTGTGTTTTAGAGGCTCACAACTGCTTCTTTCTTGTTAGGTGCCAACATCTTCCTTACCTCATCTGGACTAATCAAGCTGGGAGATTTTGGATGCTCAGTAAAGCTTAAAAACAATGCTCAGACCATGCCTGGTGAAGTGAATAGCACGCTGGGCACAGCAGGTGGGTCCGGCTAGATTTGTCTTTGCATTGGGGCTCACTCCAGTGTGCTGGGACCCCGGCTTTCCCTTTTCTTCCTGGTCAGCGGACGTGGAGAGCAGGTGAGGGCTTCTAACCAGGCGGGGGAGGGACCACCCCCGAAAGCGCTTGTCAGATTGGGAAATCACATTTCTCCCTTAGACTTAAAGGAGGGAAGAAGCCCTCTTTTCTTCCCAGAAAAACCTTGTCATTCACGTTGGGTTTATTAAAACTATTCTAGTCAAAACAACATGTTTAAATGGTGATTATTTGTTTTGATTGTTTAGAAACACGGCATAAAATTTTACATCCTCCTTTGCAGGTTAAATTTCATATTCTCATTGCAAATACAATTTATCTGAATATTTGCACATTCAGAATTGTCTTTCAGAAGATAATTTGGCTTCTAAAATGTCCATCCAAGAAATTGATTTGAAATATTTATTTTCAAGTTTTGATGTTTTTTAGTATGTAATTCAGAGAAAGACCCCCCCCAACCCCCAAACAGATTAGTTGTTTCTTCTATATGGAATATTAGGCGATATTAGTGTATTGCTTGGCTCTAGTACTACATGGTGCTATATTTATAACCCATTCTTATCACCATATCTGTGACTTTTAAAGCATACATGGCTCCAGAAGTCATCACTCGCGCAAAAGGAGAAGGCCATGGGCGTGCAGCCGACATCTGGAGTCTAGGGTGTGTTGTCATAGAGATGGTGACTGGCAAGGTGAGCAGAGCCTGCACCGGGGGAGGGGGACTTGAGGAGGGCACTTTACATTAACAGAGCAGTAATTGTGGTTTTACTATCATTATGAATACTGTGGACACATTTCCTGCAAAATAGAGAACATGACCTGTCAAAAGATAAGTAAGTTAAGACAAGTGACAAACTGGGAACCAAATATTTGTAAGATACATGACTTAGAGAATTCCTCAGAGGAACAAAAAAAGCATAAAGCTCAAATTAAAACACAGAGAAGTAAGCAGCTGTGAAGAGAAACATGAAGTTGAAAACTTACGTCTGCAAAGACTGGCACAAGAATGCCCATATCAGCTTTATTCATAATTGCCAAAACTTGGAAGCAACCAAGATATCTTTCAAATGGATAAACTGTGGTAATCTACATGATGGAATATTGTACAGCAACAAAAAGAAATTGGGCCATGAAACGACATGGAGAAACCTTAAAAGCATATTGCTAAGTGAAAGAAACCAATCTGGGGAATTCCCTGGTGGTCCAGTGGTTAGGACTTGGCACTTTCACTGCTGAGGGCGCAGGTTCGATACCTGGTCGGGGAACTAAGATCCTGCAAGACTGGAGGCATGGCCAAAAAAAGAAACAAGCCAATCTGAAAACACCACGTACTGTATGATTCCAACTATATGACGTTCCAGAAGAGGCGAAACAATAAAGGCAGTAAAAGATCAGTGGTTGACAGGGGCTCTGGGAGAGGGAGGGAAGGACAAATAGGTAGAGCACAAGCATTTGCAAACTGTTGTGTATGACATAGTATCTGAAAATTGATCTTCTGATGAAGATACCACTAATGAACAATTATACAAATATATAGAGGCACAGTGTGTATGTGGGTGTAGCCATTACTTACAAAGCAAAAAAGTTAGAAACCTCTTAAGTGTTACTAGTAGGAAATTATTATACAGCTATACCTCACAGCTGCTGAAAATAAGTGCTTAGTAACTATTAGCTAATATTATTTCTATTAGCATTAACATAGAAAGATGCCCATGATATCTGTTATTTCAGTCAAGCCATGCATCAGAGAAAGAACAAGTTCTCACACTGAAGAACATATGTCTCAACAACTAAACGATGGTACGCAAATTAGAATGCTATACAAACTCAGTTCTTTCCCCCATGAATCTCATTTCCCTGTAATCATAATAAAATAATCTAAGCTTTGCAAATTATCAATAATGTGATGCCGATTATTCAACAAGGTAGCATATTAAACATCCCTGTATGATAACTGTTGAATTTTGTTTGATTGACATTTTTATATTATTTTATATGTTACATTTTTTATTTACATGATGATGGCATCTAGATAATGCTGGACTAATTGGACACCTAAATGGGGTAGGCAGACTATGCTCACCACCTGGTTTTGTAAATAAAGTTTTATTGGCACATGGTCACACCCATTCATTTATTATATTATAGCCTAAGGCTGCTTTCATGCTACAGTGGGAGAATTGAATAGGTGTGACAGAGACCATATGGCCTGCAAGCCTAAAATAGTTACTGTTTGGCCCTTTAAGTAAAAGTTTGCCAGCCTCAATATGTATCAACATTGAGATGCCTAAAAAGAGATTGGGCAGTTGCATTTCTGTATGGCCGTGTAGTATTGAAACCTGATTTTTTTTTTCTGTTTTTAGAGACCTTGGCATGAATATGAACACAACTTTCAGATTATGTACAAAGTGGGAATGGGGCATAAGCCACCAATCCCTGAAAGATTAAGCCCAGAAGGAAAGGAATTCCTTTCTCACTGCCTAGAAAGTGAGCCCAGGATGAGGTGGACGGCCAGCCAGCTCCTCGACCATTCCTTCGTCAAGGTTTGGCAGATTGCTGTAAAGTCCTCTCCTTGTTTAAATATTTGAGTTCTGTTCGCATCTGGCACTTAAGGAAATTTGGAAACTTAAATATAAAATATCTATATCTGAAACGGAAAGGAACTAAATGTATTATGCCGGGGAATTTTGTATGTTTTTTCTTTTGGAAAATGTTCGTCGAGGTTCTCCTCCTTGATCCATGTGGATGGTTTGAGGTGTACTTGGGACTGTTAAATGGAATTTTAAATGGGACTGGATGAAAGACACAATTTTCCCTCTTTTAGAGTACGCAGTCTCCTTGAGTACAGGTTAGTAACAACTAATCTCTACTGGGAGAGTAGAGACAGGGGAGTAATGACTAAGCATTATGTTAAGAGCTGTGATAATGGTATATATGCCATGTTGTAGGGTCACTGAAAAGAGGAATTTAATCCAGTCGGGTAATCCCAGCTATTACTCTTTATTTTCTTTTTTTTTCTTTTTTTTTTACTCTTTTTATTTATTTTATTTATTTTTGGCTGTGTTGGGTCTTCGTTGTGGTGAGCAGGGGCTACTCTTTGTTGAGGTGCGCAGGCTTCTCATTGCGGTGGCTTCTCTCGTTGCGGAGCATGGGCTCTAGGCGCATGGACTTCAGTAGTTGTGGCGCACAGGCTTAGTTGCCCCTGGACATGTGGGATCTTCTCGGACCAGGGCTCGAACCCGGGTCCCCTGCATTGGCAGGCGGATTCTTCCCTGGTGGCACAGTGGTTAAGAAAGTCCCTATTACTTTCTTTAGAGTGAGATGCCCGAGCTGTTTGGGAGGGTTTAGCCAGGTCGGGAAACGCAGGGAGGATTATGGCGGACAGAATGGAAGAGACATGGAAAGGCTCACTGCTAAGAGGGTAAAGCAGCCAAAGAACTGTGTATAGGTACATACTGATGGAGCACAGGATGTGGAAAGTGGCAAAACATAAGGCTGGGAAAGTAAGCAGGGACCACATGAAGGGATTTCAGTTTTATTGTAAGCATGACATGATTAAATTGTGTTTTAGAACAGTCACTCTGGAGGTGAGAGACTAGTTGGGAAGCTGCTGACACAGCTGCTGGGTTGGGAGTGGGAGGTCAGGGGTGAGTTACCAGCCGTATACAGGAGTTAGAATGGCCGTGAGTGAGTAACTGATGGGATGTGAAAGGTGCGTGACGGGGAGGAGTCCAGGACGGCTCCCAGGCTCCGGCTTGTGTCACCAGGTTATCGAGATTCCATTCGCCAAGATAGGTAAAGAGGGCAGCTGGTTGAGGGTTGGGTCGGGAGATGATGGTCTCCTCTTCGGTAGATTGAGTTCGAGGTGTATTTGGAATATCTGCTGGGGGATTTTAGACAGGCATTTGGATATTTTGGACTGGCACTCGAGAGAACTGGGATAGGATACGGATTTGAGAGAGAGAAATATTGCTGGGAGAGCATTTAGAGGAGACATGGAATGAGAGTGGAAACCTGGAGAAAACGTTTACAGGGTCCTGCAGAGGAGCTCCTGATACAGGAAAGGAAGATGCAAGAGAGGGGTCACATTATTCCTGGGTGAGTGAAATTAAGTAATCAATAGCTGGATTTGCTGCATAGATATTAGGGATTTGTAATTAAATAAAAATGTATTTATTCTTTATAAAGTATATAAGCAATTTTTATTGACTTGATATTGTACAAATGCGTTCTTAAAAATGCTTTCAATAGTCAATTCGTAGAGCAGTAACTTAGCACTGACATTTCATTGCATTGATTACGCCTTTGCTCTGTGCCAGGCACGGTGCTGGGAGCTTCAGGATGCACTGATTATGACTTACCTATGAACCTTACATGTGGCATGAATAGGGTTCAGCTCTCTCCTGCCTTCCTCACAGGTTTGCACAGATGAAGAATGAAGCTGATCAGTCTGTGGCCTAGTAGTGTGTGTACTCGGAAAATTCTCGTAATCACTACTGTATGTAATATTTACATAAAGACTGTGCTGAGAAGCAGTATAAGCCTTTTTAACCTTCCAAGACTGAAGACTGCACAGGTGACAAGCGTCACTTCTCCTGCTGCTCCTGTTTGTTCGATGTGGCACGGGGCCCTCCTGAGTGATGGTGTCCACGAGGTAAAGAAGCTGCATGTTAAGTGCCATTACTACTGTACACGGACCATCGCCTCCGTCACCTCTGTTTCTCGGGTGACTGAGAACCGTGACATCAGTGTAGTATTTTTGACCTTTCTAGGTTCAAAAGCAGTTGTAGTGTTATCAGGCGTCCTGGGCCTTGTTAATCTCTTGTTTGTCGAGTGCACTGACTGTGAAACCTTACCTTTTGTTGTTGTTGGCAAGCCGCAGGTTTGTTATGCAAAAGGCTGATTAATGAAATTTAAGAAAAAGGTTCTTTTTTCAATAAATGGTTTATTTTAGGAAAGCTCAGTTATATTGTCTTTTAATGGTTATCAGCTTCAGAGCCAACACATTATCTGATACAGAGGTCTGTCCTTGTCACTCATGTGTTCCTCAACAGGAGGGGTACAATCAAGTGTGCTGAAGGTGGGCGCTGGGTTAGGAGTTCCTTCAGGGTCTAGAATCTCCTTGCTGCAAAGGGAAAGAGATAAATGAAACAACACTAAGGATGTAAGAGGCCCTTTTAAATCTTTGTATATTAACTGCAAGTTTATAACAGATAAAAGTTGAAGCCTTGTTATCACATGTTGGGGGCTCAGTTTATTTTCATATCAAGATGTATAGGAACTGGGTCAATGTAAATACTGCTGAATAATCTCTTGACAAGAAAGCATCTTTTTCAGAATGTAAATATTTCAGCAGTTAGTTTTCTAAAACAGCCCAAATTATATGTCATTGATGGTGTTCTTTTATTTCCTTCTGCTATTAAATTTTTTTTAAAGATTGACCTTAAAGCTTCCTGAAATCTTTTTAGAAGATATCTGACTCATTCCTTACACATAGCAGCTGACTCTGGACAAGTCATTGCTCAAGCAGGTTCTGTATTCACCTTCCCTCCAGGGTAGTAGATCCCCTCGCATAGGAATTAATGTCCTTGAGAAAGCTGGCATCACGGAAGGATTTGTACAGACACTTAAAATTTTTTTTTTCAGTTTTTTTAAATAGCTTTTTGAGGTATAATTTACCAATATGTAATATTTAAAGTATACAGTTCAATGATTTTTAGGATAGTTATATAGTGTACAGCCATCATCATAATCCGCCTTAGAACAATTCCATTACCCCAAAAAGGAAGCTCGTGTCCATTTGCAGTCACTCCTCACCCCTACCCCCAGCCTTAGGCAGCCACTAAGCCACTTACTGTCTCTATAGATTTGCCTGTTCTGGACGTTTAATATAATGGTCTTTTGTGTCTGGCTTCTTTCACTTAGTATGATAATTCTAAGGTTTATGCATGTTACAGCATTGTGTTAATTCTTCATTCCTTTTTATTGCTGAATATTATTCCACTGTATGGATATGCCACATGATTTAGTTATTCATTTACTACTTCCACTTTTTGGTTATTATGAATGATGCTGCTCTGAACACTTGCATACAAGTCTTTGTGTGGACCTATATTTTCCTTTCTCTTGAGAGTGGAACTGCTGGCTCATATGGTAAATCCATGTTCAATTTTTTAACAAACTGTCAAACTGCTTCCAAAGTGGCTGCATTGTCTTAATTCCCAACCAGCAACGCAAGAGAGTTCTAGCTTCTCCATACCTTTGCCAACACTTGATGTTGTCTTTCTTTTTGTAATAGCCATTCTAGTAGATGTCAAGTGTTATCTCATTGTGGTTTGGATCTGCATTTCTCTGACCATGGTGAGCATTTCTTGTACTTGTTAGCCATTCATATATCTTCTTTGGTGAAGTGTCTATATGAATCTTTTGCCCATTTTTATATTGGGTTATTTGTCTTCTTATTGAGTTGTGAGAGATTTTTATATATTCCGGATACAAGTCCTTTACCAGATATTTGATTTGCAAATGTTTTTTTCCCCCCAGTCTGTGGCTTGTCTTTTCACGTTTTTAATGGTTTCTTCTGAAGTACAGAAGTTTTAAATTTTGAAGTCTGGTTTATCAACTTGTTCTTTATTGCATGTGCTCTTGATATCCTATCTAAGAAATCATGACTTGACTCAAGATCATGAAGATTTACACCTATATTTTCTTCTAAGAGTTTTATAGTTTTAGCTCTCATATTTAGGTCTATCATCTATTTTTAGTTAATGTTTGTGTATCACATCAGATAAGGGTCCATGTTCATACTTTTGCATGTCGATATTTATTAGACCCAGCATTCATTTGTTGAAAAGACTGTTCTTTCTCCATTGAATTGTTTTGGCATCCTTGTTGAAATCAGTTGACTGTAAATCTAGGGTTTTATTTCTGGACTCTCAATTCTGTTCCATTGATCTATATAGCTGTCTTATGTAGAACCACACTACCTTGACTAACGTAGCTTTATAGGAAGTTTTGAAGTTGGGAAGTGTGAGTTCTTCAACTTGGTTCTGCTTTTTCAAGATTGTTTTGGCTATTCTGGGTCATTTGTATTTCCCTATGTACTTTAGGATCAGCTTGTCAATTTCTGTTCTCCCCCACAACCCCCACCAAAAAAAAAATCAGCTGGGATTTTGATAGATTGCACTGAAAATATAGAACAATGTGGGGAATATTGTTATCTTAACAATATTACGCTTCCCAATTCATGAACAGGATAGCTCTCCATTTATTTGGATCTTTTAATTTCTCTCAGCAGTGCTTTGTAATTCAGTGTACAATTCTTGAACTTTTAAAGTCTGTTTCTAAGTATTTTATTCTTTTCATGCTATTGTGAATGAAAGTATTTTCTGAATTTCTTTTCAGATTGTTCATTGCTAGTATATCAGTACAGTTTATTTTTGTATATTGGTCTTTTATCCCGTGGCCTTGCTGAACTTGCTTAATTGCTCTAGTAGTTGTTTTGTAGACTCCATAGAATTCTCTACATATAAAATCATGTCATCTAAGAATAAAGACAGTGTTTCTTCTTCCTTTACAATCTGGATGCCTTATATATTTTTTCTTGACTAATTGCACTGGCTAGATCCTCTGTCCAGTGCAATGTTGAACAGCCAGGTGAGAATAACATTCTTGTCATGATTTTGACCTTAGGTGGCAATATTTATTCTTTTAATTTATGGTGTTAGTTGTGGGGTTTTGGTAAATGCCCTTTATCAGGTTGAAGATGTTTCCTTCTTTTCCTGGTTTACTGAGAGTTTTTATCATGACTAGATGTTTGATTTTGTCAAATGTTCTTTCTGCATCTATTGAGGTGATCAGATGATTTTTGTGCTTTATTAATATGGTATACTACATCAGTTGATTTTTGGATATTAAACCAACCTTGCATTCCTGGGATACATCCTAGTTGATCATTCTTTATAATCCCGTCTGTGTATTGCTATTGCAATTTGTAATGTTTTGTTGAGGACTTTTGCCTCTGTATTACCTGAGGGATATTGCTGTGTAGTTTTCGTTTCTTGTGATTGTCTGGCTTTGGTATCAGGATAATGCTGGCCTCATACAATGAGTCGGGAAGTTTTCCTCCTCTTAGAGATTGTGAAGAACTGGTATTATTTACCATACTTCTTTAAATGGTAGAATTCACTAGTGAAACCAACTGTGCCTGGGTTTCTCTTTGTGGGAATTAATTAATAATTCAGTAATACTTTTAAGTTCTGTAAGGTTGGTAGTGATGTCTACTTTTTTATTCCTGATTTTAGTATTTATGTTTTCTTACTCAGATCTTTTCAAAGAATCAATTCTTGTTTCATTAATATTCTTTATTGTTTTTCTGGGTTCCATTTCATTTTTTTCCCTCACACTAATCTTTAGTATTTCCTTCTTTCTGCATGCTTTGGGTTTAATTTGCCTTTTGTTTCGTTTTGTTTCGTTTCTTAAGATAGAAGATGGTGAAGGTAAAAATTATTGTAAAAATAATCCACAAGACCATTTCCTTTTATATATATTGTTTACAAATAGAGCATATATCTTGAACATATTGTAAGGATAGTTTCTCAGTAAGTTAAAAAAATGTAATGTAAAAGCAGGGGGTAGATTTTCTTTTTTATTCTAAAATAGCAGCCTCAACTACTGACATTATATTCTCTAAAGTGAGGTCAGCAAACCTTTTCTGTAAAGGGCCAGAGACTGAATATTCTTGGCTTTGCAGGATATAGGATCTTGGTTGCAACTCCTCAACCCTGCTGATGTAGCATAATAGCAGCCATAGCGACACGTACATGACTAGATGTGGCTGTGTTCCAATAAAACTTTATTTACAAAACAAGCAGCAAGTGGGTCTTAGTTTGCTTCATGCTGCTCTAGATCACTAAGCAAAATTAAGAAACATCATTTTCCTAGGCCAGTAGAACTTATACTAAAGAGTATTAGCTTTCAAAGGCCATGTGTAATGCTACCTTATTCATATGTCTATATATACTGCCACGAAAAGGTGAATTATTCACTCATCAGGTCAAAACTGAGGTCGGGTGGCTGTGAGCTAACAAGGCTGGCTCCTGTGCGCTTATACAAAGGTGCTGAAGGCAGCTCCAAGAGGAGTCTGAGCTGGCTGCTCAACAGTGCACGTCTGCTTACACAAGGGCAGCTCTGTCCCTTGAAGCATGCCTTTTTTCCCCTAGTAAGTGGAGGATCGCATATTTTTCCAAAATCAGTGAGCTTGTTCCTCCCAGTGTGTTGAAGCTTATTAGTTGCAGTGTCTAAAGTCACTGCCTTGCAAATCACTCATCTCACGGCGTGATAGAAACTTCTGTGCTACTTGGAATGTTTCACCCTCCCTGTAGCCCAACAGCCTCTTAAATTCCCAGCCTCATCCTGATTTAACATCAAAAGGGTCACCAATCTTCTACTCTGGGATGGGTCCTCTAGTCACATGCTCCAGCAGCCTGCCATTTCATCACATCACTTTTTTTCTTCTTGAGTCAACTATTATAAATTCTAGAGGCACGGCTCTTTTCATATATTAGGTGATTTTTTTCTTATCCATTTAAATCATTCCTGTTTGAGAGTGACTTCTTCCTAACACATGTGCAGCTTTAGTGGTTTCCTACCCACCTTCCAAAGGAAATTACTATTATTCAGCAACCCTAACTTTTTGTTCATACTGCTTACCTCCTTAAAATTCAAAAGAACATAGATGCCAGAAATTTCAAAACTCTTTAGTCACTCCAACATGTGAAACAAGACTGTATAAAAAAAATATTAAAGGTAAAAATTGTATGAGTCTCGCTCAGTGAAAAGCTTCACCAATATAGCCCCAGGAGATATTTTCTAGATACTGAGAAGATCTAAGTAAGGGCTTACTGTTGTTTTTTTTAATCAGTTCATAACCTTAATATTCAAATAGGACAAGGCTGCAGGGGCTGAGGAATGCCTGCTTTGGAAATGCTTATCCTTCACTGGAGAAACGCTTTGCTTTTTTCACGGATAACTGAAGTTCAGAGTGTTGACCAGTTTTACTTTGGCCTAATTGTGCTTGAGAAAGATTTTTATTTTTACTTTAGGAAAGGGAGTCAAAAGAAGACAATTGAAATTCAGTTATTAAAGCCTCTAAATCAGTGTCCCTTCATGACTGCTCCCTGTGACCCTGTGTGAGGGGCCCAGGAGCCCACCCTGCCCCCGCGGAGGTCACACTCTGAGGAGACATACACTAGCTATTGAGGTGAAGTTCTGATATTCTGCTCTTTCTGACCAAAATAATGGTAATTTCCAACAGCTGAATGTCATAAACAGATACAGTTGGTGGCAGATGCTGTGAATGGTCTCAGATGTCACAGATCAAGAGAACCAGGAGTACGTGCTTAGTCGCCTCCTGTCAGGTGTCCGCCCGGTGCTTTGGATGCCAGTGTAGCAGCACAGAAAGCCTCGGGACATCCGAAGTGCTTGGTTTTCATTTAAATTTATTGGAGGCTCTGGAAATACTCAAAACCCAGGCCAGGGATGCAGGAGCGTGAGATGCAGCCCCCGAGAGCTCGGGGCACCCGCTCGTTCGTAGTTGCCGGGTCCGGCGCTGCGGCTCGGGCGACCCGGTGAGAGCCGAGCCCCTCAGCCTTCTGTAGGGGGTCGGGGTCGTTTCGGAGGGCAGAGGGACTGGCCCTGGGAAGACTGCTTGCTTGTTTGTTTGGAGAAGGACCGGCTGCCCGATCTGCAGCTCCTGGCAGCTCAGCCCCGTCCCACCCACCGTAGAAGGAAGGCAGGGCCAGCGCGTCAGTGAACACATGCGTTCCAGCTTCTTTATCTTGTGCTCTGTAAACAGCGCGCTGGAATTGCACGGTTAAGGCGTTGGATACACAGTTGCTGAAGGAGGTGACACTGAACAGGACAACCTGAGTGACGTGTCCCAGAGTAGACAGGAGGGTCACGCTGGTGGGTGCCCTTCCGAGCAGCTCTGGGGCAGCAGGGGCGGTACACAGCCAGCTGCAGGCACAGGCAGGCGCAGTCGTGGCCCGTGCTGCTTCTGTGGCAGGAAAGAGCGGCATTGGCAGCCCTCCCGTGTCGCCCAGCAGACGGGCGGTCGCCAGAGGGTTTGTTCTTCCCGCTCTAACCCGGCAACCCTGAGCAAAGCCTGACTAGCTAGCGCTTTAGACAGTGCTGGATGAAACCTCTTGTTTTGAACAGGTCCCTCCACGGATGCCTTCTCGCTTCTGTCCATGTTTACGAGTAAGTTCTTAAAGCCTCTGAAAGCCTAATCTGTTTGGCTTGGGGACCAGCCAGGGCACTGTTCCACTTCCCCAGGAGAGAAAGCGGAAACCAGTGGGGTCGGTCTGTGTCTGTCACATCAGCTATTTCTACGTTTTGGCTGCACAGTTACTGGATATTACATCTAAATCTCTGTCTTTCAGACCCACTTAGCATATGTTAGAAAAACACGTTCATCAGTAGCTACTTTTTTTTTTTTTTTTAAACAAGGGTTTCTTTAGAGAATACAGCACTCACTCAGGAGATACTCCAGTACGACTGTGTGATCCTAGGAAAAAGGCAAACTGTGGTC
This sequence comes from Eschrichtius robustus, assembly GCF_028021215.1. Lineage (NCBI taxonomy): Eukaryota > Metazoa > Chordata > Mammalia > Artiodactyla > Eschrichtiidae > Eschrichtius > Eschrichtius robustus. The sequence goes on along the minus strand of NC_090832.1, from coordinate 7,322,526 downwards.
TCTCTACAAAACGTAAACAAGGTGGCCGACTAGCTCAGAACGTGCATCCGCTTTTCCTGCATGTCAGTCACAGAATCAGTCCACCTTCCTTAAACTCATCTCAGATGGTTGGTGTTTTTTAAATAAAGAAAGTCCCTTTATGGGCTTGGTTCCTAGAAGAAGTGCATTAAACAACTCCCTGCCTTAAAGCTGCAGGTCTCGGACATGGCCCTTAACACCTGGGAGGACCCTGCACTGATCTCCAGTCTGCAGGAAACTTTGCATTTTTCTCTTCCACATTGGGTTTCAGAGCAGCCTCTGAGCAGGGCTGACCTAAGCCGCCATGGGATGGAGATGTCAGACAAGACAGGATGTGACGCTCGTACTTCATCCCGCACTGCTCGGGGACGGAGAGCTGGCTTCACATCCACAGGTTTTTAATTCTTAGAAAAGTAAATGCCCTGGGAACCAGCACCGTTCTCTGCTGAAGAGATTGTGGCATCGGCAAGACCCGGACAGGGTGAAGGGATTCGGGGAGGGGTGTTTGTCTCTGCCGTTACGGTAACGGGCAAGAGGAACACCGTGTCCCTGTACCGCCAAACAAAATGTTTTTTCATGGAGGAGCCGAACAACTGAAACGCCGTTAGGATCTCTCCCCGGCAGCCCATGCTCTCTGGTTTCCTAAGGAGAATGTTTTGCCCGCCTTCCTCCAACCTGGACCCTTAGGTCTGCACTGGTGAGCAGCTTTGTTTGTTTGCTTGTTATGTTTTGTGTTTGGTCCCAGAGCCAATTCCGGTTAAATGTCTATGGGTCCCTTTTACGTTCCAGGCAGAAGGAGTGGTATGTGTTACTAGAACTTAGATTACTGCTGTTGAATGGGAAGACGACACTGAGAAAAAGGACACATTTTTGGACACTCCAAGGTAATTTCTGAGCATTTTTGAGAAGTAGCAGCGTGGAGGCAACTTTCTAAGCTTTCCCCCTTATTTATTTAATGCTTTAGGAGTCTTAAAATGTGATCACATATACTGCTTCATTTCACCCTGGAGACAACTCAAGAGGTAGGTGTTATCATCCCCATTTTACAGTTGGGAAAACAGAGGTAAAATGGCTCGCACAAGGTCTTACAGGGACTTAGCTGCAGGGTTCCATAAGGGTGAACCTTGTAGCTCGGAGCACGGCCAGTGCTTCTGACTGCTCTACTCTGTCTTCTCCCACGGAGCTAGGAGACCCCAGGGTAGAACGGCCCAGGTGTGAGCCGACACGCGGGAACACGGGTGCACACCTGAGGCGCTTATCCCGGGGCTGCTGCCCACAGAGCTCTGCTCTTGAGGGGAGGCGGCGTTTGGAACTGGCACGGGGCCTTATGCACGTGGCCTTAGGCAGGGCCGGAAAGGCCCCACCCTGCCCTCGGGGACGCCAGTAAGAGTCCACTCACCCCAGCCTCACCGACACTCTCTTCCCACAACTACGCCAGGATGTTCCCCTTTTCACTTCTGCTGATTTGTATCATTGGTCCCATAAGCAGAGAGCTTCTCTTAAACCCTCTCGTAACTGCACTTGTGCTTGGTAAGCACTCAGTGACTAAGAGCAAACGTGGGACATGATTCGGAATAGAATAAGCCTTTAAATAGTATTTGGCCAACTTTTATATGGGACCGTTCATCCCTTCTTACATAATCGCAGCAAAATAGGAGGTAAGTACTGGGTGGCATGGGGCAGTCCAGGGAGAAAGGCTTCTCCAGCTCAGCGCACGTACCCATCAGGCCCACCCAGTGCTGCAGCGTCTTGGCCTGAGATCCCATGGTGTCTGGTATCTAATTGTTCTCTTCCAGAAATATTACTGCTTTTCTTTGTTCTTGTTTTGCATCTGGCGTCTGTTGACTGGCAGCAGTTTGCCGAAATCCTGCACGTGGACCATTACTCCAAAGACGGTCCTAGGTGCCAAGGAGCAGAGAGCTCTTCCGCGTCGTGGCAGTCTGGGCTTCCAGAAGGAAAGCAAAAGCCCAGGGGGACCACGTACCACAATGTCTGCTCAGCCTGACCCTGCTCAGAGGAGCTCCTGGGCTCCGGTGTGGTCCTCTGTTAAAGTGAGCCTGCATTTGTCTGGGGACCAATTTCTGCTTGCTGCCGAGATGAGCAGAGGTTGTAAAGTCATCTCTCAAATCGCTGCAGAACGCCCAGGCTTTATTTGAATGTTCAGCGTCAAGATGAGGGTCTTCAGGAAGTTGGGCACATCTTCAAGACTTAGGCCAGAGACTCCACTGCAGGGAGACTGGGGAACCAGAGCCGCCTCCCAGGGGCCCCGTCACCGTGTCCCGCGGACACGGCTCAGCTAGCCTCCTGGCCTGCCGTCTCCACGCAGACACTTGCAGGCTCCTGCGTTTGCAAACCCACCTCCTCTAGCCACCCCGGCCCGCGGGCCCTCTTCCCCCCAGACTGCTCCTTGTGAGCACCCTCCAGAGCACCGTGGTCCAGACTCCAAAACGCAAGGCAGGGGCTGAATGGAAGGAGGGCGCGGGCTGTGTGAGAACACACCACAGAGGAGCCAAACACTTTTTTTTTTTTTTTTTTTTTTTGGAGGCATAATTTAGTCATCTTACCTAAAGTGACTTTCACTCTGTGGCAATCCAGGGTTACAGAAAACTCAGCACCAAAGGATGGAAGGGAACTCCCCCAGTGTTCCCCACTTCTGCCCTCCCCCTGCACCTCAAGTACCCTCTGAATGATCACACTCACCCGCACCTCATTCTCACTCACACGTGTTCTTTCTCATCGCACATACGCACGCTCACACAGACTCACACGGAAAGAAGGAGAACCGAAGCCCACTAAAGCACGGGGGGAAAGGATTTAAGCACATCTTCCTCCCCATCTGGCGCTGAGGCCATGGCCCTGCCTCCCCAGCAGGGGCTCACCCAGCTGCACCACTGGGTCCCTCCGAGGACGATGGCGGCGTCCCCCAGTCCTGCAAGGCCCCCTTTGGGTGGCGGCGCGTCCTGGCTCAGCCGCTGTGTTTCAGTTTGCTGTCCATGTTGCCGTAGGCGGAGCCCTTGTCAATTTCTGTGACGCCAATCATCCATCGGACCCCCACGGAGGCTGCAGAAACAGGAAGGGCAGGTTAGGAGACGCCCGCGGGGACGCCGGTGTGACTTGCCCGACGGGAACCAAAGAAGGGAGCTTTGTAAACCTCAAGCATCAGCTGAGAGCTGGCTGACTTGCGTGCACTTCACAATCCCTGCCTCAGTTACCCTTGAGCATGGGCGCCGGGGTCTAACTGGACTAGGAGACATTAAAACAGAGCAAGGCTGTTCTGGTGGCAAGTTTTAATCCTTCGGCCCTGGAGGTGAACAGAGCGTGGTGAGCCGTACCCCGCTGCACCCAGGGGCTTGCACAATTCCTCTTCTCCCTGTGCCGATCCCTAAGGCAAAGAGGATTCTTTGGTGAACGCAGTGCAGTAACTTACAAGCACCCTTCCGCAAGGCTTAATGAAGGACATACCAGGCCCTGGACAATGCAGCAGCTCAAATTCCCGTTTAGCGCCCAGCATGTCCCAACATTGCTTTTGGTGCAAGTTTCAGAGCAGCAGACAAGCAAAGTCCCTGCCTGCCTTTTCTCCGACAGCGGGATTTGGCCCGAACAGAGAAAGTGTAGGACGCACACCAGAGCCCGGTTTAACCACTAGGAGGCTGGAAAACACGGTCTAGAGCACAGAAGCTGCAGTTTAAGCACTCCCTCTGGAGACGACAGACACGGTGAGCTCCGTGGGCGCAGGGACCACATTCTATCTCAATCACCTTGGTGTGCCCAGCACCGAACACGGGGCCTGGCAACAGTCTGTTTGTTTACAGTATGCATGTAAAAGTGGATAGATGGGGAGTGGCTGAAACCTTCAAGTCGTGATGCTCATGTTTACAGAGCGTTAGTATCGTGTCTGTGAACTGTCAAGACCAGGGAGCTGACTGGGATGGAGAGTCCGCCCTGCGTATGAGGCTCATGGAGCCCATGGGTCAGTTACAGTGGGCTGCCTTCAGCCTGGGGCCAACTCCAAACAGGCTGGGACATGAGCCCCTGCCCCAGCATTAGAACTTCTGTGCAGTGGAGTTGATGACATTGTGGAGAGTGAACCTCGGACTCCAGTGCAGAAAGGCTTCGTGAGAGGACCAAGACACAGAGTAATTCCGGGCAAAGCGTAGCAAGGCTCGGGCTCACGGGTGATGAGGTCTTGGGGAGACAGCAGTCAGTTCCTCCAAAGCTGGAGACGCCCCGTGTCTCCCAGGGAGAGCGCTGGGCCTCTGCTCACCCCACACCCAGGCAGCCCTCCCCAGCCGTCATCTGCAAGGAGCCCCAGCTTCCTCCAGAGGGCGTGGTCTGCGCCTTCGCCTTCCTGCTACTGCAGGCAGAAAGGCTGGGTCCAACCCTCCATCCCCATCCCACTGGGGGCCTGGCAACCACAGCTCCCCTGGACACCCGGCCAGCCAAGCTGCACACTGGCCGTGTACAGTGGTAGCTGGCTGCCCCACTTCAAGAACAAGTGGCAGTGCCCAGGGAAGCTTGAGGCTATGAAGAAACGTAAGTCGTTTGAAACCACATACGGGTCAAATAAAGCCCCTAGGGATGAGTGAAAAGACTGAGCTGCCTAACATCTCCACTCAGTGCAGGTGGCAACCGAGGAGACGCACCCACACTTACTTCCCCAAAAAGGCCTGCACCCACTTTGAATAGCAAAGAGCCTTTGTTGGTTCCTGCTAGGACCCAGGAAATAGTTTTCTTGCTGATGAGCAGAGCCCGGGGAGGACGGAGCTCGTCCCTGGTCCCTGGTCCCTGGTCCCTGGTCCCTGGCGGGGCTTGCAGGCGCAACGGGCGCATGCGCACGGGGAGGGGGCGCCCGGGCGGAAGCCCTCCAGGCTGGGGTTTCTGGGCCCGGCTCGAGCTTCTGCCTGTCGACCTGCGGGATCTGCAGCCGGGCCTTGTCCTCACAGGCAGCGCGGTGCCCTCCTCCTCCCTGGCCCTCCCGCAGATGCGCCCCACCGGCCCAGGCCCCGCTGGCCCCGGACTCACCCACGAAGAAGACGAGGACGAAGCTGGCCAGCGTCAGGGAGGAGCCGCTGCTGACCATGTTGACGAGGAAGCGGAAGAACGGGTAGAGCAGCAGCGAGGCCCAGAACAGCCAGTTGATGAGCGTCCAGGGCCGCCGCGGGGGCACCACGGGCGTCCCGGGGAAGGTGCCCGTGCGGGAGTACTCCTCCTGGAGGGCGTCCTGCGGGCAGAGGGCCGCCTGACCTCCCGCCCCCGGGCCCCCCACCCCTTCCCCGGCGCCTCGGCCCTCCCCGCGATGAGGTCGGGCGGCCCGCTGGGCCGGAACCTCCTGAACCCGGTAAACGGCCAAGGGGGGGGGGGTGGTCTCCCAGCTCGACTCAAATACCCTAACATCCTCCCGGGGCCGACAGCGCGCTCGCCGAGCAAAGAGCACCTGCGGCCCTGCTTGGCTGGCTCACCCCGTCGTGGCCCAGTTCTCCAGGGAGCTGAGTTTTCCGGAAAACAAGCGTCCATACACCCAAACCTTATACCTTAAGTACTTAATTTTCCCTTTAACAACTTGAGCTAGAGATGTCTAAAATACTTGTCTTACTTGTCTTCTTTCCCAAGCAGGATGTACTAAATGATACGACTTTCTGACCACTCAAGGTCATGATTAAAATGAGTCCTCAAACGGCCTCTTTGGAAGGAGAGCCCCTGGCCCTTCCTGGGCACTTCAGGGGCTCTGCCCTGCGGCCCCTTCCCGGCTGCCCCTCCAGCCTGGCGGGTCTCAGGGAAATCACACGATCAAGCAATTGTAGGACAAGGTACCATGTGCGGGGTGCTCCCAGCCTCAAGAGGTGAGGGAGACACAGCCAGTCGGCCAAACAGAGGACTTCCCAGGAAGTGACAGTGACGTGTGGATGCCCAGAGAGATGGCACCTAACCTGCCAAGGCCTCCCATTCAGCCTCCTGGCCAGAACTTGGGTGATTTTGCTCATCCCAGGCCTGATAACTAGGTAACTGGGGTGCGGTGGACTGGATATTTGCACCTGCCTCTCTGAATTCCTACACTGAAATCTTAACCCCCGAAGATGGTGGTATTAGGAGGAGGTGCCTTTGGGGGGTAATTAGGTCATGAGGGTGGAGCCCCCATGAATGGGATTACTGCCCTTATAAAAGGGACCCCCAGGGAGCTCTCTCAGCCCTCCCACCATGAGGACAGAGCAACATGGCAGGCTGGGACCAGAATCTGACTGACCATGCAGGCACCCTCGTCTCTGATTCCTGATCATACAACCTCCAGAAATGTCAGAAGTAAGTTTCTGTGGTTTATAAGCCACCATGCCTGTGGGTGGCACTTTGTTACAGAAGCCTGACTGGACTAAAACAGGAGGCGATACTTTTGTGCCTTAAAAAAAAACACCAGCTTCATTGGGGTGTCATTTACATACCATAAAATTCACCCATTTAAAAAATGGGCAAGTTTTCTTGAATTCTTTTCCTTAATAGCCTTGATAGTGCTTTTCTATGGTAATGTTACAATGGGGAACTGAGGATGCTTTTTCTGTCTCGTTTCCAGTGAGATATTTGCTAAGCCAAGATTTTTTATCTGTAACCTCTAACAAGAGGAAAAAGTACTCTCTTTTCTAGGAGTCAGCAGGATTCTGAACTTTGTATTCACTCCAGAGTTTTCTTTTTCTCTGGTTTGATTAGAAAACTAAACCTCACCCAAGACCCCCACTGCTCCCCAGTGACGTGGTGGCCACTGTGACTCTTGCCAGCCTCGCGGCCTCCATCCCTGTGACTTTGTGACTTTGCCGGGTGGGACACAGACGCCTGGCTCAGGGCCAGACATCAGCTCCAGCGGCAGAATGTGTATGGCCTCTCTGGGCTGTGTTATTTCTTTTGTAATAAAGTCCGCCTGGCAGGGAGGGGACTTTGTTAATGATGCCTCCATTTTTTGGTCTCCACGTGTTATCATCCTGTGGCATGTTATACATTGGAACTGGGAACTGTATTTCCTAGAAAGAAACATCACCCCAAAAGTCTACAGGAGGAGAACCTGTTGACAGAGGACAAGTGCCCTGAGTCCACACTGTGTGCAGCTGCCACCAATGCACTGGGCAGGAGGGCACGGAGGCCGGGCGACCCACGTGCAGCTGGACCGACCGGGCTTTCCCAGTGTTCAGCTCAGCACAATAAAATTTCTCTTATGACCCTGGGTAGAAAGGGAAGAAAAGGAGAGGAAAAAGAAAGGGGGGACAGGGACTTCCCTGGTGGCGCAGTGCTTAAGAAGCCGCCTGCCAGTGCAGGGGACACGGGTTCGAGCCCTGGTCCCGGAAGATCCCACATGCCACGGAGCAACTAAGCCCGTGCACCACAACTACTGAGTCTGCGCTCTAGAGCCCGCGAGCGACAACTACTGAGCCCACGTGCCGCAACTACTGAAGCCCGCGCCCCTAGAGCCCGTGCTCTGCAACAAGAGAAGCCACCACAATGAGAAGCCCGCGCACCGCAACGAAGAGTAGTCCCCGCTCGCCGCAACTAGAGAAAGCCCGCGCACAGCAACGAAGACCCAATGCAGCCAAAATATAAATAAATAAATAATAAGTTTAAAAAAAAAAAAAAAGAAAGGGGGGACAGAGAGAAAGGGCTGGCGCCTCTTTGTGTCAACAAATCCAGGCAGGGGGAGCCTTCTGGGAACAGCCCTCCCAGGCATCAGCCAGGGCTCAGGCCTGGGAGTATGTTGTTTGAAGAGGACCGTGCCTTGGGGCCAAGCCCACCACTCTTCCAAGGAGCGTAAGTGTTACACTTTTCCCTCAGTGTAAGCGGAAATCCCACCACCAGCTTGAAAACCTAATTCCAATTCCTGAAGGAGTCAAACGCGGCCCAGGTGCACCCCTGTGGGCCTCCGTCCTGCTTACGCTGGTGATGTTTTAGAGACCAGACAGGCAACCACACTGTGGAACCAGAGCCATCATTGCCAAAGAGAGCACCCACACCCCGCAAGAATATTTTGCCTTCAGACCAGCGGCGGGAAAATGGACAAAGGGCTCTTGGGGCCATAACTTCCTCTTTTGTCCACTACACCCATGAAATAGTCTTCCATTCTTTCTGTGAAGGCCCCTTTAAAAACATTTTGTGACGTTTTTTTCCCCCTGTTGCCAAGTAGCGTGTCGGCTCTGGGGTCATTAACATCCAGGGCGTGAGGTCTCGCCCAGTGGCAAAGGCTCACGCTCCACCATCAACTCCCGGAGGTCCCAAAGCACCACAGCTGCCGCTTGAAAAGGACCCCTAGATGGTGCAGAGCCCACCCCGCAGCACCGACCTTCTCCTGGTAGAGCTTGTGCAGCCAGGCCGCGCACCTGTCCTCATCTTCTGGGACTTCTCCTAAAGGGATCCGCCTGCCAAGCAGAGAGCAGCTAGCAAGGAGGAGGCCCATGCCGGGTGCCCCGAACACAGGTTCAAACTAACAATGCTTGCCATCCTTCGGCTTCTATTTAGGTAGTAGCCTAGATAATGTGGAAGTGAGAGGGTAATTCAGTTGATTGAAAAGAGGGGAAATCCACATCCATATGGGGGGGAAATACAGGCCCAAATGCAGTCACGGCCCACGAGGGAATGGCTCAGAGCCTGATTCAATGACTCAGACAGAGACCTGTCAAGGAGGACACCTGCCTCTCTGTGCTCCCTAGCTTGGAATATAACACATACGTGAGATGCTGCTGAAATGTTCCCCATTTGCTTCGAGGCCTCTTTGTAAATTACAGATGCTCTTATCTGTGTCTGTTTCTATGGAGTAGACACGTCCTCCAAGAAAGGGGGTCAGTAAAATGAACTCTCACACTCGGTCTCAAAAATGGCTGTGAAATACTGTCTTTCATTTGTCGGACCTGAGCTCTTTGATGAGAATGAGTTGGTGAGAGAGAGTCACGAAGTGTCTGGGAAGACAAGAGGCTTCACCTAATTATTTACATCAGTGCACGAGTCTCTATTAATATACACAAGACTGTGAACACATTCCATTTAGTACAGACTGCAGACAAGACATTATTAATACATTCATACATTCCCCTGGAAGAAGGTCTGCGGGTCATTTGTGATTTATCTATTTTGGGATGGGCGCCCTATTTTCTGGAAAGGAAACGAAGCCAGCTTACCTAACGTATAAATCTGCGTGGTATTTCTTTCCATTTAGGACTCCCAGCAGTGTTGGATTTTCATTATTTCTGAAATTGAGTGTACAGTCATATACAGCTGAAACTATAAAAAAATAAAACAAATACAAAGCAGTATATAGCGTGTGAACCCAATTTCATTTTGTAGATATACATATTGGAAAGACAATAATTGAGTTGCTAGCTGATTATCTTGGAATGAAGGGACTACTAATTTCTTTTTCATGCTTTTCTATATTGTCCAAATGTTCTACGTTGAGTACATACCACATTCTGTCATCAGAAAAGCACACAGTTTAGTAACAGAAAACAGTTACTACTGAGGTCAGATCAATGTAAAGCAATACTGCAATGGCCCATCTAGATGATGTACTATAACAGATATCAATATTTAAACAAATATCAATAGCAAGGTACATCAATCTGAAGAATACTATCTAAGGAGGTTTCTGAGTTATGGCAGCATAACCATTCTATGTGCATTTTTCCCCTAGAAAAATAAGATAGCTATAAAACTAGAACAAGATACTGGAAACTTCCTAAGGGACTGAAACATGGTTTAGTCAGTTGACACGTAGCTGAGAAACAAACAAGAATGTGTGATTTTTAACCGGTCTACCAGCTGGTGAGTTAACCTGTCAGCATATTGAAAGTTATGTCAACATTCGCTGCTGCAGCCCCAGGGCCTGGCCCAGGCTCCATGAATGCTTCTTGGATGGCAGGATGGCAAGATGGCAGGATGGGAGGATGGCAGGAGGACAGGATGTGTGAAGGAACAGTGAGGAAAGAGCAGGGTAGAAATACACAGTGGAAACAGATGGCCCTTCCTGCAGAGTCAGTCAGGCAGGACTGGCCAGTGGAACGAACAGGAGTTTTGCGGTCAGTCTGGGTGCGAACCCCAGGGCCACCTTTTCCCAGAGGCGGGATCTTCTCTTGAACAGCCCACTCAGCCTCCCTGATCCTCGTTCTCCCGGGGAATGGGACTCAGGATGCTGAGTGTCAGCCCTTCCCAAAGGCCCCAGCGCATCATTTGTGCTCAGCAGACTTCACCGAGAGCTCTGCGTACCTGCAATTACTACCAATCGAGTGAGTGGGGTGATGGGCGGGTAGAAAGTCACTTGTCTGGCTGGGAACGTGAAGAACCAAGGTTCAAAACCACTGTCCATTTGCTTCTACCTGCCGCCTGCCCACCACGTGGGGTCCACAGGGGGTGCTCTGGCAGCTAGAGCACGTCTCAGCCAAAGGGAGAGGGTCCCTCCCCCGCTGACCTGCAGGAGTGCCGGCAGGTAGCTTCCCACCCCTCCTCCCAAGCGACTGAGACCACTCCCCTGGTCCTCCCCGGCGGGGAGAGGTGTCCCCCTCCCTAGGAAGAGTAAGGCTGGTGGAGAATAGTTTAGTACATCGTCCAGCCATTTTAAGCATAGAATTACGTAGAGTGAAAGGCCTCAGGCTGCATGGGGTCTGGCTGTAGAGCCCCAGGGTGTGAGAGCTCTTGTCCGTCAATGGGTTTCACATCTCCTTTCTTCAGCCTGCCCTTACACAGGAGCCTGATGCTTCCAGCAGAGGTGGTGTTACTTCGATTAATCAAGGATGGGGCTTCCCCAGAGAACAGCCTAAATTTGCACAGTTCCCTCCTTTTCCAGAGAAGAAGCCCCAAGGTCTTGAAGTGATAGAACTGGGCCTGGCACTAGATCCATCTGCCTGCAAAGCCCAGCAGAAGGATGGCTACGCCCCTGCCAGCCCCGCCAGCCAGGTAGCCTGGGTGTGACCCCAGCCTGCTGTGTAATAGTAGAGTCACTTGGGATAAGTTCCTCACCCTTCAGGCCTAACTTCCTCATCTGTAAATTGGAAGTAAAAACACTGTTTCCTTCACTGCATCTGGCGGGCACGTGCTGCGGCCGCGCTCTGTGTGAGGTGCTTGTGCTGCCTGGCGTGTTAGAATTGCCCGGCTATCATCACCATCATCATCATCACCATCATCATCGTCACTATTCGCGGGGGTGGGGCAGCCTGCAGAGCTGGGCAGCCTTTGCCCCTTCGGCCTGTAGGCAAAGCTCAGGCAGGGGGAAGAATCTGCGGGAGGGACCCAGAACCGCCTGGAGCAGTCAGGGACCCTCAGGGTCCCCACGTGTTAAAGTCAGACTCAGTGCTGCCTTCGCTCCATCTACAGGAGCCGGGTGGCCGGTCTGCGCGATCACAAAGCTCCTGGTGGAGCCGCCGCCCCAAGGCGTGCGGACGGCACCGGAAACGCCACACGGTCCACACCCACGTCCACCGACCCCAATCCCCGGTGCAGGCCGGGGAGGAGCTGGGGGCCTCGGCCTCACGGGGCAGAGAGGACCGGGGGCCGGGGGCGCGGAGACCGCGTTGGGCCCCCGCCGGCTCTCCCCGCAGAATGCTCGGCCTCGGCGGGCGCAGAGCCGGCGCCGGGGACGCGGGGAGGTCCCCCAGCTCCGCCCTCTCGCCTCCTGGGAGACAGGGACAGGGCAGTGGGGCTTCCGGCACCCGCAGGGCAGGAAAGGGTAAAGCACGTGTTTCCAAACTAAAGGGACAAGAATTCAACAGGAGACAGAGACTGGAGCAAGCTGGTCTTGTTGCTACTTGCTTCTTGTCCTTACCTACAGTAATTTAGGGCTCCGGACTCAAGGCCAGCCGGACAGACGGCAAGGTCACAGAGATCATCGTCTGGAGGCAGCTGGTGCCAAAGACGGGCAAGAAATGCCAAATAAAGCAAAACCGCAACAAAAACCTGGGCTGACCGGGCGTGGGCCCCAGGCACGCCGCACCGCCCGCCGCCTGCAGTACCGGCGCCGAGCAGCAGAGGGCAGTGTTGGCCTAGCGTGCGTGTGCGCACTTGTGCAGGCAGTGGCCGCTCCTCCACCGCTGGGTGCCGGGACCCAGGCTAAGCAGGGGTGATGTCCCAGCCTCCGTCCCTGGCTCCCCTCCGTCGGGGGTGTGGGGGGGAGGCATGCGAAGGAAGCTACTCCTGTGGGTGCCAGGGTCCCCTTCCCTCACTGCATGGGGCCCCGCAGGGTCGTCCTTACCTACATTTCTCAAACTCCTCACGGTGATGGCGAAGCCCTTGGTGCGAGGCAGCAGGTGGTGCTTGAGGCTGGGCAGCCCCTTGGCCTGGGCCACCTGCATGCTTATCTGGTGCTTCTTCTCCGTGAACCGCGTGCCCTCGCAGTGAATCAGGAACTGGAAGGGACAAGGTGGCCGTCACACACGTCCCCGAGGCCACTTACACGCCCCATGGTCACTCAGACAGCTCTGAGGTCACACACACAGCCCCGAGGTCACACACACAGTCCTGAGGTCACTCAGACAGCTCCGAGGTCACACACACAGTCCTGAGGTCACTCAGACAGCTCCGAGGTCACACACACAGCCCCGAGGTCACACACACAGTCCTGAGGTCACTCAGACAGCTCTGAGGTCACACACACAGCTCCGAGGTCACACACACAGTCCTGAGGTCACACACACAGCCCCGAGGTCACTCAGACAGCTCCGAGGTCACACACACAGCCCAGGGGTCACACGAGGTCCCGGGGTCCCGCGCACCATCCCCCGTCAAACGCCGCACACGGTCCCACGGGAGCGTCAGGAAGTGGCCCGAGCAGGGATGGCCTGGCAGCTGTGCCTGCCCTCCCCGCAGGCAGGACCTCCAGCCCCCGGTCTACTGTGTTCAGGGTCTGTGAGCTTCAGAGAGAGGGTCTACATTTGAGGAGGCTCAGGAAGCAGAGGGGTGAGCGAGCGTGTGAGTGTGACCGGGGCCCCCCGAGTGTGAGTGTGGCGGGGCGCCCCGCGGGCCGGGCGCACGTACGAAGTACTTCTCGGGGTAGTCCCGCAGGTGCAGCAGGCTCTCAGAGACGGTCTTGCGGTCCTGCTCCCACTTGCGCGTGCAGAAGACCATCTCCGTGAAGTACCACATCCAGCCGATTATGGGGACGTAGGCCAGCTCCTTCTTGGCCAGGACCTTGGAGCCCTGAAACAGAGGGGGCCCGGGGCGTCCATGAAAGGGGCGTGGGGTCCTCCCCGACGGCCGCCGGAGGTCTCTCTAGGAGGAGTGAACGCGCACTCCAGGCACGGGGACGGTTCCCGAGCATGCGGAGGCAGGGAGCCTCCGACACCGGTCAGTTGGAGGTCAAGGTCGTGCGAACCCTGCCCCACAGGGCAGGCAGCAAGGGGGCCTGGCTCTCCGAGGGGAGGGCAGGCAGCGGGAGCAGTCGGGAACCTCTGGGGGCCATGGGGTGCTGCATTGTCCTCCGCCAGCTCACACAGGTAGGGGCCCACCCCGGAGTGCTCGCTAAGCCCACCACGCAGACCTCACCCGGGCCGCAGCAACCCTGCTGGCTCTGCGGGTGGGCGGACCCTACGCTCCTTACAGACCAGGAAACGTGGCCCGGCGGGTTCTCTGGGTTCGACAGCTAGGAAACGGTGGAGCCGAGGGGTGAACCGGAATCAGCAGAGGCGCTGGGGGAGCTCCACCCGTCTGCTGGCCGGCGCAGCCCCAAGGCTGCAGGTGCTGCAGGCCCCTGACGGGCGGGGGACAAGCAGGGGTCCAGTGGGGTGGAGGGAGCAGGGGAGACACAAGAACAGCTCCTGATCTAGTGGATTGGGTTCTATATGTTTCGCCCCTAATTTTGGAATTGGCCAAGATGCTCCTAGAAATAGCCGTCATCCATCAGTGGCACAGATGATGGAGGCGGTGATGTAGACGAGTGGCGGCCTCAGCTGTGCTCCTGGTGACAACTGTCTGGTCACGCCCCTGAACCCACGAGGCCCGGAAGCAAGAGCCATACTTCAGCATTGCCCTGTCTCTTTTCCCTGTCACTCCCACAAAACTACAAAGCTCAGCAGAGGGGCAACAGGCCATATCCCCCAACCCCCCCACGCTGGCCAGAGAAAGGTGTAAACAGCCACTTGTCCCCTTGACCTTAAAAAAACCACAAGCATCTTCCCCACTGGGAGAAGGAAAAGCACAGATACCTTTCAGGAGTAGCCTCTCCACGTTTTGGCGGGTTTTGGTTTTGTTTTTCCCACACACAAATTTCCAACATGCAAATTCCCTCAAAAAGAACCAAGCCTGGGGAATTCCCTGCTGGTCCATTAGTTAGGACACCGAGCTTCCACTGCAGGGGACACGGGTTCGATCCCCGGTCGGGGAACCAAGATCCCACATGCCGTGCAGCATGGCCAAAAAAACCCAACAAACAAACAAAAAACCGCAAACAAAAAACAAAACAAAAAAGAAAAGAAAGAAAAGAACCAAAGCCATAAAATCTGAGGACCTGTCCCAGAGGGCCCAGAGGCAAGTCCCCAAAGATCAGAGTACTCGCCAAGTGAGGGGTGAGGGCCCACGTGTGCCAGGCACAGCTACACTTTCTACACATCACCACTCCCCCACAGGAGCCATCTAAAGGCCATCCACTGAGTCCACGGGTGGGTTTCAGGCTGTGGGAGGCCTCCTGGCCCTCTCCTCAGCCGTCCCCTCCTGTCAGCAGGGATGTTTTCATGGTCCCTGCTCCCTGCCCTTCAGTCACCTCCCTGATCACAGCCTTGAGGATGAAAACAAAACAAAAAATCTTCACCAAAGAACTAAACTTACTTTCTCGGCAGGTTAGGATTATTTTAAAAATTACCTACTCCTGAACTCTTTCCAAAAATAATTTGTGGCAATTTGAAGGAGCTATGAATGGTGATCTATTGTATAGCCAAGAGAAGGATCATATACTCCAAAGTAGCAGCTGTTGGGTCTGGAAGGTGAACGGTCCAATGCAGTCAATCACGGCTGTCTGCTGGGGAAAAGTACTCTCAGGGGTATTTCCTATTAACGGATGCATCCCACAAGACCCAAGTGGGTCTTAGTGGTTGGCCCCTGATGACCTGCTGCTAAAAGGAAATGGCGACTCTGACACTGATGTGGGATGTACATGTAAACCAAAAGACGTGACCGCAACAGTCTGTATGTCATCCCCGTCGTGCTGTGTTACAGCACTGAAAACCATCTAAATGTCCCACAGTGGAAGAGCTCTATGAATTACCACAACATTGTAAATTAACTATACTTCAATTTTTAAAAATTAAATTAAAAAAAGAGTTCTATGAATTATGTCATATACGATATCATACAAACGTAGCCGGTGGGCCGAATCTGCTCTGCCACCTGTTTTTATAAATAAAGTTTTACTGAGACACAGCTGCTCTCTTTTACATGCACGTTGCCTGCTGCTAGTAGGCTGCTAGTAGCATGGCTGCGTCCGTGCTCCAACAGTCAAGTTGAAAAGTCGTGACAGAGGCTATATGGCCCATGAAGCCCAAAATATTCACTATTTGGACAATTACACACAAACTTTGTCAACCCCTTGATTTACAGCCACTAAAATTTGTTTTCTATGAATATTTAATGGCTGGGGAAATGCTTTATATTAAGACTAAATTTGTTTTTTTAATCTGTAATCAAAGCTGAGTTTATAGTATGACTATGACTATATGAAAAATGGTAAAACAGAGAAAAATAACAGTAGCTATAGCTGGATGGTGAGATTAGAAGTGCTTCTTTAATTTTGTTAGATTTTCCTGTTTTTTTGTTTTTTTTTTTTTTTACCTGAATGGGGTATCTTAAGTGGAACTTTGAGAACAGGTAAGACTTCAATAACAAACAGGCTAGGGCACCCACACTTTAACTCTGAACTTTTCAGAAAACTATTTTGCTAGCGTCCCTCTAACAATGCCCTTTTTAAGAAGTGGTTGACATCAGCACATTTTCAATCATTTGCTTCTGGAACATGAGGCTCTGAGTCAAAAACAGCCTATTTGTTTTTAATGAGGAAAAGGAACAGAGGAGCCATTTCTGTTTTTATGTTGAATTATTCCATCTTTCAACCTTAAAATTCTGGATGTTATGATTAGGCCTAGGCCTTGATGTTGATTATGTTTACATGGTGAGCCTCAACTTTCCTGTCTGTATTATTATCAGCAAAGTAATACTTAGCTGAAAGTGTTGCTGTAAAGATCTAGGAACACATGGAAACGTAAACCAAAGCTCCTAGCTGAGAACAGGACACACAGGTGTTTAATAATGTGTAGCTATTATTATTACCACAAAGTAGCCACGCAGCTGAATGTCCCTTTTAATTCAACCCATTTCCTAAGCCAGCTTTACAATGTAGTAATAACAATAGTTACACGTAGTAAAGCACTCCCTGATAGGCACTGGGCTAGGAGATTTACAGGAGTTAACTCATTTATGACCAAAAACTAGAAACGTACTATTCAAATATGCATACAGTCCTCCAGGAAACTTAATATGCCAACAATGCCATGACTCCCCCAGGTCAAGCAAAGGTCTCTGTGTGTGGATGGTAGTGCCTTTAAGAGAGAACGTACAAGAAAATATACCAGTTTCATTGATTCTAGATTAATTTTGAAGGTAGATCTGAGAGGATTTACTGATGAGTTAGATTTATCAATAGAGCCATCTAGGCACAAGCATATCTAAAAAACAAAAAATGTTCCCAGGCAGCACAGAGCAATCCACAACTACAAGGGCTGAAATGTACCCCTGGCCACTTTCGAGATGCTGTAGGGAGTCACCGTCATCCTATCACATCCTATGGTGAAAAGTTTATGAAACTTTCTAGCCTGTGTGTGTGTGTGAGACAGAGAGAGAGAGAGAGATGAGAACTGTCTTACCACAGCTGCCCAATGAATCTAGTTAAGCAGCCCATAACCATTTTGAGGACCACCCAGTTGCTCAGGGAAGCAGCCACCCCCACGAGTCCGAAATTCAGCACCTCCAGCCAACTGGTCGACCCCTGGGCAGAGACCACAAGGTGCTACAAAAACCTGTTCTAAGGATGCAGTAAGATCTGGTGCATTCCAACCTGAGATTATGTGGCTCTCGCCTCACTTCTCTCAGCTCTACAGCCTCTGTGGTTAAAAAATGAGCAGAGGGGCTTCCCTGGTGGTGCAGAGGTTAAGAATCTGCCTGCCAATGCAAGGGACATGGGTTTGAGCCCTGATCAGGGAAGATCCCACATGTTGCGGAGCAACTAAGCCCGTGCGCCACAACTACTGAGCCCGAGCTCTAGAGCCTGGGAGCCACAACTACTGAGCCCGTGTGCCACAACTACTGAAGCCCGCGTGCCTAGAGCCCGTGCTCCACAACAAGAGAAGCCACTGCAATGAGACACCCACACACCGCAATGAAGAGTAGCCCTCGCTCACCGCAACTAGAGAAAACATGCACACAGCAACAGACACAACACAGCCAAAAATAAATAAATAAAATACATAAATTTATTTTAAAAAAAAGAAAAAAAATGAGCAGAGTCAGAACTTCCTAGTTCAGGTTTTTCTCCAACACGGCCACATGCCAATTGATAAGATGAAAATGTTAAGTGTTGATGCTGGGTTTGTAGGATAGTTGGGAACAGCAGGGCATCCTCTGCAGTCACCTTTCCATAATGTCCCCTCCTCCTCCAACCACTCTGCAGGGACCAGCAGAGAACACGAGTAAGGACTGAGACTAGCCAGCAAGATGGCACCTGGTCAAGGGGTTGTTTGCATAAATATCTCTTCCTGGCTTCCCTCCTGAAGGTCCACCATCATGGTTACCAGTTGGGTTCACCCAAGGTCACTTATTTCCACTAAATAAATAAAATACCTGAATGGGGTATCTTAAGTGGAACTTTGAAAACAGGTAAGACTTCAATAATAAACAGGCTAGGGCATCCAGACTTTAACACTCTGAACTTTTTCTTGACTGTGAGCTAAAAGCACAGCCGCAAATGTTTAAGATTAGTGGAGACCAGCCAAGCTGTGTAGGCCCGTCACCATAGAGGACCAGCAAGTCAACCAACAGCTCAGCCACTATCATGAGGTGTGATATGTGAACTTGAACCTCAAAGCCACTCTGGTCGTGCAGCAGGTATTTGCCAAAAACCTCCTTGGTGCTGGGAACACAAAGATGGCTAGGATTGTTCATGGCCTTCAGGTGTTCAAAGTATAGTGTGAAGAGAGAAACAGAAATCTAGCAATTGGACTTTGCTGGTGGCGCAGTGGTTAAGAATCTGCCTGCCAATGCAGGGGTCACGGGTTCGATCCCTGGTGCAGGAAGATCCCACATGCTGTGGAGCAACTAAGCCCGTGTGCCACAACTACTGAGCCTGCACTCTAGAGCCCAGGAGCCACAACTACTGAGCCCGCGTGCCACAACTGCTGAAGCCCATGCACCTAGAGTCCACGCTCCCCAACAAGAGAGGCCACTGCAATGAGAAGCCTGCACACCGCAACGAAGAGTAGCCCCTGCTCGCCGCAACTAGGGAGAAGCCCACACGCAGCAATGAAGACCCAACGCAGCCAAAAATAAATAAATAAATTAATTAATTAATTTAGAAAAAGAAAAAGAAATCTAGCAATTTCAGTGTTATTTCTGCCACTAAATTCTGCAAATAAGTTGTTGGACAGACATGCTCCCCAGCAAAAGAAATGGGTGCAGGAAAAGATGAGAATAGAATATGTCTCTGAGATATAAGTCCCTGGCCATAGTAAAACACAGAGGAAAAGACTGGAGCTCAAAATAATAAACCGGAGGGGTGTGTGTGTGTGTGTGTGTGTGTGTGTGTGAGAGAGAGAGAGAGAGAGAGAGAGAGAGAGAAAAGGTGAGAGACTCAATCTGTGCCAACTAGGGTACCACATGTGACCTAACTCACTTACACTGCATTTCTTTCTCTTGCTTTCTCCCTTCTCTGAGGCTAAGGAGGAAAATGCTGGGGACCTTACACTACCAGAAAAATCTCAAGAGAGTCCCAAAGCAAAATGAACACTGTCCCACAATTAGTCACAGCCACAGGGGAAAGGCATAAAACAAACATGGAGCAAAAGCAGTCTGAGAATTCATCTGCTGGAAATAAATAAACAAACATGTCAAAGTCTGGAAATAAATAAACATGTCAAAGTCCAGCAAAATGCTTGCAGCTCTTTGGATCTCGATAACGTCTCCCCCTGACGCCAGCTTACAGGCCTCCAAGCCCCAAACTGCTCTTGGTTTGACCAGAGTGCAGACGTGGAGTGAAAAAGAAGGGCATCTGGGGGCAAACTAGGCAGTTCTTAGGTTCAGAGTAAGTCACAGCTGACTGTAGTCTGCGGGATCAGGGCTCCAGAGGAATTCCCGGCAGGATGCTCTGCCCCGCTCCCTGGGCACGGGTCTCGCGGTGCTGCCTGGCCAGCCCGATCCGTCCTGGGTGGACCTGGGCCGGGGCAGACAGGGAGACAGAGCCTTCCAGGGAGGGGGCAGAAGATCATGGAGTTGCTTCCTTGTGCTCAGTACCTAGAGCCAGTGGGTGTTTGAGGAACAGTCAACGGAAGCTCGGGAACACGGGGGAACGGGGGGCCCTGGGCAGGTGGCAGACGGGTGTGACAGAGGCAGCAGCGGACGGGGCGATGGGTGCAGAGTCGGCTCCCAGAGCAAATGTCACAGGCCTCTGCCAAGTTGCAGGAAGAGGAGGGAGGACACCAGCAGCGTCACTGCCGTACGCCAGCCTGGATTTACCGCCGGTCAGTGTGATCCGACTTCGGCGTGTTAAAGACAAGCCAGGGCTTCCCTGGTGGCGCAGTGGTTGAGAATCTGCCTGCCAATGCAGGGGACACGGGTTCGAGCCCTGGTCTGGGAAGATCCCACATGCCGCGGAGCAGCTGGGCCCGTGAGCCACAACTGCTGAGCCTGCGCGTCTGGAGCCTGTGCTCCGCAACAAGAGAGGCCGCGACAGTGAGAGGCCCGCGCACCGCGATGAAGAGTGGCCCCCACTTGCCGCAACTAGAGAAAGCCCTCGCACAGAGACGAAGAACCCAACACAGCCATAAAATAAAAATAATTTAAAAAAAAAAAAAAAAGACAAGCCAGAGGATCTCGTACAATAAAAAAGAAGACTTGGCGTGTCTAACTCAGGGCTACACTTTTAAAAATAAAGTGCACGCTACCACTTCCAGGAATACACTTGGTTATGAACTCAAAATGCATCTGTGCTTCCAGAGACTCCTTTCCGTGGCCAACGCCTCTCCCAGCTCCAGGGGTTGTAAGGGCTTTCACCTCATCTCCATTCTCTCGGGGTTCTTACCTGTGTCGTGCCGGAGCCTGCCTGGCCCAAGTGGTGAACACACAGAGGCAAACGGTGGCCCCCCTGCTTCCTCCCCGAGCTGGTGGTGCCTGGAAGCAATGCCGACAGGGCTGCGGATTAACCGTTAACCGACTGACCAGGTGGGAGTGGGAGGTGGAGAAGTCTTCTACAGACCCACCTGAGGATGCCGGAATCCAGCTTAACGGGGCTGACAAAACCATGGCTGCAGGTGTAGCCACTGGTAGGGAAAACAACACTTCTCCACAACTAGAAGCTTCTAGTCTCTCTGTAGCCAAAGAGAGAGCCTGACAAGCGCCTATGAAGAAGCCGGGATGAAGGCAAACAAATACCATGATACCTTGCAGTTCATAAAAGTGATGGGGGATTTCAGCCGCACGGGATCCGGTGCCAGAACAGCTGGCCAAATCGCATTTTGAGAACATTCCATCTCTCTTCCATCCTCCACACTTTATCCTACTTTTCATGAGAAAACACTGAATGAAGGGAAACGAATTAGGGTCGAAGGAGCTAATAATTATGGCACGCCTACTTTGTGCTAGGCAATTGATGAGGTATTTTACTTACATTCATGAAACCCTTAAACAGCACGAAATGGGAAAGGTTAACTGAGCTTCAGAAGAGTCAGATAACCTCCCCAAGGTCCCAGAGCTGGTAAATGCAGGAGCCAGGGTACAAGTCACATGTGTGGCTCTCAAAACCACTGGGGAGTTTTGCCTACACATCTGTCCCTCCCCTGCCACCCTCAGAGGGAAACAGAAATATCTGTTCTGGAGACCTGAGCACACATTCATCTTTCAGGGCATCCACTTTATTGCTTAGTTTTACACGTTTGAAAATAAAACACAGGAAGCCTACAATTTGGGAGAATGTGATCATCGACGGGAGGTTTACAGGAAATAACATTCGTGCAGCCTTTGTAAACAAATCTGCCTCGACATCCCTTTCAGAAATATGTAGTT
The DNA here is from genome assembly GCF_028021215.1 of Eschrichtius robustus. Classification (NCBI taxonomy): domain Eukaryota; kingdom Metazoa; phylum Chordata; class Mammalia; order Artiodactyla; family Eschrichtiidae; genus Eschrichtius; species Eschrichtius robustus. Next base: position 7,301,244 of record NC_090832.1, on the reverse strand, counting down.
AGAAAACCGGTCCTTTTATAATCAAACTTTAAGAAATGTTGGTTTTTAGATATGTGTGATCTTGCACAGAAAGAACCACATTTCCTGTTCATAACCAGAAGCATCCTGGCAAAATGAAACCGGAACATTGACAGGTTTGGGTTCAGCTCTTGATTTTCTTGGGTTTTATGACATCTTCTTTCTGATTTGGGTCAATAAGTCCAAAATCACCCCACAGTGACCTCGAGCTGGCAGCCAGCGAACGAGGCAGTGGGAGGGCTGAAATGTACGCTTGGCAAATGGAGAAGAACTGGTCAGCAGAGCCCAGGACCACGGCAGCTGGCCCCATCCTTGCTGGGTGGCCACATCACTCATGATCTCCCTCCAGGCACCCCCATCCCTTGCCTCATAATTCTCCCTTTACCTACTGCACCTCTTATCCCCTCCTAAAATCACCCCCGTTCTTCAAGGCCTCAGCCCTGTGTCAACACCTTCTGGGAAATTTCTCCATCGCTGGGTGCAGCAGTCAGTGTGCTAATAGCACCAAAACATTATTTTCCAGTTGTTGAAATACCAAAGTCCTTCCCCACAGGTTGGTAAACAGAGCGGCCCCAAACACCAAAACTCACCCCCCATATTCTATCTTTACCACGGTGGCCCCAGCTCCTACCCGGGACCTCTGGGCCCTCCCTAGCAAACAAAGGACCCCCAGGAAGCTGCTGTATGGCTGAGTGGTCTGTGGACACACACAGGGTGCCCCCAATGGACACGTTCCCCACCTCCCATTATTGTTCAAGCCCTGTGTTGTGTGACTGGCTTATATGCCCCTTCGTGGCCTCTCTTTCTATGTTATAAAGTCACTGAGAGCGACGACTGGACATTTCAGCCCGTCCTTGTATCTCCACAGCACCCAGAGCAGTGTCTTCTACAGAAAATACACCCAACACGCTTGCTGGATAAATATTATGAAGATGCATCAACTGCCCTCGTCATCATCTGAGGCCTCGTGTCTAGAAGGCACAAGGGAGCTTTGTGAGTGCCCGCTGCTTAGGAATCAGAATTCTATTCTCCTCCTTCTGCACCTCGATGTACGCAGACATGCGACAGGAATTCAATCTATTTTCAGGCAGAGCTGTGATGGATCCCCTAAATAACGTTAACTAAATGGAAACGTGAGGTCTGAGGCTGAATGTCACGCTGTGGGGTGGCAGGCAGCCTCCGCGCTGGCCCCAGCGATCCTCTCCTCTTGGTACCTCCCTGCTTCCTGCAGTATGGGGTGGGCCCCTCAACTCATCTCCAACAAATGGAGTACAGCAGAAGTTTCAGGTACAGTGAGGCTGTGGCTTCTGCTTCAGGTGCTTTCTCCCACTCACTCTTGCATTGCTCCCCGTGGGGATCAGCTGACACCTGAGCAGAGGCCCAGGCGTGAGAATCAGGCTGGCAACAAACAGGGGTGAGCCTGGAGGCAGAGCACTGCACAGCGAGCCTTCAGATGAGACCACCATCCAGCCTCGGAGGGACCCCTGCCAGGACCCCCGCGGAGCTTAGCTTTGATCTCAGACCACACAAATGGAGCCACTGTGTTTGGGGCTTGTCACCTGCCGTAGATAACTAACACATAGGGCTTCTTTAAAGACCCAAAGAGAACATCCCAGTTGGCCTCCGGGGTAACTGCCAAGACACACGTACCCAGCAGATAAAAATGGACAAGAACAGCTGCTGTTACGGAGTGCTTACCAGGCCCTGACACTGCTCAAAGACCCAACAAACGTGATCTTAGGTAACCTTTCGGGGCCACTGTGAAGGAGGACATGCGCATTTTACTGGGGCAGAGAGAAAAGTAAACAGACTCGAAGCTTCGGAAGCCGTGACCCTTTGCATTGCATGCCTTGGCCTGTCCACTGGTCACACTCGCCCCAAGGAGGAATGAGTCAGTGAATCCCTTAAAGACCATAACCAGAGCCTTTGGTGCCTGGCCCATGCCAGGCAAGGCCAGCTCCGAGGGAACCAGAGCCTGGGGGACAGGCCACCAGAATGACCACACAGGGTAAAAGCTTATAAAAGACTAAAAGCCCTCCCCCTTTTTTCTTTTTAAAAGAATCCCATCACTTTCTCCGCAAATCCAATTTCACATTTAATAACCCTCCTCTCAAGGATTTCTGCAAATTTCACTGGCTTCAATTTCAACTCATTTCCTCTTGGGTTGTTACATGTTAAGATGAAAAATGCCTCGTCAGGAACCTTCTTTATAACTCTTCCTCTCTAAAAAGCAAACTCCTCAGACTCCAGAAGGATCTCAACGTCATGTGTTACTTAAAAAAAAGAGATGGGGGCTTCCCTGGTGGCACAGTGGTTAAGAATCCGCCTGCCAATGCAGGGGACACGGGTTCGAGCCCTGGTCCGGGAAGATCCCACATGCCGCGGAGCAACTAAGCCCGTGTGCCACAACTGTTGAGCCTGTGCTCCAGAGCCCGTGAGCCACAACTACTGAGCCCACGTGCCACAACTACTGAAGCCCGCGCGCCTAGAGCCTGTGCTCCGCAACAAGAGAAGCCACTGCAATGAGAAGCCTGTGCACCGCAACAAAGAGTAGCCCCCGCTCGCCGCAACTAGAGAAAGCCCGCGTGCAGTAACTAAGACTCAACGCAGCCACAAATAATAAATAAATAAGTAATAAATAAATAAATAAATAAATAAATAAAAGAAATGAATCAGGTGATTTTTTTTGAAGGTCAATTAAGACAAAAGTACTGCTAAACAATTCATATAACAAGATGCTGCTTGGTTCCTTTCAAGGGTAGTAGGAATGGATGGGCTGCTTTAGGAAGGGGTCAGGCAGCTCCCCTGGCCTCACGCCCTCCAGGTATGCAAGAAGTCAAACTAGTTGGAGAAAAACAGGATTTTGTATTTATTCTGAATTCTGCAGGTCAAACGCTCTCGCCTAGGCATTCAGCTTTCTCACGTCCATGAGGATGAACATTCAGAGGTGAATTCTGCCGTCAGCCCGGGAGGGAGCAGAGCATAGAGATTAAGAATACAAGCTGGACAAGTTCAAATGCAAATCTGCGTAACGGCTGTGTGACCCCGAGCAGGGTATTTAATCGCAGCTTTTAAAAAAGGGCAGGTGTCAGTTCCTGACTCCCAAATGTTTCTGTAAGGATTAAATACATTAATCGTACGTCAAATGCCCAGTGCATCATAACTGCTGGATAAACATGATCCTTACCCATAAGCAGATGTTCGTCTTGATTCTGAGCAAGAAGGAAAAGCAGTTGGTTAAGAACATTTCAACAAGTCTGTTAATGCTGCTGCAAATTCTGAACGACCGAGAGCGAAAAGACAAGTTACAGGGTTGAAGGAGAGAGATGTGTGAGATGGGAAATGCACGTCCGACTTACCCCTAAGACCCCGAAGCGCTCGGCCAGGCTCCAACCGCAGAGAAAGTCGATCTCAAACTTGTGGTTCAGAACAACGATGGCGTTTTCCTTCCCGTACTTGGGGTAGGCCTGGGGGTCCGTGTGGATGACACACTCCGTGCCCGACCACCATTCCAGCAACATCACCAGCTCTGGAACAAACCACCACAACAGACGGACCTTTATTTCACGCACCCTCTGTGACCAGGGGTCTGGTCTGCTGGGCCAGGTGGCAGCAAGGCTCTGCCGCCCTGGCTGGAACGGAAAGCAACTTTGAGGGGTCAGGTTCTGGATCGTTTCAGCCCAGACCCCAGTTCTTGAAAGGGTTTCAAAGCAGAAGGAAAAAAAGATCGAGAAAACTCCACCAGTCTCCAGGGGAGGAGAGGAAGCTTCGAGAAGGCAAATGACTTGCATTCCTTGATTAAGTACCTTGGGGAAAAAATAAATCAGAAAGCCTGAATCCATCAAGAATCCACGCCCTTGTGTTTTCAGAGCCCTGAAAGGCAGCGTGAGGTGATGTACAGAATTCTTAACGTCCTGGGAAGTGACTAATTGGGATACTTATAAACGCCATCAAAGAACACTAAATACCCAATTTTTCTCTCCCATTTACGACACTGGAGTGCACCAGGAATAATGGAGCACGGCGGTGAAACACCAGCACCTGAAGGGCAAGGATAAATTAGGTCCATTACCTTGCGGGCCTCAACGCAACTATTAAAACACTCTTGCAGGAGCTTGTGAAATAGGAAAGTCCTTTTTTGGGCAACAGTGACCAACCTGCCTTTATTCTTCAGTGATACCTCTAATCTAGGTCACCAATACCCAACCCAGTGGCCTCAGGACAAACCTTTATGGTAGAAATTGTCCAGAAAAACAGCCGAACCTTGGTGATTAGAACTACAGCTTTGAAATGGAATTTTAGAGCTAAGCCTGTTCAGCAGATGGGTGGGCAGGTGGGTGAGCCCTCTGCAAAGGACGCACCCCTTTTTATCACCACTTAGAGGGGTGCACGTTAGGCAGAGGACTCACTCGTCACCCGCCCCTACACACACGCACACAGCCCAGCAGGTGTGGTCTCGACTCCAGCCAAGTCTCATGTGTGAAAGGCTTGAGCCCTTGGAAACCTCTCTCCTTGAGGCTGGAGACTGGTGCTTAGGTACTGGAGCCGGAACTCTCTAGAAGGCACTACAGTCTAGTTTCTAAGCATGAGCACTGTGGGGCTTTGGACAGATGAACCGCATGGCACCGCAGCCTCCTAATCTTTGGAGGGGCGGCCTCACTGGCTTTTGTGAGAAGCAATGGGCATGACACGTAACAGGCACTCTGTGCAAAGTACATGCCAAGCTCCCAACAAACCCGGGCTTCAGCATCTACCAGTGTCATCAGAACCAAACCAAAACACACCCCTTACTTGACACTGAAGAGTCTGCCTATTCTTAGGAGTTGAGAAAACGCTGAGCCCCCAGGCAGCTGTCCCACAGGCAGCGACACTGGTGGGACCTGGAGGTGGCCGTCAGGGAGGGGAGGGGCGCAGGGCAGCCTGGCCGGCGGGACAGTTCCCGCCGTGTAGAAAGACGCTTCTACTGCTGCACTGATTTGTTCCGAGAGATGGGTGAGCAGGACCCACCTATCCCATTACTGGTCACGGAGCCCGGAGAAGCCCTAAGCAGAGCCGCGTGGAAGCAGCGAGATCAAGCTGAACTGTTGTTCCCTGTGACTCATCGTGCAAACACCTCCTGAATGCCTCTCTGTGCCCCGCTGCTCCCTGCCCAGGGCAGGCCGGGCCCCCCTTCCACTTTCCCCAGCGCCCTTCGTGGCACTTATCACAGCTTGTGACACAGTGACATATGACACCCCGGCCCCTACAGACCACAGGCCCCGCCAGGCACACACCACCTTGCTTGGTTCACCCTGACCCCAGCCATCACTCCAGAACCCAGCACCGTGCCAGCACATCTATGCTTCCCACAAACACTGTTGGTGACCTGATGTGTGCAAGCAGGATGCGAGGGGCTGGCGGTGTAGTAGCAGACCCACAGCTGCTCCCGGGCTCCTACCCTCCCGGAGCCTGCAGCCCAGAGGGAAGACAGTCGCGCCCTCAACAGGTGGTATGACCAGGAGAGCAGAGGCTCTTCACAGGCTGGATGGCTGCCGAATACCATGCTCGTGGATTTGGGGCCAGACCCAGTCAGGCTCCAGTCCTGCGGATGCCACGCAATGGTTGTAAGGCTTCTGGTCTGTTTCTCAATGTCCGCTAAATCTCAGCATCCTTGTCTGTGAATGAAGATAGGAAAAGCTTCTAGAGATGCTGTGGGTATCAGATCATGTAGTCAAGGCACCTATCATGATGTTGCACATAGTAGGGGATCAGTAAGCTTCTTACTACTATTATACACACGGTAATTCTGTAGCAGGCCTGGCTCTGTGACCAGGGGAGGGGAGAGAGAGAGAGAGAGAGAGAGAGAGAGAGAGAGAGAGAGAGAGAGAGACAGTGTTACAGCAACTTCAGCGCCAGAGTAAGCAGTTATGATTTATGATTTCACAGTAAAGGCAATGAGAAGTCACTGGAGCATTTTTAAAGAGGCCACAGCAGCACCTGATTTGCATTTTGAAATGATCACTCTGGCTGAAGTGGGAACAGATCAGAGGCAGGAGGCCTGTCAGGGGGTGACTGCAGCAGCCCAGTGACAGGTGACCGCAGCGGGACCGGGTGGTGACAGTGCGGAGAGGCCTGATTCCTCCCTCATCTCAACAGGCTGTTAGCTACACAACTGAACACTGAATCTCACTGGGTAAAAGAGTTTTCTTTCCTTTCCTCCCCCTTTTTTTTTTGACCAAGGGTTTCTTTTTTTTTTTTAATTCACAAGAAGTATTTACATTTATAGTCACAATGTAAAACAGTTCAATTAATCCAGAAGTATTTAGAGGAAAACGTGTAATTCCCCTTGACGGCCCTGCAGCGTGCCCATCAGAATCCTCTTTCTTGTGTGTTTCCAGTTAAGGGACCACAAGGGACACTCCTGGGAGGTTTGACGGGTTTTGCAGGTCACACGCATCGCGGCTGACGTGCTGATTCACCTCCTTGGTGTGAAGCAGAAGCGAGACCTGCAACCGCCCCTCCAACTCCAGCCCCTCCAGCCCCTCTGACTCCTGGGCCTGGCTGTGTCTGCTCCTGGGAGGGTTCGGCTGCTGCAGGACCCCAGGTCACCCACGTCACCCACATCATCCACGCCAGGTGCAGTAAGAACCCACAGAGGTTTCCGTCTGTCCTCACAGGGCTGCAGATATTGCTTGGGGGTCCTGACCTCTTGATCATCCATCCATTTACATCCATCACCCCTTCCTGACAACTCTCCCTGGGACTTCAAGCTCCAGCAGCAGCTGCAGAGACAAGAGCCCTGCAGGGCTAAGGACTGCTCCCTTTATAGGTGTGTGCATCTGCCAGCAGCTCTGCGCCTCTGGGTGAGCTCTGAGGGCCACGTCCTCTGCCCATCCCCCACCCTCCCCCAATCCCAGCTCCCTTCTCCAGGGTTAACCATCAGGAACAGCGTGGACAGTGGCCTTCTAGTCCTGTTCTTAGGAGTTTACACACACACACACACACACATGCACACACACGCACACACACATGTTTTCCCCCCATGAATGGGTCCATACTTCATCGATATTTGAAAGCATATACATATAGCTATTTTCTCCAAACGGTGTATTTTGGGCTCTTTCCATGTTCATACAGATACACAGAAGTATCAGCAAATATTTACCGGGCTCTGGCCATGGGCTGGGCACTGTTCCAAGGCCACACGGTATTGCATTAAATCCTCACACTAACCCTGTGAGAGGCACGATGATTGTCCCCATTTTAAAGATGAAGAAATAGAGGCACAGGGATATCTCTCATTCTACGAAACTGCCATTTTCTAGGTCAAAAATAGCCAGAATGGCAATTTCATGAGGGGTAACTAGCAGCGTGGCAGTTCCTGCTACAGTTATACTATGATTTATTCAGCCATTCTGCCATCGATTAGCATTTTTTCCCCTTGTTTTTTATTGTTACAAATACTGTGGTAAACATCCTTGAAAATGCATGTTTAAAAAAAAATTGTGAAAGTATTTCTCCACTATAAGTATACCAAAAAGTAGAATTATGGATTGAAGAGTATGCATATTTTAAAATTTTATGTATATTTCTAAATTGTCTTCCAAAAAGCTCTAAATGGAAATGTCAGTATTTGTTCAAAGCAGAAGCTTGAGCAGAGGCAGGGATACAGGAGGGAAAGGGAGGGGCTGCCGCACACAGACGTGGAATCCTAGTTCAAGAGGGAGGACCTCTGGGCCCCAGGGTCGCATTGCCTCCTCACGGAAAGCAAGCAGCTCCTCCAGCCTCCCTGCCCTCCCCTCCCCACCCCTCCCTCCCCTCCCCCTCCTCCCTCCCCTCCCCCCCTCCCCCACCCCTCCTGTTCCCTCCCCTCCCCTCTCCTCCCCGAGGCCCTGATAGGAGCCGGCACCTCATATCAGGCACCTCATATCATCACGGTCCTCCCGCCCACCGCGATCTCAACCTGTCCTGTCCGTTAATTCCTGGGCCTCGTAGGAGGGAGGACACACCCTGGTCACCCCATTCTCTCCAGAGGTGTGGGCTGAGCCAGCAGGGCCCCAATGGCTGTCAAACCCTCGTTACAGCCGAGATCTGCGGCCAAGGTTTCTTCCATATAACGCAGCAATTTTGAAGCCTCTTGTCCCATTTAAAGATGTTCAGTTTGTTAGATTTTGCAGTCTTTATTTTTGCTACTCCCCGAGGGCAGGGTGGCCGGAGGCGCTGGCAGGAGCCCAGCGCAGGCGTCTTCCTGCAGCTCAGCCGCCTCTGGACCCTGCGATCTGGGGCCACGCCTGGCTCTGGCCAGTTACTGCCGCGGGTTTGGCGAACTCCACTTGGAGACAGGCGGGGCCAGTGAGGTAATGGTCCCGGAGGGGTGTGGAGCACAGGAAGTCACTGTAAAGTCCCAATCTGCTGCCTCCAATTTCAGGGGCTGATGGAAGGAGCAGACCCAGGGGGCTGTAAGGGCACACGGTCTGAAGGACAGATGTTTTTGTTCTATTTGCTATTGTGCTGCGCAGCTCGATTACAGACAGGAAAAAAGAGGTAGATGGACAAAAGGGAAAGAGGGGGAGATGGGAGAGGCACCTGGTTCATATTTGTAAAGAAGGAGGAAATGGTAACAACTAACATTCGCTGAGTCAGCTCACACATCATTGTCCCCATTTCACAGCTGACGGCATGGAAACACTGAGGCCAGGGAGCCGGTCCAGCTCCCACCGCTAGGAGGTGGGAGTGCTGGGCCCTAAACCCAGACAGGGGGATTTAGAGGGTCCATGAGGACACCAAAAGCCATGATTATATGGCGGAGGGGAGAGAAAGAGCATTTAGGGAGGGAAGAGATCAGAGGATGCTCAGAGTACAAGGCCCACACCTTTGACCTCGGGCAGCCCTTCTCTGTGAGAGGGAGACGCCCAAATCAAAGGCTGCTGTGAAGGTTAAACATGCTAAAGTGATTAAAGCATTTAACGCTTGCCCACCCTAGAACCAGTGCTTTTCTTCTCCTGAATACTGTGACCACCAAGGGTAATACAGCAATAAGGACAAAAGAAATAATCAAGGGACAGAGAGGACAGCCAGGAAAGAACGAGCAGCACTCGGGTGAGTGCCAACTTCTGGGCGGCCCTGCTGTCACCCCCAGACCTCCCTGGCCTCAGCTCTGATGTCTCTCCTTTCATTGCAGTCCAGATGCTGAGCAGCTGTGAGACCCGGCTCCTTCTGCGCTGGATCCCAGGGGTCGACATGCGCCCTGGAAACCCAACGATCCTCCAGACCCACAGCCGAATCCTTCTGCAGCCCACGTGGGTGGAGGGGTGAGGGCTCCCTCCTTCTCCACCAAACCTCTCCCTCAGCTTCCTGCTCGCACCTGCCATGAATGACATTTCTCCTCTCTCCAGCCCTTTCTGGAAGAAGTGACAAGAATTCTAATAACACAAGGAGGCAAAGTTCCTGCAGAAAAGGCCTCAAAATCCAGACTGTTCATCAGAGTTCACTGTTCAAACAGCCAGAATCGCCCGCGTTGCAGATGCGGGGGACATGTGATCAAGGAAAATGGTATTTTTATAATCAATTTTAGCCTACTTTAATAAATACATAATCACATGCGTAATTATATGTAATCTATAAACTAAGTATATATAATTATGTGCTCATAATAGTTTTTTTATAATTTAGCTGATAATAATTTAGGTTAAACATGAAACCTCTCTACCTCAAAAGCTTCCAAAATGCAAAATCGAAGAAGTTTCTGGGGTTTGACGTGAGACCGCTGCCTCCTACACCCCCGGGGAGGAACACGCCCTGCCCTGGCCTTGGTTTCTGCACTCTCTGGGCCACGTTCAAAAGTGGGGATAAAAACGTGAACTTGAGCGGTTAGTGGGAGCTGAGTCAACAGGGAGGTTTGGGGCCAGCTCTGACCTCGCCAGCCCCGAGGGAGCCCACGGAGACCCTGAAAAGAGAATGGAGTTCAATAAACAAACGCGCTTTCACATTATGGCGCTCGATACAGAATCTGGGACTTCTGATGCGAGACCAGCTGCCGACTGGTCCCCGTCTGCCTACCAGGTCTATGGTGGAGCCGCCCAGCCTTAGCACCCCACTCACAGCCCCATAACCGGCTCCAAACGCGGGTGAAGTCGGTTCCTCCCTGCCTAGCTATGCCCCGTGGACCATGCTCATCCCTTCCTCTTTTTTCCTCATGTCTGTTTTCCCTGCCTCGCCTTACCCATCCTTCTAGGCTCAACGCATGCCCGTATTTCCACGAAACCGCAGGTCCCGGGCCACCCAGACACAGGTCTTCCTAACTTCCTGCCTCTATCTGGGCTCCACGCAGTTGGGCACTTACTTGTATTTTGTTTTGAATTATTTCTAGTTAATTCCCCAGCATATACCTTTTGGCCACAACCAGATTTCAGCACTTTCTTTCCATGACACCGAACTAGGGACCCAATTGTACTTGCAACATTTCAACCCACATCCCAGTCATCCAAGCATCTGCTTTTCCCACTTAGGTGCCCAGGTCGTTGAATGATGCTGAGGCAAGAAGCCTACAAACAGGTGCACAGTATATCTATAGGGCTATTAACTTTTCATAGGGTGATTAGAAAAACAATGTCTGAAAAGGCTCCTTAGAATGAAGGGAAGTTTGGGAAGCCCTGCAGGACCTCTCTGATAGAGACGGATCCGCTACAAGCTGGCAACGCAAGAAGCCAACTCCTGTGGACCCTGCAGCATCTCCAACACGTCCTCGCAGCCCAGGGGAAGTGCCTGTTTCTATGCAGGCTTTGCCCTTGGCAGGGCATGGAGGCAATGGACTTGACCTGCTGGCTATATTCTTGGAGCCCAAGTCTTAAAGAGCTAATGCTGCCACGTTGTAACCTTTCTCTCTGAGCCTTGAGATGGCAGGTCAGGGTGATGAGGGGCCGTGAGAACACTTGCCTGAAAGGGGACGAAGTGCTGCTTCTATCCCGACTTACATCCTGCAGTGAAGGAGACAGGAACCGGGTAACTGGTGCTGAGATAGAATTGGACCGAGAGCAGCCGGTATAAATGCTACTGGCATTTACATTATGCACAGGGACTGAGTAATATTAGGAACAGAAAAGCAGCTTTCCACCAAGTGGAGCCGACACTCGGCTGCCAGTTATTGGGTCTCACTTTCAGGACCAGGCAAAACATCAAGAAGTACGACTGTCCTGAGTGATGTTTATAAAAGCCAGGTTGAAGCCCTTTGCTTCCCACCCTCAATCAAAACCCCGAGGTGGGAGGACAGGGAAAGGAAGGGTCTAGAACCCCACCTCCACCCCCTGACTCTGGTGCCCCGATATTCTGGCTTCTCAAAATTCCCTTCCAAGAAAGCAGCTCAGGAATCACTGAGCCCTGACACCTGTGCCATCTGATCTTCTGGTCCCAAGCATCAGTGTCCTTGTTCATCCAGTAATCAAATATCGAGGCAGTAATGTTGGTAGACGCCAGGGGCTGGAGGGTAGGGGGCCGTTGGGGAGGGAGAATGGGGAGTTAGTGTTTAATGGGGACAGAGTTCAGTTTAGGAAGGTGAAAAATTGGGGAGATGGATGATGGTGAGAGTTGCACAACAATGTGAATGTACCTAGTGCCACTGAACTGTACAGTTAAATACGGTTAAAATAGTGTGTTTTATAATATGTGACTTTTACTACAATAAAAAAACACTTAAAGAAATATATCAAGGCAGAGTCCACCAGATGCCCAGCACCAGTGCAGGGGCCTGGACGTGGCAGTGAACAAACACACTCTAGCAGGGGAGACAGGCAGTAAAGAAGCAAACAGCACACAGATGTATAACGTGGTAGCTGGACGGCTACAAGTGCTGTGAGGGCAAAGGGAAGGGGAAGGGCTGGGGGACAGGGTCTGCGGGGAGGGCTGATCTTTCACAGATGGCCCAGAGGGTGCCTCCCAGAAGTCTCTGAAGTTTAGCATGAAGCTGCCGTGATCTACTTGATATGTGACCTGCTAGAAGGGAACGTTTCCCAAATACGGGACTTGTTTTGTTCACGGGTGTGTTTCCAGGGCTGAGAGCTGGGGACCCACTGAGAGGGTGGCTTCGGCTGCTGCATAGAGGGTGACGTCAGCGGGCTCGGGTGGAGAGGCTGGCCACAGGGGGTGAGCTGCTGCAATCAGCCAGGAGAGAGGGGACCTGGGCTCGGTGGTGGTGGTCGTGTGGAAGAGGAGTCAGGTCCAGGGTGATGCTGAAGGCGGGGAGCACAGGATTGGCTGTTGGGCTGGATGTGGTAGGAGAGAAGGTTGAGGGGTGATTCTAAGATGTTTGCACTGAACAGCTGGGGATGGACCTGCTGTTGAGAGAGTTGGGAAGCAGTGGGAGGGAGGGGCAGGTGGCAGAGGAACTGGGCTTGGGTTGGGACACGTGAGCCTAGCGCGGGGCCAGCATCCTGGCTCAGAGGAGGTGCAAGGGGACCGGTTCGGCCCTGCCCTGGCCTCGCTCTGCCCCAGCCTTTGACCGTTCCTTCTCTGTCACCACTCCCCTCCTCTGTGGCCACTTCTATTTCTCTCCCAGACCCGGCCAATCATTCTCCTCACGACACCTTCCCACTCACTCGTCACCAGTGAGAGTTACTGGTCAGGCTCCCACCCCGTCCAGCCCTTGGCAAGACGAGAAATCCGGCGTCATCACGCCTAGAGGCACCCGAAGCTTGGGAGTAGCAAGCACCATCACCGCCCAGATTTTGTTCTATAAAATCCACTTCCCCACCGTCTTGCCTGCCCAGGGCACACTACCCACCATTAGGGGAAGCAGCAGTGCACAGACTGTTCTTGCGGACCAACCTGAACCTGGACCCATCCAGCATTTATGTCTAACTCCTAGTTTATCATCCAGGGGGGGAGGACCAGGTTAAAGGCCACTCCAGTGAGCGCCCACACATACCCAGAAGGCGGGACACTCTACAGGTCAGGGTGCCCTAAGCTAAGAAAGACTTAAAAGACGAAACAACCAAATGCAATGTATGGACCCTACTGAAATCTAAACTTAACACTCCAAATGTTTAAAAAAAAAAAAAGTTTGGAAACAACTGGAGAAATCTGAAGATAGACAGTATTACATGACACTAAAAAAAATTACTAACTTTGATAGTTGTGATAACAATGTGGTTGTTTTGAAGATGTCCTTATTCTCTGTAAAACACACCTCATGATAATTTGGGGTGGTAATTCATAACATAAAATATCTGGGATTCGCTTTATGAATTTTCAGCAATTGATCAATGAATAAGAATTCAGGATAACAAAGTATTTACAATGTTTAAATCCAAGTGCTGTGAGCATGGGGAATCCCTCTGCTATTCTCTTTACTCTTACATGTATTTAAATGCTTCGTAAAAAGAAAGTGAAAGGAGGCAAGTTCCCTCTTACTCAGAAGAGTAAGTCCAGGGTCAAAGGCAGCCTCCAGACACCTCAGTCCTGCCTCAACCACTCGCTGCCACGTCTCTAGGGGCAACCATGGGAGAGACAAAGACGGAAACCCTAAGAATATACCCATGTGTAAAATGCAGACCAAGGCCACACGGGGATTTCCATTTTTGAAATTTCTGAGATGAAGACTACAATACAACTCGAAAATGCCTTACATTTCAATGCCACTCTATTAAGCAGTTAAAAGGTCTAAAGTCTCCAGAGTGTGAAGGTATTCACTTCTCTGCTCTCCTCTGCTCGCCACGTGGAGTAGTGAGAAATTCTCGAAAGCTGGCACTGTTCCATTGTCCCCAGGGTCACCAGGTAAAGTCCAGGCCACAGAGGACTCAGGCCGCAGGGCTTGGACCCCGGAGCCCAGCCCTTCTCAGAGCGACTGTGAGGAACTGCACCTCCCCCTGCCTCAGCATCCTGACGGCTAAGGGGGAGCCAGTGCCCACGCGTAGGCTGTGCTGAGGCGCTGTGTCAGTGCCCGGCGGAGGGCGCAGGGAAGCCAGGTGACTGCTCTTTGACAGTTACTGCCTTTGGGTGATGTCTCTGACCCTAGTCAGATGAGCCAGTACTTAGCGCGTTCTCCGCCGGGTCTCAGCATCCCAGGGGAGAGATGGAGCACGTGTAAGCTGCCGGGCTCCTACAGGACTTGACAACAGCAACATCCATTCTAAGGGGGAATTTTTCAACACATTGCGAGGGATCTGGCTGAGAGCAGACACTCAAGGGACCCCTACCCCTCTCCTCCCTCCAACCCTTCACACACGGACACCGCTCCTGATGTTCTGGTCCAAATCCTAGTGCCCCTCAAGACACACATCAAAGGCCCTCCTTTGGAAAGCGGCCCCAGACCCCAAGTTCTGCAGGGTCCTTGCCTTCTGGTCTCATTGGTGCCCTCTACTTAGTGAGGGCGGGTATAGGCCTCAGGACTTGTCCACACTCCTGAGCGGTGGCTGAAATGTGGGGTCGTTCCAATTCCCAGAAGCTTCTGGAAGCTTAGACTTCTACTACCTCCCTCCCCCTAAGGCCCCAGTCAGAGTGGTCCACCCAGGATTACTTGCTAAGTTGTTTTAAGGAAAGAAAGACCTCTCGAAGCCAAGAAGTATGAAGGCCGTGGGCGTATTCTGCGGTGTTTCCCTTCCCGTGCGCACAAGGATGTTACAACCTGGTGAAGCCTCGGGTCCGAATGTTCCACTTGAAGATGGAAGGCCCTTCCCTACGTCATGGAATGCAAGTTACCCTTCTGAGGCCAGGGTGTGCGCTACAGCTGCGTGGGCGAACACACACTCCAGCAGTGAACTTGGAAATGATGTGTAAGATGGTTTTCTCAAAGTACAACTGTAAAAACAAACACCAAGGCACGGACCAGAGATATGCAAGAGGCACCTTAAAGAGAACACATGGATTCCAGGCCAAGACTCAGGCACCAGCTTTATTTCAAGAAATGGGCACGTGGTGGAGAGAAAAAAAGCAACCGGAGGGCACACTGGTACTTCAGGAGGAAAGGCTGTGCTCACCGCCGGGAGCAATGACGGCCCGACACGCTTCTCACACTGCACACCAGTCCCTGGCGGGGTCACTGCACAGCTACCCAGCGCAAAGTTACTCACCCACCTCCTGGATGTGACCCGAACTCACATGCAGATCAGCCCTCGGGGCAAAAGTGTGTTGATCAGCAAATAGGAGCATTCACTCCATCTCATTCTCTCCACTGAGAAGTAGATTATTACCTGCATTCTCATTTTTATACCTCAGTGTTTCATAAGATTGCTTAGTATGAGTTCAACAGAACCTGATTAAAATAATAGTAGAGCAAATGTCTTAGCCTAAAAATCTGGGGCTCAGACTCTGGAATGTGGTACTCTTAAGGGTACAAGCAGCTTTGGGGGACTCCGTCCACCTCCCCGCTATGGCTTGGAGCTCCTCTACAAACAGCCATGGTGGGCTTCCCTGGCGGTGCAGTGGTTGAAAATCCGCCTGCCAATGCAGGGGACACGGGTTCGAGCCCTGGTCTGGGAAGATCCCACATGCCACGGAGCAACTGGGCCCGTGAGCCACAACTACTGAGCCTGCGCGTCTGGAGCCTGTGCTCCGCAACAGGAGAGGCCGCGATAGTGAGAGGCCCGCGCACCGCGATGAAGAGTGGCCCCCGCTCGCCGCAACTAGAGAAAGCCCTCGCACAGAAACGAAGACCCAACACAACCAAAAATAAATAAATAAATAAATAAATTTATTAAAAAAAAACAAAAAACAGCCATGGTGTACGCTGCCAAAATTTTAACTTATAGCAAACTCACAGGTCATCTGCTCACACCACTAGTGTCCCCTGCCATCCACTGCCCACTACGCCAGCCCGTCAGTCCATCAGTGCCACCGGTTCCGTCTAGGGCCGTCATCCCTTTTCCATTTTCACAGTTGTCTCCATCATCCCTTGATGACCTTCTATCTGGTCTCTCTGCCTCCAGTGTCACCTGCTCCTCTCGTCCAGTCTGTGCCCAGTGCCAGCTTAACCCCGTCCGCACCCTCACTGAGTCCTCACCATCTACACAGGAAGTGAGACTCCTTACCCAGCCCCTACTGCTTGGCGCACCCTCTTTCTGCCACATACCTTGAGCTAAGGTCAAGTTGAACTACATGCTGCTCCCGGAACTAGCTAGATAGAACTCTGTGTACCTACCCTTGGCCTCTTGCCAAGCCCTTCTCTTGGCCGGAAAGGCTCTTCTTTTCCATAGAACTTCCAAACCATATCTGTCTTCCAAGCTTCAGCTCAAACGAGATCTTGCCCATGGAGCTTCTCTTGACTACCCCCCAACCTCCATTAGAAGTAATTTGTCTTTCTTCTAAATCCCCCCTTAGGGACACTGTGCCGATGGCACTTTAGAGTCAGACAGACCTGATCTGAATTCCCATTCCACCACTTACTAGCTCCATGACATGGGCATATTCCTTAACCTCTCTGACCTTCAATTTTATCTATAAAAAAGGAATAATAAAATATCACTCACAAAATTATTATGAACACTGAATGAGACTAATGTTTGACCAATGTCTGCATAAGAACTACAGCCAACAGCGGCAATGGGCAATCACCTTCCTTCCTTGGATCTTATGTTCTTTCTCACACGTTCAGTGCTGTTTGCTTTGGGTTGGTGTTCCTTCTACATGGACCATATCGTCCCTCGGGGAGGGTTTTGTCTCATCCAATTTGTTGTCATGCTGCCCACAGAATGCAGAATAGGACTGGCACAGATATCCACGAATATTTGTCATTTCATAGCTGGTGATGGCATGACTTGTAGCTAAGAGAAACTTCACAAAGATCCAAATCATGTCAAGAATCAGTTAAGGACGGTAGAGTCCTCGGACCCATTTAAACACTTAAAAACAATTTTTTTAAAGCAACATTAAGAAATGACTAATCTCCTTAGGAACACTTTAAGCAGAGTTTAAAATCTACTGAAGATAAATACCTACTCTAAGTTTTCATCCATTTAATGTCTTCTCTCACCTTCCCCTCATCGAAATATAGTGAGACTTATGTTAATAATTCAGATTCATTACTCAGAGAAATATATATATTGTGATTTTTTAACAGGATTAAAAGAAATTGAGATGCTGAAATACACAAGTTCACAAAATAAATTTTAGGGCCAGAAGTGTGAAAGAGACACTATGCTGGAATTGTTTCTTAAAAACTTTTTCTCCACGTGAGACTTCGCTTCCTTCTCTCAGCCTAGGAGGCCGTGGAGACTTTGCCCCCTTTGGCCTTTTCCAGTACAGGACCAACTTCTTTGTCAGAGTAACTTTTCATTATTGAGGATAATGTGCAGATTGTTTACTCTTCCCTGACTTGTAATAAATGAGGTCACCAGAGAGTTCTGGATCTATCCTAACATCAGTTATTTCCTGAGAAACTTCTTGTTTTCAGTAAGGTAATATTCTGTCCCTATTAAAGGTTGCCAGATAGAATGCAAAGTGCCCAGTGAAATTTGAATATCAGATAAACTTCAAATTGTTTTTTAGCATAAGTATGTCTCCTGCAATACTAGGTGAAAGATATACTAGTGTATGAGCCGTGCAATGTCTGGAACATAACCCAATGAAAATTATTCGTTGTTTATCTGAAATTCTAATTGAATCGGGAGTCCTGAATTTTAATTTGCTGAATCTGGCAGTCGGAGTCGTTATCAACCCAGCAGTAACCATGGCAACAAGCACTGCTGGGCTCTAGGAACAAGCTGGAAACCAACGGTCAGCGTTGAACAGCCATCCATAGCCCCACGGGGCTCTCACCAGCACCACCTCGTACAACCTGAACGGCCGTCTGGTCACATGGGCGTTTACTCCCCATTTGACAAATGACAAAATGGAAGCCACATGGCTTTCCCAAGGTCACACAGATTTGGGGGAGCAGGACCACTGCACTTGACGGCTGCAACCTGGAATTCCCAGAAGCTGATGGCACATTTCTGTTGTCCTGCGGCCTCATGAATATGCAGAACACGTGTTTCTGAGAATCTTAGCAATTTTCAAATAAACCTGTGCTTCAATTATATCTCAGTCTAACTCTCAAAGGTCCCTGGGAAATCATTTTACTGGGGTTTGTCTGAGCTGCGTCTAATCGAGTCGTGAAGCCAATGAGTGGGCACAACAACCAGTTACTAAACCCTAATTGCTTGGCAGCCCTGGGAACACCAAGGCCAAGAATTACGAGGCTGTGCCATCTGTGAACTGTCCTAGGTAATCCCCATCCTGTCTCATTACCAAGGCTAATTAATGCAGGCCGAGCCCAAGGCTGATGCAAGGTCTCCAGCACCCAGAGTGCTTGCAAGGCAGCGAGAATGAGGGCGGGGTCACCCAGCCCAGGCTGACTGCTGGGGGGACGGTGGAAGGACATAACTGAGATGGAGGTGGAAGTAAGGGAGAGGGGGGAGTCAAGGATCCAGGCAGGAAGGGAGAACCAGTATCTACTGAGCACATACTGTAGGCAGGCAGTGAGCCTGTCACCTGCTACAACTCATTTATCTGACCCCAGAGTCACGTGGCAGGATTAGTAGTACTCCATACAGATGCAGAGACTGAGGCTCAGAAAGTTCTAGTAACTTGCCCAGGGTCACAAAGAGAGTAAAGATTTCTCTCTGGTTTGTGCACCCCCAGGGCCCAGGCCACTGGGGTCAGTGGGAGGGCCCAGCCTTGCACTGTCGCTCAACTTCCTTCCACTTTACTCTTTCCATCACCCCTTCTTCACCTACCATCCCCCAGCCCCCTCACTGCCACCCCAGAAGAGGCCAAACAGGAACTGTGGTGCAGTTCTTTTGAATATTTGTTTTAGTTTCAATAAAGTGCTGTACTTGGGCAGGCCCTGTGCTCTAGGTAACATTTTCCCAGTTCTGAATGCATACTGTTCTTACGTTAACATGCCCGAAGTCGAGCGCATCTTACTATCCACAGTGTGCCTAGTTTAATTTCTTTTTCTTAGAGATATATAAAATAAGGATGCACCTTACAATCAATGACATCTTAGATTCTATGAAATACAGAAATTTAAAAAACAGGGTGACCTTATCAAGCTGGGTCTTAGATGGGATGTATCCTGTATGTGGTCATGTGTTTGGAAAGGGCCAGGGGTTGGGAGTTGGAAAGGAAGGATGAGTAGGTGGAACACGTGGAATTTTTAGGGCAGGTAACTATTCCGTAAGACACTGTCACGGTGGATACATGATACTATGCATTGATCAAGACTCACAGAATGTACAACACAAAGAGGGAACCCTGTTGTAAACTATGGACCTTAAGAATATCAGTGTATCAACAATGGTTCATCAATTGTAAAAAAGGAAACACACTAGTGCATGAAGTTAAACTGGGGGAAACTCTGTGTGTGTGTGTGTGTGTGTGTGTGTGTGTGTGTGTTGAGGCAAGGGGTGGCCAGTGTATGGGAACTATCTGTACGTTCTGTACAATTTTTCTGGAAACCTAAAACTGCTCATAAAAAATAAAGTTTATTAATTTTAAGAAAACACAAGAAGGTGAGTTGATCCTTTTATATTTTTTCCATAAAAAAATGTTACAGAAAACACGTAAAATTTTGTTTTACGTTTCTGTCTTTGGCAGATTTTCAGCGAGTTTCAGTTACCTATGACCCATCAATAGAGAAGTGACAGGCGTTTTACCCAGAAGAAAGTAAAATGAAGTGTTGTCAGACCCTCAGGCCTTAAGATAGTGTTCAAGGGAGTAGAAAGATCCCCACTGGGCCTCAACCTCCGAACACCCCGATCTCACTCTCCAATCACATGGATGACAAAGGAAGACCAGCAATGTGCCTAGTCCCAAGAGGGCTGAAGGGAAGAGGAACGATTTAAACGCAACCTGAAATACCCAGCTCTAAAGACAAGCAGAAAGGAAATTATTAGAAAAGTCAATGGCTTTGGCTCACTGCCACCCACGGTGTTCAAATCTCCCAAGCATCTCTCCACTGGTTTCTGAATCCTTTAAGAATACAATATTAAGGGACTTCCTTGGTGGCGCAGTGGTTAAGAATCCGCCTGCCAATGCAGGGGACACGGGTTTGAGCCCTGGTCCGGGAAGATCCCATATGCCACGGAGCAAATAAGCCTGTGTGCCACAACTACTGAGCCTGCACTCTAGAGCCCGTGAGCCACAACTACTGAGCCCACGAGCCACAACTACTGAAGCCCGCATGCCTAGAGCCCGTGCTCTGCAACAAGAGAAGCCACTGCAATGAGAAGCCCACGCACTGCAACGAAGACCCAACGCAGCCAAAAATAATAAATAAATGTATTTATTTTTAAAAAAGGAAGAATATTAAGAAGGCTAACAATCAGATTCCAAATATAATGACATATTTACTAAGTGCTTATTATGGGCTCTGCATAGTGACAACGTATGCAGCAGACAAGGATGCCAATAGCAGAAAGAAAATGGACCAAACATCTTACATAAAAGTGGAGAGATGTTCCACTCCCAGCAGTTCCAATGGCTGATGAAGCTACAACCAGACAAGAATAAAGATGTGTGTATTTTTTTCCCACCTGTCATGGTCCTGGAGACATTGATTGAGTAATTAAGAACACAATCAACGTTAAATTGCAGCCGTTTGACTTTTGTAGATTGAGCCTTAAAATATCAATAACAAAGATTTTGTCAGATACAGATTATATGAACTGAGAGACGGCATCCATATCCGTCCAGATGGTAAAGATGTGGTTGCACAAGATACAGTTAATGCAGACAAAATTAAACTGGAGGGACGTTACTGTCACCTTAGTAAGCTGAAACTCTGAAGTCAAGACAGACTGGGTTTGATTAATGACTCCAGTTTTTCTAGGTGATGACCTTTGACAAGTTGTTTAATTGTTTTTCTTTCAATCTTGAAGACAGAAATGGTGCTTTCAACTCTTAATTCACACCCCCGCCCTTTATGACCAGAACTGTACAGTGTATGAGGACATGAATTGTTCTCCTTCCCGGATTTATAGTCACTGTCTTATTTTGTGCATTTTATTTGCCCCACACTTCTTCTTGCCTTCTTTTGGAATAAGTATTTTAAATCATTTTCCTAGTTTAGAGGTTATACAGTCTTACTACCCTCTAAGTAGTTACCCTAAAATACTTTCCATATATGGTCTGATACACTGACCTGTCAGCAGGGAGCACCTCTCCTTACTTCTGGTTTCATGAGTAGAGACCTTTCTCTAGGGAAATGCCTCTCCTCCCAGCACGCCTTTACTCACCTGCCCCGGAGGTAGAGTAGTTCACAGGACTGGTGAGTTTGGGGAGGTTAAACGGGCATTCTTGGCTTGGCCCTGCACCTCCTCCCCAGCTGTGCATCCTGCCCCTCCCCAGGAGGTGCTCTCTTGGACCTTAGGAGGCTGTCTGGGCCGCTTGGGTAAATCTCCCAATTTGGGGGTTCAGTCAGCAGGCGCATTTGGCTCTCACACACAGCTATAACTTCCGAAACAGGCTCTATCAGCGGTAAAGAAAATATTTTGGTCACCATCTTCCATGCCTTTGCTTAATTTCTCAAATTGTTCAGAAAAATAACCGAGAAGGGTACTATTCTTTGGGGTCCTCTTGGAGATGTCAGTATTATCTATGTCCAAAATTATTATCCAAAATTCCATATATTGTTTTCTCAAAAAAATTCAATTTAACTTAACCACTTCAGAAACATTATTCACAATTTAAAGCAGATGTCCCGTTGAACTCCAAATCAAGTTGAAGAGTAACTCAAGACAAGAAATTGGCTACTATTTTCAGGGTGAGTTTCCAGCTTTCTCTTTCCAATGGCAAGTCTTCCCAAATAAAGGGAAAAAAGGCAATTATTCAGAGGAGACAAGCACAGTAGGATAACAATGGAACTGGAAAACAAACTGGATTATAGACACTTTTTAAACGAACATTTATTGTGTGGCGTGTCCTGCAATGAATACAGTCATTCGAAGCTTAAAGCCAACAAGGGATTTCATGATCCTTAGAATCGGCAGTTCATGCAGTAGCCAGTCATCTTTAAAAGCCTAAAGTAGCTTCCTAGAGGGCACTTAATGTCATAGATCACTCAGCATGTCCATAGTGTATGCAGTAAAAGCATACTTAGTAGACCTTCATCAAGTAGTCAAGACTCAGAGGGAGAGAAGAAACCTTGAGATGTCTAATGCATCAGGCTGTGCTAGGCGTCACTCATCTTCAACTACTCTGAACGGGAGAGAATTCTAGCAAAGCCATCCTTTATCTCGGATCCAAAACTACGTGCATAGATACTTTACACAGGGAAACTTAACACTCCCCCGGGCTCGTGATACACATGCTATTATCCTAACTCTCTTTGGCAGCTGCGGTCGCTGGTGGGCAGACCAACTCCCTCGGCTCAGGCGTTTAAGGCAAGTCTTGAATGTGAAAGTTCTCAAGGTCCACTCCGATCCTATTTCCTTCCAAAGCATTCTGATCTTGTTAAAGCTCCCCCCAACTCTAGCACAGTGACCCGAGCAACTCCCTCTGTCTCACAGGTTTCACATTCATACGTTGCTGCACGTCTTGATATTCTAGAGCCCTTAAAGATGTCAGAAGTTTAGGATGAACATTGTTTGATGGATACCATAAGTCACAAGAAAGAAAAATAATGTTGACCTCTTCCTTGAACGATTGGGTTCATCACCTTAGAGTGCCCTCTTGCCAGGAGACTAGGAAATGCAGCAGTTGGGAACATGGCTAAGTTACACGTGGGATCCTGATTGTTGAACTTTTACCAACATTTAAAGCAACAGTAAGAAAAATTCAGGAACTGGAGAGTCTGGGAGGTGGGAGAAAATCAGGAGAAAGGGTCTTGGAACTAGGAGAAGAGAATGTTTCAGAAAGAAAGAAGCAGGTAGTCAGTGCCAAATGCAACAGAGAAATCCCATCCAGTAGCACGTGACTGGGTTAACTCAGCGAGGAGCTAGACTGGGTGGGGGGCAACCTAGCATCTCAAGTAGGTCTGAAGCCACAGAGTTAGGGTGAAGGCTAGACTGAAGGGTCATCGTTCAACTTAATGTGTTTAATCCTGGAAACAAGGAGAAGAAAATGTGGAAGAATGAGCAGCAACGTGATGGCTGGGAGAGTTACCTCAGGACAGATTCTTGAGCAAACATTCAGGGGGCACTCGCTGGGTGGCCGGCACCACTCCAGGTGCTGGGAACTCAGCGAACAAGAGAAACAAATCTCTGTCCTCAAAGAACTTGTAGACGAGCGGAGGAGACAATGACAGACAAGCAGACAGTGGTGTGTACTTTGTGGGAACCAGCAAATGGCAAAGGAGTCTGTGTGACTCTTTCAATGGGGTGAGGAAAGCATCAGAGCTGGGAAACCCTGTCTGCAGGATTTAAGTTTATCAGAGCTGGTCAAACATACGCAGACTTTACCTATATTCCCCCCAAACCACTTTCCCAGACTCTGTTCCACGGAGCGCCGATTCAGTAACAAACTATTAGGTGATGTTAACAAGTGTTTTGGGAGATTGGTCCTCTGGGAAAAATGTCACCAACCAATCTCTTCACCTCTGGACTTCTCAGAACGTTTAGCGTGTTGATGAGACTTTTCCAAGAGGGGCCCCAGCACTACACCTCCTGCCCCTACACACATGGATGTTAATAAGGATCTAGCCTTCCAGGAAACAGTCAGGGGCTCCCGATGAAATAAGTGCACCTGCTTCTCTTTATTCTTGACCTTTTTTTCCATGTAATCTTGGTAAACATTCTTAAAGTCTAAGCCTAGTCGGTCCCTCTTCTGGAAAATCTTCCACAACGGTGGCTCCCTTTTCCAACGCCCAATGCTCCCAAGGGCTGAGCCGGGCAATCGGCACCAGGCTGGCTCCCCTCCTGCCTCAGGGACTGAGCTGCTCCTAACCAGAGCCGTCATCTTGTAGAAGCTCCTAGAAGGATGGGGGGGTGGGGGGAGAAGAGTCTCTGAAGGAGACCTGCTGACCAGCCCCTCCTCCTCCCAGTGAGGTCATGGCAGAGGCCACGGGCCAGGAGGGTTAAGTGCCTGTGGGCATTTGAGTTCTGGGAATAAAAGTGCTTATCTGGGCTTTAGAGGAAACTAAAGTCCCAATCAATAAATACTCACTGTTGATTGACTGAAATATGGTCTTGGCCTCACCATCAACAGAATTGATAAACTATGCACAGCATTTACGCAAACTCCTCAGGGCTAGCAACTTGTTAGTTCTAGCTTAATATTTTCTCTTTTTGGTGTGTACGTAACTGTCATGTCTGTTTTTACCCGCACTCTTCCTCAATGTCCCATATTTCTTTCTTCCCTCACTCTCCTTTTATATTTTTACATCTTTCCCTTAATTCTTCTATAATAAAGAATGGGAATATACTTCTGTTGTACTTACTGATATACTTATGGAAGAGTTTTGTGTTTCTTTCTCTTTTTTTAAATTAATTAATTTATTTTTAATTTTATTTATTTTTTTTGGCTGCGCCGCACAGCATGTAGGATCTTAGTTCCCCGACCAGGGATCGAACCCGTGCCCCCTGCAGTGGAAGCGCGGAGTCTTAACCACTGGACCGCCAGGGAAGTCCCAAGTTTTATGTTTCTTAATTTTTAAAGTGGATAAGTAAAATGATTTATACATTCTTTCCAAAATATAATAAAAGCCTCTAACTTATACTGCTTATTTTATACCTAATTGTAATCTTTAAATAATTTTTCCCTCCATGGCCACGGTTCTCGGCTGGGGGTGGTTCTTTGTCTCCTCCCCCATCCCCAGGACCTTTTTTCCATGTTTGGAGACATTTTTAGTGGTTACAACTTGGGGGAGGGCTGCTACTGGCATCAGAAGGTCGGGGCCAGGGATGCAGCTAAACATTCTACAAGGCACAGAACAGCCCCCATAACAAAGAACTTTCCAACCCCAAATGTCAATAGTGTTGAGGTTGAGAAACTTGCTTTATGGCCACCAACACTGAGAAAGATAAACCAGGTTTGCATAGTTTTAGGGTTGGATTTAGATACAGACTTGCTCAGTCTGCGTTGAGTCCTGGCTCAACCCTTACTAGTTGTGAGACTTTGGCCCAGTTACTCGACCTCACTGTACCCGGTTTTCCTCACCTGTAATGGTCGTTCTGAGGGTTAAATAAGCTAACATGTGAAAAGAGCTTGGGATAGTGCTGGGAACATTTTATGCATTATTGCTCTTTTCCCCTTTACTTTGGCTGTAAGTGTCAACACCAACAGAGAAACTGACCTAGAACTTGTAGGTGTTTTCAAATGAATACAAGGTTACATAGCCTGCTGAGGGGAAAATCCCTTGTTTATATTATCCAAGATTCTATATTTTAAACTCTAGAAAATCCTCAAACCAATCTATACCAGAATTACTGCTAACACTGATTCATTCTCTAAAGTCATAGGGTTTGTTTTTGAAATCCACGATGCAGTAAGCCTTTGGAATAGACTATCTATGTTCTAAACATTTTTCACTGGCGTGGTACAGAACATCTGGATATGACATGCCTACCAATGCAGGTTTTAAAGGATTCTAGCCTGGTAATTATAGAGAAATTACAAAAATCATTCATTGGCCTCTTAGCCTCTTCTGCATAAACAGCACGCTACAACACTGTGCATCAGACTTGCAGAAACCTATAAAAACCTTCCTACAGGACTGCAGACATCTTTGGTGGGCATCTGGACACCACCTCCTCCACGCACCTTCGGGTCATGCTCGCCTCTCCTACAACTCATTCACTGTTCAAAGCTCAGGGCCTAAGGAGGCTAAGGTTAAGGGCTCCAACCATAGGTGGGCACCTTGGCTTGGTTCCGGCCATGGCTGGGGTGATGGCTAGTTTTATGTGTCAACTCGGCTAGATGATACCAACCCACTTATTTAATCAAACACTAACCTAGGGGTTGCCGTGAAGGTACTTTGTAGATGTGGCTACGTGTATCAATATATATCCGTATATTGTTCCTCTGGAGAACCTGATGGATACAGCTAGCCCGCCAGCCCCTTGATGATGGTGACCGGCCAAGGGCAAGGGAACAGTGGCCACATTCACCACCATCTCTGGGGACATCGCCTGGGGTCGTGCCCCACTGCACAATGTGAATTCTTGCATAAAGAAGATATGCCTCTTGGCGCCCAAGAACACCAGCTTGCCCCGTACAATCGCCACAGATTCCTTTGAGCGCTACCAGAGTGACGTGGAAACAAAGAAAGGGGGAGAGGGAAAGCTACTAAAGAGTGTTTCTAGGGAACCCAACTTTGAATTGGGATGAATCAGGGCATAAAGTGGAAGGAAGAAATAAGGAAAGAAGGAAAAAGGAAAAAATTAAATTCTGCACTAGTCCTTCAATTAGACCCCAGTGAAAAATGCAAACTTGGGCATCACTTCTACGGAAAAAATCACAGTAGCATAATGCTAATGATAGTTAACACTGGACTATTTACTACTCACCTAGAAGGCATTCAATAAGTGTTAATATTTTAAATTTAGGTCTATGTGCCAAGCACTATCATAAAGGATTTACAGGCCAGTGAATAAATGGTGTGGGCTGTCTGAATTCAGAGAGCTTTATCTTAAATAATACTCCGTTTCATCCCCTAATAACTTAAGTAAAACGCTCATGACCTGTGGGAAAAGCTGCATTCTCTTTCTCTCTGTCCATCTCTGCCCAGAGTCTAACCTCAACTGGGCTGGACAAGGAGAAAAAAAAAGTGTGTGTACTTGAGCATATGCCACAGTGCAGCATAATCTCATTTTCTGTTTGCTCAGGAATACTTTGGAGGGAATTATCTGTGCCGCTTGCCCTCTTCAATAATCACATCCATTATGCTGACTGGGTACACCAGGGGTCCCTCCTTCACCCTCTGTAAGGAATCAGGGACAAGCAAGTTGCAACTCTGCATTCAAACGAAGACCCATCTGTCCCTGGGCCCTTCGGAGTGTCGCCATCCCGTGGCTCTAGCCTCTAAGAAGCGTATTCTTTATGTGTCCCCACTCTCTGATCTACCCAAACTCATAAACAGAGAGATCCTACTGCTTGGGCTGAAACAACACATTCCAGCCGGGAAGCTGACACAGGCAAGGCTGAGCCAACCAGCCGCCCCTTCCCAAGAACAGGAGCAGAACTGCAGCCCCCTGCAGAAGCATCTTGCCCTCTAGCCCACCGCAGAGATAACCACCGAGCCGAGGAAGTCATCACCCATCCAGCAGTGTTACAAAGGAAATCTTGCCCCATTGATCAACTCAGCTTCCTCTGCAGTATTGATCTTCCAGGTCCTTCCTGGAGAAAATGAGCTGGCAGGGAAGTGGGGATTGGAGACTTTTCAAGGGAGACTTAATTCTCCACCTAATCAGATAAGGCGAAGGTTAAGAAGTCATTAATGAAAAAGGACCATTTTCCTCCGGATGAGATTAATGAGCGGTCATGGTCCCAAGGGAGATGTCAAAGTACCAAAAGAAAAGGAAAGTACAGGAATTATTTACTTTTTTTTTTACATCTCATTTTTATTCAAAGAGTACTTTGAGTTAAAAATAGAACACAGCAGTTAGAAAGTCATTTGTAACAACCAGGGAAGATGGTCTTCTGTTTCTTGTATTAGTCACACTGGTTGGTTTTCAAGGCTGTCATCTGAATTCCCCACCACGAGCTCTGTCTACCTAAGAGGTGCAAGGAATTCCACAGCGGGCACCCAGCCTGGACTCTGAAGCAGAGCTTCTGAAACTCCCGCAGGCATTGGCCGCACCTAGCCGTGCAGACTCTTAGCTCTGAGGGGCTTGAATCTGCCTTTTAACTACTCCAGGGTGATGCTGAGGCTGACCTGGGGGACAGGGGTAAGTGAATTAATGCGCCCCAACTACGCCAGTCCTGCTCTTAACTCTGTAAATACATTAGCTGTATTCAGTCTCTGAACAGTCCAAGGGGACGTCCCCACTTTACAGGTAATCAATTAGACTTTGGTCACTATTCACCTATAATTCATGCCTTTTCCAGTGTTCTTCAGTGGCATATCTAAGTGCACATGCCTCAGCCTGTCATTCCCTATCTGAGGCTTTGAAGGCTCATCACATGTGTCTCCTCCTCCAGGAAGCCTTCCAGGCCTGGCAAACCTGGATAAGCTGGCTTTCCTATATATGCCCAATACACACTCCTATATCCTGTACTGGATGCATGGTTATCTATTACTTTGTAACAAGTACCCCAAAACTTAATGCCTCAGAACAACAATAAACATTTATTATCTCTGACAATTTCTGGGGTCAGGAATTCAGGACTGACATGGCTGAGCGGTTCTGGCTTAGAGTCTCTCAGGAGGTGTGCCCATCAACAGACGACTGGCTTAAGCAGATGTGGGGGGTGTGTGTGTATGTATACATATATATACATACACACACACACAATGGAATATTACTCAGCCATAAAAAATAATGAAATAGTGCCATTTGCAGCAATATGGATGGACCTAGAGATTATCATACTAAGTAAGTCAGACAGAGAAGGATAAATATCATACGATATCACTGATATGTGGAATCTAAAAAAAATGATACAGGTGAACTTGTTTACAAAACAGAAATAGACTCACAGATATAGAAGACCGAACTTAATGCTTACCAAAGGGAATGGGCGGGTGGAGAGGAGAGATCAATTGGGAGGTTGGGATTAACAGATACACACTACTATACATGAAACGGAGACTTCCCTGGTGGCGCAGTGGTTAAGAATCCGTCTGCCAATGCAGGGGACAGGGGTTTGATCCCTGGTCCGAGAAGGTCCCACATGCCGTGGAGCAACTAAGCCCGTGCGCCACATCTACTGAGCCTGCGCTCTAGAGCCCACGAGCCACAGCTACTGAAGCCTGTGCGCCTAGAGCCCGTGCTCCGCAACAAGAGAAGCCACTGCAATGAGAAGCCCGCACACCGCAACGAAGAGCAGCCCCCGCTCGCCACAACTAGAGAAAAGCCTGCGTGCAGCAACGAAGACCCAACGCAGCCAAAACTAAAAATAAATAAATAAATAAATAAAATAGGTAAACAACAAGGACCTAGTGTATAGCACAGGGAACTCGACTCAATATCTTGTAATAACCTATAATGAAAAAGAATCTGAAAAAGAATATATAGCTCTATATGTATGCATGAATCATATGTATGAATCACTTTGCTGCACACGTGAAACTAACGCAACACTGTATATTAATTACGCTTCAACTTTTTAAAAAAGAAAGAAATATCAAAAAGAAATTTGACTGGGGTAGAGGATCTGGCTCCAAGGCAGCCACTCACGGGGCTGGTCTGCTGGTGCCGCTGTGGGTGGAGACCTCCGTTCCTCTTGCAGGGCGGCTTGAATGTGGCTTGAATGTCCTCACGATGTGGTGGTGAGCTGCCCCCGCCACGGGGGTGGAGGCTGGGCGGCGACAGAGGGTCAGCCAGGCAGATGCAATTTTCATGGCCTCGCCCTGGAAGTCACAGACTCTCTCCGTGCTCAGGTCACTAGAAGAGAGTCACTAAGCCCTGCCCACTTTCAAGAGTTAGAGGAATTAGGTTCTGCTTTTTGCAGGAAGGATTGTTAGATATGTTTAGAATTACCGTCCCAGGACAGACTGTGTTTCCCAAAGATAGCTGTATCCCGCATGCTCCTCTAGAGTGAGGCCGCTGCCCCAGCAAGAGGCAGAATCGAGTTCCCCTCCCCTTGATTCTGGGAGGGCCACTATCGTGCCGTAAGCAACAGGATGTGGTGGAAGTTAAATGGCTGGCTTTCAAGGCCAGGTCATAAAATCCAGAGCACGCGTCACCCCGTGAGTTAGCACACTCACTCTGGGAGCCCTGAACTATCAGCTAAGAAAACCTGCTACCTTGAGGCTGCCACACCGTAAGGAAGCCCAGACCCCATGGAGAGAGTGTTCAATTAACAACCTCAGCTGAGGTCCCAGCCAACAGCCCACCAGACCTGAGAATCATGACACCCTCAGGGTTCCGGCTCCCAGCTCTGAGGTCTTTCCACTGAGAACCAGACGTCCTGGAGCAGAGTCTAGGCGTTCCCACTGGGCCCTGTTCAGATTCCTGACCCACAGAAACCATAGGCATAAAATGGTTGCTTCAAGCCACTAAATTTTGGGGTTAATTTGTTACACAGCAATCAGTAACTGGAACACACACTGCATTAAAACTATTTATTCTCTCTCTCCCCTTAGATCATTAGACTGCAAGCTCTTCTAGGGCACAGGGTTGTGTCTTACTCCTTCTTATAAAGCCAGCACTCAGAATAGTGCCTGGCATGTAATATGTGTTAAACAAATGTTTGTTAAGTGAATAATGAATGAATAAGAGTTTGTGGAGTTTTGCCAGGATAGTTCTCTTTGGCGGGAATTCAGAAGAACCACGGTTGGAACAGAACTGCGCCTGTCCAGCTGAGATACCCATCTTCCCAGCCCTTGTAGAGTTGTTTGTTGTAGTTTCATCTTGCCTTTCTTGTGACCTTTGAAATTCACCCTGAAAGCATTTAATCAGGGACTCTCTCTGCTCCATGCAAAGATGCATATCATTAACATACATAAACAAATCATGATTCCAAACATGGTTGTGACCACAAAGCCAAAACGATATTTATGTTTAATTTTTTTTAAAATTTATTTATTTATTTATTTTTGGATGTTATGTTTAATTTTGATGCTAGGTTGTTAAATGTTTGGAAAACAATTTCAAACTCTTGAGTTGATTTTACCTTCTTAATTTTAGATATTTAGGTATACAGGCCGGAAGTTGTGTTTGAAAAATTAAAAATTTTTCTCAGTTGCATTCAGGAGTTAAATGCATTTACTCTCCATATTAATAAATGCATACAAAGGGGATTAATAGCGTGTTTGTTAACACTTTGTATATCTTTATATAAATGTGGAATATATTTTATTATTTTTTTTCTTTTTTTGAGGGGGGGATATATTGTAAACATGCCTGAAGTTTGAGAAAATGGTCTCTAAGTTAGTCTGGATGGAAGTTTCAACCACTGCATTTTCAAAATGTCTTTCACTTGCTCCAGTGCCTTTTTAAATTATTTTATTGGATTTAATAACAACAAATACCTCCAATTTAATAGTTAAATGACCAATTTTATAACCAGCTCCAGCCCTGAAGGTAAATACTCCAGTTACTACTAATCCCCCACCAAGTCTCCCTTTCCGTCTGTATTTACCCCACAGGCACAGACAATTATCTAGAAACTTGCACTCAGCTCGCATCATCGCATTATCTCATGATTAAGTTTAACTCTCCCAAATTTTACAAATGCTAATTAAATCTAAAAAAGCAAACAAAATGTCAGTCAAAACTGATCTATAGTTGTTTGTCATCAGCAGCTGTTTAAAAAAAAAGAAGTGTTTTCTCAAATTCAAAAGATGTATATGCTTTGGTGTCAAGCATAGTCGTAGATGTATGCTGTGCTGTGCTTGACAGAAGAGGCGGGAATAATTTATCCCCCGAATTAAACGCGTGTTTGCAGTGAAGAAAAGCTTTGAATGATTTTTTCATTCCTTTCCTCCCTATTGTACTACCTTGGAAATATTAGAGTCAGATAATTGCAGTTGTAGTTTTAAAAAAAAAAGCAGAATCACCCCCAAATCTGAAAGATTATCAAGTTTAAAAATACACCTGCCGTGAATGCCTACATGACACTGCTGATTAAAAAGCACTGGGGAGAATCGAAAGATGCAGCAGGCCTCAGCCTCACCACCAGCGACTGAGCAGGAGAGCTTGACGGTCCCTCTGTGGACACTCTAGGTTGTGAAGAAATGCTGACTTGCCCAGGGTCAAACAGATAAATGATTTACTGGCACGACTGATCACAAAACGCATACCTTCCACCCTTAGTCTACCCCGCCTCCCTCCAGGCTGCCCCACACACACAGGGGGCATGCGCGCCCCCCTGACCTCAGGGTCCCGTGCAAGCTGCTCTCCAGGCTCGGCCAGGGAAACTGAGGCCGTGGAGCCAAATGGCCAGAACCAGCCCCGAGTTCCTTTCACCTCTATCTCCTGACGCTGAGGCTCGAGCATTCTCTTCCTGCATCAACTCTGGGCAATAACTCAGGCAATATCAAGGACGACCCAGAGGGACACTTCAAGGTTAAAAGCCTGAAAGAGCGACACTCCCCAGCCAGAGAGGGCAGAGGCCCTGAAGTGCATCTCAAATAAAAAGGAATCCCGTTATTTCTACTCAAGATGTCCCCAACTTGCACGGAAGTTTAACTAGATAAATACCTGGTTTTAAAGCAAGAAGCAGTAACAGTTTCAGGGGGGAAAAAAAAGAAGAAAGGAAGGAAGGAAGGGAGAAAGAGAGAGAGAAAGAAAGGAAGGAAGACAGAAAGAAGGAAGGAAAGAAAGAAGGAAAGGGAAGGAGGAAGGGAAGAAGGAAGGAAGGAAGGGAGGAAGGAAGGAAGAAAAAGAGAAAAAGGCAACATGAAATTCGCTATTGGCAAAAAACAAAACATCAAGTTAAGGTAAAACAATTTTGAGAAATAGTAGAGGAAAAAAGCCATTATAAGAGTTGAAGTTACAATAACAACAGCAAACATGCTAACAGAAAACCTTCTATTCTTTTTTGGCCTCCTTTTCAAGGTAGCTGCTTCTAACCCAGGACATTGAAATAGTCCTCCTACACGTCCAGTTCCTGGGCAAGACGGAGTAGACACACTGCTTCCTGTTCTGCTAACTAGAGGGCATTACACACAGAAGGAACATAAGAAGACTCTGCAGGTGGAGAGACGGTGAGGATCAGCTCAGGATCTGAGTGAAGACACGTTGGTGAGTCCCTGGCATTCACATACACTTCTTCATATATGCCAGGCTGCGCTGTAGATGCTGGAAATGCCAATGACCGGAAAAGCCTGCTCTCTCTACCTAAAAGACCAGGGGAAAGGCAGTCTAGCAAGACAGAAAACTTCTAGATGTTAACTGCCCTACTCCTACCAAACATCATGGAGAAAAACCGTGGCCGCACCCTGACCCCCGTCAGCAAAGGCCCAAGTGGGGAACCATTTTCAGGCTTTAATGAGGCATCCCTCCAACTCCTCCACCTGCTGGGTGGTGTCAGAGAAGGCTGATTGGGGAGCTGGAACTTTCACCATCCTCCAGTGGGAACAAGCCCCCCTGCCTCAGACATAATAAGGCACCCCCTCTGCCCCGCCCCACCAGGGTGGTGTCAGTGGAGGCCTGACGTCGAGTCCAGACGCCCACTTTGCCCAGCAGTAACGAGGCACCCTTCACCCATCCAGGGTGTCCATGGAGGTATAGTGGGGAACCTAGACTTCCACCCCTGCCAGGCAGTAGCAAGGCAATACCCCTTTTCCCCTCTAACACAGTGTCTGAGGAAGCCTGCTAAAATAGGATTGAAATAAGATCCAGAGTCTCAAAACATAATGCCCCAAACATCCAGGATACAATTAAAAATCACTGTACACACCAAGAACCAAAGAAGTCTCAACTTTAACGAGAAAAGACAACTGACACAGACCAACACTGAGACAAAACCGACACTGGAATTACGTAACAAGAATTTTAAAGGGGGCCATCGTAAAAATGCTTCAACAGCAATCATGAACACACTTGAAGTAAATGAAGAGCTCAAAGTCTTGGCAAATAAACAGAAAATACAAAGAAGAACCAAAGGGCAATTTAGGAACTGAAAAAGCAACAACCAAAATAAGAAACACAATGGACGGACTCAAAAGAGGAAAGAATCGGTGAACTCGAAGATGGAACAGTAGAAGGTAGCCAGTCTGAACAACAGAGAGAAATGAGGCTAAAGACAGACTAAGATAGTCCTTCTAGTCACTCAATGGAATATTCCAAGGAATTCCAGCGTTCTTAGAAAGTATAAAGCTATTATCTAGGCACTATTTCCAGATGTGAATTTAAGAGTCTCACATTTCCCCAAATCTTTGTAGGCTGAGTTGATCTCTCCTGCAAAAGAGAGTGGGCACTCAATCAGTGATTCTACTAATCCTCTGGAAGTACAATTGCTAAAACGTCTTTTGCTGCTTTAAAAGTAGCAATGGAGCACTATTTACAATAGCCAGGACATGGAAGCCACCTAAGTGTCCATCGACAGATGAATGGATAAAGAAGCTGTGGCACATAGATACAGTGGAATATTACTCAGCCATGAAAAGGAATGAAATGGAGTTATTTGTAGTGAGGTGGATGAACCTAGAATCTGTCACACAGAGTGAAGTAAGTCAGAAAGAGAAAAACAAATACCGTATCCTAATGCATATACAGGGATTTTAAAAAGCGGTACTGATGAACCTAGCGGCAGGGCAGGAATAAAGACGCAGACGTAGAGAATGGACTTGAGGACACAGGGAGGGGGAAGGGGCAGGGGAAGTTGGGATGAAGTGAGAGAGTAGCACTGACATATTATGGGGAAGGATGCACACCTCTGCGACTGTATTAAAAGTCATTAAAATGTACACTTTTAAATGGCTGATTTGTACGGTATGTGAATTATATCTTAATAAAGCCGTTAGAAAAAAAAAAGTAGCAATGGAACCACTGAAGAGCTAAGAGCCCCTCCTGCTCCTAATGTACTGGCCTGTGCCCACCTGTTCTCTGGTGAGTACCAGGACCTCTCCCCTCCCCCCAGCACTGAGGTCAGTTCTCAGGGAAAACAAACCTCCCAGGTCACGTGATCAGTACCCAGGGTTTGTTTTTTGTTTTTTTGTTTTGGTACCAACTGTTATTCAGGGCACCAGGCTATTCTATGAGATGCTATAAAGCTGGGTAAACATATTTGATAAACAAGTATATTGCAATAAATTCATTCTTTCAACAAATACTTATTAGTGCTGCTGGGTGCCAAGCACTGTTCTACACAGCTGAGATACAGGTATGACCTCGGGGCAGAGACCCCTGAAATAAGCTCAAATTCCAGTGAAGTGGGGGCAGGGAGGGGTGGAGAGAGATGATGATAAACAATCAATATAAAAAATGAATTAGTATATTAGCAAGTGACATTCCCCTGCTACAAAAAAGAAATGACAGAATAGTGTACGGAGAATGGGGATGGGTGGAGGTTGGTTACTGGGCCAGGGAGATGGACGGTGGCTGGGGGTGAAACGCGGTGACCCTCTGGCAGAGCAGGGCAAGTGTGAGCAGCGGTTCAGGGGGCAGGGGTGAATTCTGAGCGCCACACTACGTGGTGTCTGTCAGCAGTGCCCCCGCCAGGAGAGGGAAACGCGGCCCGTGGCTTGAGCGAGAGCTCAACACTAAGACGTACAGATTTAGAATGATCCCAGGGACGCCCGGAGGATTTTTATCTTTTGTGTTCTTAGAAGAGGTAGAATAATGACAACTGAAGGAGAGAGCATTTCTGAGGACTTACTACTTTCCCCAGCTCATGACCCTGTTAGTATCGCTCAAAACGAGGCTGGGTTGAGTTCAAATTCTAAGACAAAAGACACTGTCGGTTAGTTTAAACAACAGATTTTTCTGAAAACCAATTTTATACTTCAGTCTTTTTTTAATATGAAATTAGCTACCAAGAAAAACACTGTAGTACTAAAAAGTAAG
The DNA here is from genome assembly GCF_028021215.1 of Eschrichtius robustus. Classification (NCBI taxonomy): domain Eukaryota; kingdom Metazoa; phylum Chordata; class Mammalia; order Artiodactyla; family Eschrichtiidae; genus Eschrichtius; species Eschrichtius robustus. The sequence goes on along the minus strand of NC_090832.1, from coordinate 7,265,725 downwards.
CTACGTGATATTCAGATAAGTCTCTCAAGATGTTTCTACATGGAATTACCCTCCCAACAGGTGCTTGTATGTCTGTCATCTCTGCAGTGTTGGCAACCCTTCTTTTTCATTCCCACATTAAAGCCCTTTGTTCTTTAAAAAAAATTTTTTTATCGAAGTATAGTTGATTGACAATGTTCTGTTAGCTTCTGTTGTACGGCAAAGTGATTCAGTTAAGTATATACGTATATATACTTTTTCATACTCTTTTCCATTAGAGGTTATTACAAGATATTGAACACAGTTCCCTGTGCCATACAGTAGGACCTTGTTGTTTGTCTGTTTCATATAATAGTACTGTGTATCTGTTAATCCCAAACTCCTAATTTATCCCTCCCCCCCCCCTTTCCCCTATGGTAACCGTAAGTTTGTTTCCTATGTCTGTGAGTCTGTTTCTGTTTTGTAAATAAGTTCATTTGTATCACATTTTAGATTCTACGTATAAGAGATAAAAAATGATATTTGTCTTTCTCTGTCTGACTTACTTCACTTAGGATGATCATCTCTAGGTCCATTCGTGTTGCTGCAAATGGCATTATTTCATTTAAAGTCCTTTGTTCTTAATAGCTCAACACAACACACATATACACACCCCTTATACAAATGCGCACGTGCACACACACACACACACACACACACACATGCCAGACGGTATTAACATCTGCAGATTTGAGGGTTCCCCTCAACACACAACACTCAAAATTTAAGACAGAATCCAGTAAGGCATGCAACAACTCCTATCTCTAGAGGCCGATTTGAGTTCACTCAAAACAACAATAACAAAAATGCTTGCAATGGGCAACTTGATTGAAAAAGTGACTATCATTCATCACTCAGATTTTCAAGATTCATAGCTACAGGAAAAAAATTAGAAGAAACAGAAAATAATTAGACATGCTCAAAAGAAAACTATTGAACGCCGATGGATTTAAATAAAGAATTCTTTCCCAAGTATTTACATAAGGCACAAAAATACTTAACTTGAATTCCATCAATTCATAATTGGTAACAATTCAAACAGAAGCCTGGATGAAATGTATAGCTGCCCAACAGGAAAAAATTGTTAATAATCAGATGAAGCAATATAACCAGAACCACCGCGGGTAGAGTCTGTCATACAGAGTGAAGTAAGTCAGAAAGAGAAAAACAAATACCGTATGCTAACACATATATATGGAATCTAAGGAAAAAAAAAAAAAAAAGGTCATGAAGAACCTAGGGGTAAGATGGGAATAAAGTCACAGACCCACTAGAGAATGGACTTGAGGACACGGGGAGGGGGAAGGGTAAGCTGTGACAAAGTGAGAGAGTGGCATGGACATATATACACTACCAAACGTAAAATAGCTAGCTAGTGGGAACCAGCCGCGTAGCACAGGGAGATCAGCTCGGTGCTTTGTGACCACCTAGAGAGGTGGGATAGGGAAGGTGGGAGGGAGGGAGACGCAAGAGGGAAGAGATATGGGAACATATGTATATGTATAAGTGATTCACTTTGTTATAAAGCAGAAACTAACACACCACTGTAAAGCAATTATACTCGAATAAAGATGTTAAAAAATAATAATAAATAAATAAAATTAAATTAAAAAAATAAAAAGGGTGAGTACGCACTGGAAGAAATCCCTGCAAACATCACCATGACCTTGTGTGTCAATTCCTGGGAAAACGCATCACATCCAACAGGGAAGGCTGGCTTTGTCAAGGAAACAGAAATGCAAACCAAATGGGCAAAGCTGGGGTGCACATAAATCAGCTTGAAACCTGGTGATAAGAGATCAGAATGGGGCCGGAATGAGGGCGATTCCTCATCAAAGTGGAAACCTGATGTGTGAAAGGAGTCCCCTCCCTCCAGAGGACAGACCAGAAATCCCAGAGCCTGGCTCAAAGGGGATCGGCTGCTTCTTCTTCTACTGCTGGAATTAATCCGCGAGCTCACAACAATTTCTCCGACAGCTTGCGATACAGTATGTGTCACGGGGCTGGACAAAAGGGTTTAATGACCACTCATTTATGAGGAAAGTGTTGCCGAGCCACTAGAAAAAGTTTTTGCAAATTTAACTATAAAATGTTTGTGGTGGTGACAAAGGCAGAAAGAGGAGGGGATTTTTGCTGTCCCCTTTGTTACTCATCTTGACAGCCTGCACCCAACCTTACAAACGATGAGGAGCTGGAACCAGCAGAACAGGGGGAATCTGAAGGCACAAGCCAGGAGAGACCGAGAACAAGAGTCAGAACTAGACAGGGCAGGAGGGCACTGAGACCGTCACCGAGGGAAGATGAGACCAGAGTCCCAGGTAACAGCCCTGGGGCGTCGGAGCAATCCTGTGAAGGCAGAAACCAATCCCAGCCTTGCAACTGCCTGAGCTGAGCTGAATACGGGGAAAGTCACTTCTTTGGTCCACTCTATGTTTCCCTATTTATGCATTGGAAGAAGTCCATCAGCATCATTTCTGGCCTCAGAGGAGCTGCCAAGGGCTCATTTAATCCTCAGGCCAGCAGTGATGTGCCTGGTGCCTGCACTCAACCGTCATAATCCCTCCTGGGATAGTGCCTGCAAAAAGGACAACATTTCAAACTCTATTGTATTGTGTTTCTAGTTGTAGTCTTTCAAAAGTATGCCCTTGTTGCCTCCCAAACCTATTCTGCTGGCTTTCCTTAGAAAGGACTACGATAAAGGCAACAGGACCGGCCACTGCAGTTTTGTAAAAGAGTTCACATCCAGCTTGATGCCAACAAGTGTTTCTTTGGTGAGGCAGTAACTATGCCCTTTATATAATAGTTTAAATACTGATCTAAATCCCCCAAAGGGAATATCTAGAGTCTTCTCATGTCTACAGACCTGAGTAACAACTGTAATACTCATTATTAACTGAGTCGTGTCCTAAAACCCAACCCAACTTAGTAGGAGAGAGACTGTGTGAGTGACAGGAAGGGGCCACGTGGTAGGAGCGCGGGTCACGCGGGGAGCGGGCAGCGTTGACTGTGACCTGGCTGTGGGAACCGCTCGAGGTGGGCTGGTGCAGCCCCTGGCCAGGGAACAGCCTGCATGGGCTGGAAGGGAGCTTTCTGGCTGGGCTCCTTCATCCTCTTCCAGGGCTGAGTCATTTCTCGCTAGAGACCCTCATGTGCCGAATTGGGTAGCTGCCCCTCCCAATCACTCCCACCAGGATAATTAGGATGCTCCTAAATATGTGATTATTCGTGTACAATTTTTATCCCAGCAGCCAACTTCTTCAAGCAGAAAGGAACAGATGACATTCCCATTTCTCCCACTAGGGGCAGGATGAGCGGGACAAAACGTAGGGAAGAAGTCCAGCCCCTTCGCGCTGGGCTGGCATCTGCCTGGCTGGATGCTCACGTAGCAACAGATGCAGGGAAAGGCTTCCATCTTGGGCTTGGATGTGGTTTGGAAGGTTGCAGTAAGCTTTTAACAGGTCTCCCCCTCAGCCCTCCCCCAGTGCACCCTCCATCTGACACCCGATACATTTTTAAGAGCAACTCAAACAGTGGAATGCCCTTTAATTCAATTCAGCATTTATTGAGCACCTTCTGTTGAGCCCAGGCGCTGTGCTCTTGGGGTGGGGCACACAGTGACTAGGAGCCCCAGCTTCTGACCTCAGGCGCTGAGCACCACCCTCCCCTCCACCCCCCGCCAATATCTCTCCTCAGCTGCACTTCCCACCCTCAGCTCCAGGTGGAAGGACCGCGTGCTCCTTGGGGACTTACTGCCTGTGCTTTCATGTCACCACCCCTGTGCCTCCCTGTTCTCTCTGCTCATCCCTCTGCCTTCCTTCTTTCCTTCCTTCCTTCCCGTCTTTCTTTCCTTCCTTCCCGTCTTTTCCTTCCTTCCTTTCTTTCTTTCTTTCCTTCCTTTTCTCTTCCTTTCTCTTTCTTCCCTCCGTCTCTTCCTTCCTTCCTTCCCATCTTTCTTTCTTTCCTTCCTTCCTTTCTCTCCTTCTTTCCTTCCTTTTTTCTTTCTTCCCTCCGTCTCCCTTCTTTCCTTCCTTTCCGTCTTTCCTTCCTTCCTTTCTTTCTTTCCTTTTCTTTCTTTCTCTCTTTCTTCCCTCCCTCCCCCTTCCTTCCTTCCTTCCTTATTTCTTTCTTTCTTCCTCTTTTTCCTGATTTATACTCTTCCCATCTTTCATGGCGGAAATGCTATGAGTCGGGCCACAGCCATGAGATGCCCAGGATGAAACCGTGACAAGGAACTTATGACAGGAAAGCCTGAAGGCGAGGAAAGCACAATGTGAGAACAGCACATTCAGCAGGTGGAGAAGAAGATCCAAACCAGCCCGCTCTAGAAAGTCAGGGGGGAGGTGAACTCAGGATGGAATCACGGAGGAACGTTATCCTCAAAGAGAGCTGGGGGACGAGACGCTGCCTGAGCATTTCTGGAGCTTTCCCCGGTGCAGCACAGGGAGGGGAGGGTGGTGTGAAAGCCACTGCACCGCACGGATGAAACCGAGCCCAAGGTTGCAGGAAGGCAGCTGGAGAGCTGTCTGCCCCAGGGCAGGAGAGACTGGGCACCGGGTGCCCCTCCTCCTCCTCACAGCTTTCCCCCCGGAGCCCTGACAGCATGGCCCCGGGTCCCGGCAACTGTTAATTTATTCCCACCTCAGCCCACACCCCCAACGTGGGGTCAGGATTCTTTCTAAAACAGAGGCAGCGCCAATGTGTCTTTGGGTCCAAATGCCTCCCGGCCGCCTCTGTCAGACTCTGAAGGAGCCTTGTCACATCTGGAGGGAAGTGAGCTCTCGGCAGCCTCACGAATGTGGCTTTGGCTGAATGTCATTTCTCGTTAGTTTTCTGTAATCCCCGTCAACAGGTCATGGAGCAAGAGAGAAGAAAGTGGGTCTGAACCAGAACACAGAACAGCCATCCGTCTCTGGGGGCAGAGAAAGGTTGGCGGCCCTTCTCAGAAGGATGCACGTAGAAAAGTTTTACCTGTAGACATAGATTAACTCACTTTTGTCTACTCCATCCAATTTGAGGTGCGCATTGAGTGGTAATGCTGTATTAATAACAAAGGAGTGGGCACATATACCTAAAAAGGAGACGTTCTAGTGGATTGGTGACTGTATATTGGGACTTTCAGAGTTCGAGCCACCAGTGGGAACCTTGGGAACATTCTTTTTGGGGGGGGGGGGTGGTCATTGTACTGATGGCTCCAGTGAGTGGGCCTCTTAGCTCTGGCAAGTGTCTCAGGAATCATGTGTGTGCTTGACTCCCAGATATAAAGACTAGAACGTTTGAGGTTCAAACGTTTATTATGGGTTTAGAATATAATTTTTTACCCATACTGTGTGAGACACGCTCATGCTGAAGAACCAAGTGGTGTGCTGGAAAATCCTAGCCCTGATTCACAGCTTTGCCAATTTCCATGGTGTAAATACTGTCACCAGGTTGATGTCAGGCTGCCAATTCGTGATCACTGACTGCGGAGCTGTGTAGCATTTCTACCGCACACACACAATCGACGTAACCTCCAGAGTAAGAGTCAAATGCAGTAAACCAACTAGGGAGAGAGAAAAGCCAGTGTTGAGCACCTATTGCCTTTGTTTCATAAGATAATTTATTGTGAGTTTCTCATAGTGTTTAATAACTGACTTGGAGAAGTCCTGACATTCTAGAAGCTGGCTCTGGTGACACTACAGGCTGTAGCAATAGCATCGTGACTCAGACTGGGCCAGGTGCTGGAGCCGGGGGGGGGGGGGGGGGGGATGGGAAGCCCCCATCCTCCTTGGTGGCAGAAGTGACAGGAAGGAGAGCTCAAAGTTGCAGGCAGCTGTGCTTTGTGCAGAACACCCACCAGCGGGAGTGAAGAACCAGGCTACCAGCATAGAGACGCTAAGCGGGGGAGGGGGCGTCACAGCGCGCCAGCTCCTGCGTCCAGCGGACACCCCGGCGCTCATCACCCTCCCTGTGGCTGGCGCCGCGCGCTAATGAGGCCCTGATCTGTGCTCAGCACCACAGCACCGAGAGCTCTGGCGGACGTCCCCCCTGCACCCAGTCTCACCCTTCACGCAAGGACTTCTGTGCTCTGAGGTCTAGCTGATGACACCCCCTTTTTGAAGCCTCCCTGGCTGGTCCAGCCCCTGTAAACTCTTCTTTCCCCTCTGATAGCCTGCAGTCCTTGGGTCTCTACCACATTACTTAGGAATGAGCTACAGTCTTGTGTCTCCCGTAAGTGTGTTAATTCGGTTTCATGGCTGAATCTAGGTTAGTACTCCATAAACAGGTTGGGGCTCTTTACTTAATTATGACTTAGAAACAGAAAAATGCAATACATCCATCTGGGTCTTCCAATCAACCACATCCTGCAGGTTCCATAAACTTCTCGCCAGGGTCAAGTTGGACAGTTGGTGTGGCACGACGGCTCAGTCCAGGCCCCGAGCGGTCACCTCGCTCACGCATTCGATGGGGCTCTTACTCCGCGCGGGGACAGTGCGGGCGGCTGGCTCACGGGCTGACCCCTAACCCTACCTCACTCCTGTCAGCAGGGAGGGAAGAGCCAGGAAGCATGGGGAGAGGGGGACCCACCTTCCCAGGGTTGGAGGGGAAGGAGCAGGCACGGGCTCTACAAGCAGCAAAGGCAGTTTTGTGACCGGACTGGATGGGGGCTTCATCAAGTCAGACCTCAGGTCCTTTAGTAAAGTACACCTGCCAGGGGCCTTCTGTGGAGGGTGTCACTTTACTCCCTGAATGTGGTCACCCCTCCTTTAACGCCAAGAAAATAATCATAAGCATCATACACGCATTACTTTGATGTAAATGACATGAGAGTCTCTCCTTTCACATGTCCCGTCCAGTCAGGCAGTAGCCAAAATGAGCGTGAACAGCGTGAACATGACCCCAAACGCAATGTCAGCAGACAGGTGAGCCCTCCAGACAGACCTCACTTTTTTTCATTATTGCCGAACTGATGCAGCTACTTTCTTCCCTGAGAAAGACTACGAGCTAAACACACACACACACACACACACACACACACACACACACGTTGTATTTACACAACACAGGATGAATGGCTGCAGTGTTTGCCCAGAGAACATTCCACCTAAACGTCCCATTAGAGTGTCTGTCAAAAAAGCTCCCTGTAAAACACAAAGTGGTGAATTCTTAGGATAAAAGGCAGGTCAAGTATAAAACTAATGCCTGGGAGTGTACAGTGCCATAATACGTGTTGCCCATGGCATAAGATCCCCCACAAGGAGCAGGAAATGAACATGAGCTGGGTGACTAGTTCTGGGGATGGTCTAGGTCTGGGCACCTGCACTTGGACCAGTAAGGTGACCGACCTGTCAGTCTGCCTGGGGCGTCCCAATTTTGTCAGCGGGAGGCAAACCGGGAAGGCTGGTCACCCTCCAGACCAGCTGGGGCCAACAGGGGCCACACAGGAGGAAGAGGCAGATGGGGAAGAGCTTCACCAACGTGCTGAGCCCTCGTCTCCCACACCCCTGTGCCCAGCCCCTGCTCTACGGACACGTATCAGGTAAAGTGGTCGCCAAAGCAGGCCTCGTTTCTAACTCACGTTCCTAACCTTCTGGCCAGTTCAGAACATTTTTATTGCCGAAAGTTTTTAATTCTGTCGTTTTAAACACGATGTGTTATGCCCTCCCCCACGTCTAAGTGATGCCACGCCAGCCTCCCCTTCCAGCCCTGCCTAAGCACACCTGCACCTTGGTCAGCGCTTTATCTACTCTATGCTCATTTTTTCTGAGACAAATCCTCATATTCTTTTTGAAACTCTGAGGGTGGCCTCATCAGGAAGCCGTGGCCACACTCCCCTCGGCACCCAGACTGTGGCAGGCTCCCTACACCCTACCTACCGCGTGACTGTTCCCAGCCCGAGTCCTAAGGCTGGAAGGGATCCTAGAGGTCCTCTGAGCAGCTCCCCCCGCAGGTCAGCGGTTTGAGCGCCTTCCCCCCACTGAACATCAGTCCCAGTCTCCACCGAGTTCGCAGGAGGGACTCCCAGCTTCCCGATACCCCTGCTCTGTTCCTGGATGGTTCCTGTCATTAGCGGTCTTTGCACGTGTTTCTGGTCACCTTCCCCAGATGCTCAACTCCTACCTTCACAGGTTATGAGATACACCTGGGCCCTCTTCAAGCACCGACAGCCACGCGGCCTCTCAGGCCCGTCTCCCCGCAGCCCCCAGCGTCTCCTCCCACGATCGTCCCGCATCCCAAGCGCATCCTTCCGGGTATCAGAGCTCCGTTGAAAGCACGCTCAACCCCAGCCGTCCCACTCTTGGCTGACTAAGTGGGGATTAAGGCAGGAATACCTTCACCTTAGATTTTTATAGCACATTAAAATTTATTTCCCTCCTTTTACAAATGAAAAAATGAAGCCCCAGTCACCAAAGTGGCTAGGCCAGTGAAGTTTTGTTAGGGGACACCTGAGCGGGCTACCCCTCCATGGCCCTAGACACAGGATGCTCATATCAAACCTCCAAAAAAGCTACAAGGGAACCACCAGGGAGCCTAAGAATGTCCGAGAAGACCTACTCTGCACAGTGCTTTCCACAGGAGGTAGCCAGGTATTCTGAGATGGGAGAGTGGGACAGGATATATTTTAAAATATTGTGATAGAACACCAACGCATTTCTAGGATTTTTTTCTTCAAAACAAAATGTGGAAGTGGGCAAGAATTTTAATCTAATATCTGCCCTCCTTTCTGGAGAACTGGGATAGGACCAGAGAAGGGATGCTCGAAAATGTTTGAAAAGCCTCCAATCCCCTCTGGACCCAAGATACACTGAAATAGAGGAAAATATGGAAATTCTTTTGGCTATTAGTATTCCCTTTGCTTTGGAGCTTATTTCTATGAAGGCTGTTTCCCCCTTGCTTCTAACTGTGCTATTTAAATTCTATCTCCAGTATGCTGACACCCAAACCCACAGGCTAAGGCAGTGGTCTTCAAATGATTTTGACTGTTTAAATTTTTTAAGAATATGCACAATTAGCATATGCAAATTTTATACACAATAAATTTTTGTTTTATATAATTTATAAAATACATACAATTTTTAAATCTTATCTATATATATGATAAAGAAACATAAATTGGAAGCTCTAAGGTTTTCTTTTTATATCCTAATGGCTCATCTTGTTTTCCTCCTAGGGAATACCCAGCCCACTTTGAAGATCTCACCCAGCTGTCTCATGAAGTTACAAGACACCAAAGTCAAACTTATAACCTAATTTGAAAGCTGTAACCTAAGTCACAAATGCAATTTAATGCCTGCAAAAACAAATGGGCACCTTGGCTGAGAATTAATTTATTTATAAACCACATCAACAGCGAAGACACCTTGCTCTAAGGTAAGCATCTGCTCACACAACTCAGTATCACATTTGTATTCCTAAATCTGCTGTTTCTTTAATACGTCTTAATACATCTATTTGAAATTGAGTGATTAAGCTCTCTATTTAAAATACAAGATCACTTTTTCTTAGGAAGAATCACATATATATCCTGTACTATGAGTAAAACATATATATTTACATGTATACACACACACATATATTTAAGATACAGAAATGGATTGTTACTCAAAATAAACAAGGCATGCTATAGCATAGTCATATTACTCGTTTTTAAAACTTTTTAAAAATCCAGTATCCTCACCTATCACTCTCCTTTCACAGAATCAGTTGCATAAAATGAGGCCATTTGTATATTTACCATGCTTCCAATCGCCAGGCATATCAACTACATAGCTGTGATATTTATTGATGAATTGAGCTAATAACACACTGATGTAATCATCAGCTCCCAATGCCAATATTTTTTTCCCCTATATAAACAAAAGGGTGTTGACACAAAAGGCTAATTTTGTAACAAGCTTTGCGTGGAAAAGGTCAGCAAAGTAAACACCCAATTCTATACAAAATCGTTCCATTAAGAACTGAGCCAGAGTGTAACACTGATCCGGAAGAAAAGACTTGGGATCTGAAGGGAGCTGGGGAGACGGCTTCCGGGATCCTTCAGAATGAAAGATCCAGGTGTGCGCGGGCCAACGGAGCAGACTGCCTGGGCCAGATGACTTCATTCCTGTTACTTCTTTACGCAAAGCAAGGAGAGGAAGAAAAGATTTGTGCCCCTTTTATGGCCAGGAGAGGTTGTTACTAAGACAGACCTGAGCATTGCATTATAGGCAGGCAATTCCCTTACCCCGTTCATTCACCTCGGAGAACTTCTTCCAGGTTCGAAGGACAGTTTCATTCCAGTTTTCCCAGGCAGACTGCTTTGGTGATTAGCCAAAGCAGTTCTGGACTTAGAGAGTACTCAGAGAGAGAAAAATAAAGGCCAGTTGAAAATACAAGGAAACCAGGATGAAAGAAACCTACAAGCCTTCGTCTCCATTCATCAGAAGATCCGCCCCACGGGCCAGCCTGGACACACACGTGCTGGTCACTGGCTGGACCAGTGTGACTGCTGCCTCCAGGTGAGGCTTCTACACTTGGCCACCTTCCTCCACGTCCAGTGTCACCAGCCCCACTTCACTCATTGGAGATCCCTGACTTTAAGAAGCAGGAAAGAGGAATTCTGTGGCCTGGTCCATAAATAAAAAGCAAGGTCTTCAGTCTGTATAAGCTCTCATTCCCTGTATTGCCAGTAAAACAATGGGGAGAAGGGGAGCAGAAGCCAGGCGAGGGGGGAGGAGGGAGAAGGGAGAAATAAACAGAGCATCACTCGTGCCAGTGCCATACAATGGCCTTCACTCTGCACTTCACAGGCACAGTGGGAGAAAAAAGACTTGGAACGCAGAGTGCATTGGTTTTCTGGAGCTGCTGTAACAAAGTACCCCAAACTGGGGGCTTATGAAGGGAACTACGTCTCAGGGTTCTGGAGGCCAGAACCCGAGATCACGGTGTGGGCAGGGCTGCTTGCCTCTGAGGCTGCAGGAGAATCCGCTCTGGCCTCCCCCCTGGTTTCTGGTCTCAGTGTCTTCACATCATCTTCCTCTGTGTCTGCTGCCTCTGTGTCCACGTTCCCCCCTTTTACAAAGACACAGTCACCATGGCCACCCACATGACCTCATCTTAATTTGATGATCAGCAAAGACTCTGTTTCTAAACAAAGCCCTGTTGACAGGCACGCGGTGAGGACTTCAACATCTCCTGGGGAGGGGGACACGATTCAACCCAGAACCCCGAGGATGCAGCTCTGGGGCAACTTCCTCTCACCGCCTTTGTCCTCGGTCACTGAGGCACCGGTGATGAGGGTTGAATATGCCCTACACAGGCCCTGCAAGGCAAGGCCTGAGCATCCTATCACCCCTGGTCCCGGAATGGCCACCCCACCCAGCCTGGAGGAGACTTTCACACACACACACACAAACTGTGCAAAGGGCCCACTTTATACTCCCTTTTCTAATCCCTTCCCTTCTTTGTGGTGTTTGGGTTTTTATTTTGTCTTGGGTTTTTATTTTCAGTTTGTGGAATATATGCTTATCGTATGACATATAAGACACTCAGAAAATATAAAGGCAATTAAAAAAATCATCTCTAGGGAATTCCCTGGTGGTCCAGTGGTTAGGATTCTGCGCTTTCACCGCTGGGGGCCCGGGTTCAACCCCTGGTGGGGGAACTAAGATTCTGCAAGCCTCGTGGCAAAAAAAATCATCATCATCATCATCTCTAATTATAATTCCTAAAAATAGCACTCTGATAAATCCATTTCCAGTCTATATTTATAAAATTGGTATTATATTGTACAGTTGTGCATCATGCTATTTTTACTTAATATTATACTTAGGGTATAACATGTTTCAAGGAAATAATGACCCGGCTGGGTATCTTCCTATAAAAGATCATGTGTGAACAGATCTTTTCAAAAAACAAATTAACAGTTTCTAAAGGCACATTTCAAAAAGAGCTGCTCAGGGCAAGACAAAAATAAATCTTGAAGTAAACTGATGGCTACAGTGCTTGGAATTCCCGAGGATGAATACGCGGGGTCCATCCATGGACAGAGTCCATGGCTGTGAGCCGTGCTGGGGCCACTGCCCTCCCCATCCTCCAGGCCCGGTGTGGAGGACATCTGAACTTCAGCCTCCTGACTCAGCAAGGTCATGACAACATGTGGTAGGTCCCTCTCCTTTTGATGCCTGGCTGCCTGAATAAACCAGTGTAGCCCCTGGGTGATGCTAGAATATGCTTTTCCCTCAGACCAGACCACCTTTCCCCCTTCTTGCTTCAGCGGAACAAGGCTCCACCCCTCCCCAGGATGGACTGTCTGTCTCCACATTCCCTGCGTACCTCTATCCTGGCTTTTGTCTGGCTGCTCTACGGTGGTTTGTGTCACATGCCTTCCCCACTAGACTGGACCTCTCCGAGGGCAGCCGCTGCGTCCCCTTCACCTCTGAGCTCCAGGTGCCGGCCCAGTGTCCAGCCCCCGGGTGAACTCAAATGCACGCTTGTTAAAGAAGCGCTGAGCAGTGACAGTCATCCTGCATGGTCACACCTGGGGCTGAGACAGTGAATGAACATCCTCAGGGTTGGTCCTAGCAGATGTCTGCTCCACATCAGCCACAGGTGTTAAAATAAAAACTCTTAATCGCATTCTATTTTGTTCGTTTCAAAGTGTGGTAGAAAAATGGATTTAGGGATTTCAGCTCTCCTTCCTACTGTGTGACCTTAGACAAGTCATCCAACCTCTCTGAGCCTCAGACAACTGATCCACAAAATGGGGGACTGCCTGTTCAGGGTGGTTATGTGCTTAAACAAGGTGAGGACACAAAAGTTTAGCATGATGGCTAATACGTAGTGAACAGCACACACTACAGTGATTACAATGATCAGAAATGAAAATAGCTGCGTATTGTGAATATACAGTCTCCTTTCCTCTCTCTGTAGCCCTGTGGAATGTCACCTACTACAACTGCCAGTGGACACGTGGCCTCAGCTCAGGAGCCTGGTGTGTCAACCACTGCTGGGCAGTGCTGCAGAGAGAAGCTCTGCACTCACATGGCCCCAGTCTTGGCTCCTCTGCTTCTTGTGTGACCCTGGGCAAGTCGCTTAACCTCTCTGTGTCTAGTACTCAAAACAGTTCCTGGAAGGGTAAATGCTCACTAAGTATTGGCTGGCTAAAAGTCTGCAGGATAAAAGGGGCAGAATTCAGAGGCAAACTATTATATATAGAATGGATAAACAACAAGGTCCCACTGCCTAGCACAGGGAACTATATACAATGTCCTGTAATAAACCATAACGGAAAAGAATATGAAAAAGAATATATATGTATAACTGAATCACTTTGCTGTACAGCAGAAACTAACACACTATAAATCAACTATAATTCAATAAAACAAATTTTAAAAAAAGAAAGAAAGCATATTTATCAGGAGAAGAAATGGGTGGGGGCGGGGGGACAGATTTGAGAAGCCTGACTCCACTCAGCTTGTCCACGCTATGAATCTCTTCTTTTTCTCCTATCATTTCGGTACATTTAAATTCAGACATTCAAGTTTTTTGACTCTGTAGCAAACTGTAAATAAGATCTATCCTAAGTCAGTTTCTGCATTGCTTCTGCTACTTCCTTTTGGAATGCTGAGTTACTAACCAGCTATGGCTTTTTCTTCGTTTGGGTGGTTGGCTGCTTTTTGTGCCACCCAAAAGGCCTCACTAAGTGAGGACAAAATGAAACAAGGTCCATTTTGCCCAAACGTGGGACAAATGGGATGGTTTGGGTCTGTTCACAATGACTCATTCAAGATGCTCTTGCAGATTGTTATGAGACCTTCAGGCAACAAGACTGCAAGCTCCCTGGGGGCAGGGCCGTAGCTGCCTTTCTCACCACTACATCTCCAGAACCAAACACAGTGCCCAGCACACAGCAGGTGCTCAATACTTGTTGAATAAATCACCAAAACACTACTTAGAGCAAGATCTCTGTTGCTTGATGCAATGTGGCCTTCTCATCTCATGGAGCCACGTACGGAGTCCACTGTCATCACCTGGGGTCTACAGGGAGGTACATGCCTGCACTCTTCACCAGCTCCTGAGAGCACCAACTGAACATCACTTGTGGAAGCTGCAGAACCTCCCAGGTCAGGCCATCAGAGTTGTAACTCCAGGTGAAGCAGAGCTTGCTCATTAAGAGCTGTGAAGGTGTGGAGACCAACACACGTCAGGAGAAGGAAAGGGTACCGGCAGGAGACAGAGTGAGAAGAGGAAAAGGTTGTCCCAGTAGAGAAATTTAGGTGCCCCGTGCTCTGTCCAGGGGGTAAGGCATCGCCTTTGGGTCAGAATCTTAACCCACAGGAAAAAGGAGCCCTGGGGCAGCACCGAGGGACTTATCAAGAGTCTTTACAATCCCTTTCAATCTGACTCTACTCAGCAAAGCTGCAATCTGTTTACATAATACAGTGAAGGTGACGGTGCCAATGTTAGGGGTTTCTGCTTTTTTTTTAATATATATATAAATTTATTTATTTATTTTGGGCTGCATTGGGTCTTCGTTGCTGCGCACGGGTTTTTCTCTAGTTGCGGTGAGTGGGGGCTACTCTTCGATGCGGTGCGCAGGCTTCTCATTGCAGTGGCTTCTCTTGTTGGGGATCACGGGCTCTAGGCACGTGGGCTTCAATAGTTGTGGCGCACGGGCTCAGTAGTTGTGGCGCATGGGCTCAGTAGTTGTGGCTCACGGGCTCAGTAGTTGTGGCTCACAGGGTCAGCAGCTGTGGCTCGCGGGCTCTAGAGCGCAGGCTCAGTAGTTGTCGCACACAGGGTTAGTTGCTCTGCGGCATGTGGGATCTTCCTGGACCAGGGCTCAAACCCGTGTCCCCTGCATTGGCAGGCAGATTCTTAACCACTGCGCCACCAGGGAAGTCCCAGGGTTTCTGCTTTGGTCAATTGACAGCCAGTTACCTGCACTCCCTCTGGGAGGTGATCCCCACCTGGTACTGATAAGGGTGAATCTGCAGACCTTCAGAGAGAATACCCAGGTCCTGGGTCGCGACTCCCCAGCAAAGGTACCAGGAGGTCCACACTTCAGCGGGATCAAAGACAGCGCTGGGAAGGGTCAGGGCCAGGGGCCTGGGGACAATCTAACAACGACCTTTTCTGACATCTTGGGGGTGATAACTGTTGTGACAAGTGAAGGAGTCAAACCTGCTCGTAACAGAAAAGAGTGAAAAGTCAGCTTGGACTAAAATAAGAAAAAGCAGCCGTGCCATTAATCAAGCTGGGAAGAGACATGGATCAGCCAGCCACCAAGTGAACAGCTCGTATTATTTCTCCCAAGGTCACGCCGGAAAATGCCGCAGCGACCCCCTCCTTGATGGATCCCTTTCTTACCAAAGACACCCTAGACTGGCCTTGTATTTTCCTGGCATAGGGGCACACGCGGCTGTGGCCCTCGCCTCATGACACACACAGCGATGTGTCTAATCCCCGCTTCTCCTGGTCCTGCTCAGAAACAGAAACCTCAGGAACACCAATCCCTCCTCCCTTCTCTTAGACACCCCCCTCCCCCTTTCCCCCCAACCCCAGCCAGGATCCATAGCTATGTGGATCCTCTGGGTAAAAGGGGAGGATGGCTTCCCCAGGGCCTGCTCCCAGGGGAGCCATGTGCCTCTGAGAAATCCCCCGCCAAATGGATCAATAACAACTTCCGTCTGGAAAGCAGTCCACGGAGGAAGTCCAGGAACAGATCCTGGGGGGCTCCTGGGGGGTGTTCGCTCATCTGGAGTTCCCTCCACCCTCCCCGGGGAGGGGCCCCCTTCCATCTCCACTTCCACTTCAGCTGCTCCAGTGCTGTCCTTCTCTTCAGGGGGACTGACCGGGGACCAACTCTGGGCAGGGAGGCACTGAGGACACCTGATGCCCACCTCGCCCCTCCCGCTCTCCGTCTCCCATCCAGGGCTCCTGGCCCCTGTCCTACTGCCTCGCAACAGCTGCAGTCTCCCCTGCCACACCCGCACCAGCTAATCTCAAAGAAAGGAAACTAATACGTGCCGAGAATTGGGAACTCATATCAGGACCTTTAAGAAACAATTCTCATCCTGCTTCAGGAGGGGCTACGGTAGGAGAAGCGTTCTTCAATTTCGAGTGAGACAAAAGAAAGAAATGCACAAGAACAGCCAAATTCACACTATGGGAGATGGCCTTGTATTAAAGCATACCTGGCCAAACGGCCCCAGGGACCAGCCTGTAGCCCAGAAGAATCAGATCGATGGTGTGGTCGCAGTTGCGGGGAGCAGGGCGGTGCCCCAAGGACAAAAGGGACGAGGAAGCATCTTCAGTGAAATCCGGCTCCCACTGGGGCTCCGGGGAGGGCGTCTGTCAGTCACGCTACTGAGCGCGCCCGTGGGTCACAACTCGGAAGGGACTTCTACATCCTGGGGTCCGTTATTGTCACAGCAGGAAAATTGACATCTGTTTCAAGGGAGGACCCGTGGGCGGTATTATAGGTGGTGAACTAAAGCTTGCTTCTCCGTTCGTGCTCCACCACTACCTACTACAAATAAAGTAGCCAATAACCTTCAAGTCAGGGCGGGGGGACACGGAAGAGAGGTGCTGAAAAGAGAAGTAAATATCTCCCAAGGGCGGGCTTCCCTGGTGGCGCAGTGGTTGAGAGTCTGCCTGCCAATGCAGGGGACACGGGTTCGAGCCCTGGTCTGGGAAGATCCCACATGCCGCGGAGCAACTGGGCCCGTGAGCCACAACTACTGAGCCTGCGCGTCTGGAGCCTGTGCTCCCGCAACAGGAGAGGCCGCGATAGTGAGAGGCCCGCGCTTGCCACAACTAGAGAAAGCCCTCGCACAGAAACGATGACTCAACACAGCCATAAATAAATAAATAAAAATTTAAAAAAAAAAAAAAATCTCCCAAGGGCAGAACCAAAAAGAACTAAAGTCTTTATTAGAAAAATATTGGAATCTTGGTCAATTCCACTCCCTCTCCTTTATTCAAACGTAGTTCATTTTTTAAAGTTACCTAACCAGGTTAACTGCCATAATGGGAAGATACCCTTGCCTGTCCCCCACCTCTCATCCCTTCCCCCAACCCCCCGCAATGCTCCTTCCCTCCACAGACACAAATTCCCGTTTTCATCCTAAATCTGACGTGCTTTCAACAGCTCTTCACAAGGCGCTTCTGTACACAGCATCTCATCCTGCTTTTTCAACCGGTCATGGTGACCCGTCCCGCTACTCTATGCCGAACTCAGAGGGTTTGCGCGGCTTGTCCAAGGGGACAGCCTGTAAACAGGAGGGCAGGATGTCCTATGTCGCGTCTCAGCACTCCAGAATCTGACCCCTCCTCGCCACCACACGGCCTTACCCATTAGAGGCACCTAGTGGACCTGTGGATTGGACGGCCATAGAATCCATGAGCATCACGGTTCAGAGAAAGTAAGTGGCAGGCTTAATGCACGGAGCTGGTTAGCAACAGCACGGAATTTGGAAGCAAGGCACCAGGGCTGGTGGGTGGATTGGGAGTGGTGTCTCCATGCAGTTCTGTGTCACCAGTCTTCCACGGAACATTAAGGTCCAGTGTAGTCCTCCCCACCCCCTCCCCTTTTAAAAAAACTCTGCCATTAATAGATTCTCCGAATTCTTCTCTGCTTTTTCAAACCCACAGTGTCAGAGGGGAAGGAAAACAAGGCAGCTGGTCTTGGCCACCTTTCCCAAGAGATTAAAGGACACATCCTGCGCGAGGGAAGGGTAATACAATTCTACTCAGCTTCTCGTAAATTTCTTCCTTCGCCTCACCTTGCAAAAGCTCGCTCCATCCCCCCTTCCTCATTCAGCATGCTAAGCCAGCCTGTCTTAGCCTCCTGGGCCTACAAAGCTAGGCGAAAAGGAAATAAAACAACCCTCCCAAAGTCAGCCACCTAGATGGAATAAACTTTCAAATTGTTATTCCTGATGGCGGTCCTGGCCGCCAGACTAAGATCCTCTGCTGTATGTGTCATGCTGGAAACCGTCTCTATTTGTCATTTACATCAGAGTGGCCTTTTACACACCAGGGCTGGTGACTACTTTGGACTCACCTGGTGCAACAGCAAGCTCTTAACATTTTTTTAAAAAGGGTGACGACACGGCTCTATTAATAAAAAGTAAGCAGGTGAGGGAGGGGATCCAAGTCTCTAGGAAACAATTTTTTTCTTAAAAATCAGCTGCAAATGATGAATGCTACTGATTTTCTAAGCTTTAGAGTGATTCATTAAACCCCATGAAGAGCTTTTATCTTAACTCAGAGGGAAGAGGAAGAGAGTGAAAGCAAACAGAAGGGGTCTGACCATCTCTTATTCCAAGCTGTTCAATAGCCCACGCACTGCAGCCTCTGATGATCAACAGCTCCGTTAGTTGATCATTGTCTCTTACATGTCTTTGGTTGTTGCTGTGAAACACTCAGGGTATAAGGAAATCTATTAACTACAGAGGACAAGTTCAAAGAGAGAGAGAGGAGAACAGCTCTGTATCTAACACATGCTGGGATACCAGAAATGGAGAAGCCGGGGAAGGCATGGGGGAGCTTTCCTCACTACAGTGAGTGCCACAGCCAAACCCAGGATGCACTGCCTTCCCCTTCTCCTCCAGAGAGAAGCCCTCCCTTCCCTCTTCAGGTCGCTTCTGCTTCTGCTCAGACCAAGCCCCTGGAAGCTTTCGTCCGGGGCAGTAGGCACACGGCACTGTGGGACGTCCCGAGATAGGATGTGCCTGGATGGATGTGCTTCTGAATCTTCTGTGAAATTTGACTGCCTGCCCTCCATTTCACCCTGGGTGAGGAAATGCCAGTGGCTTGGATGGTTATGTTTCACTTGGAATCATTCTAAATAATTTAATTAATTTGTCATGTTGAAAAATCCACCTTGCTCTCTGAATCTGTTCCCCATCTTAATTTCCACCAGAGGCACATAGGCTACGGTGCCCTTAGAAGAATATTGACTTGGCCTTGCTGTAACCTTGGTATGTCGTCACCATCTACCAAAAGCGAAAGAGAGTACTCTTAGGAACTCTCGTCCCAAATCCTGTCTCTTATTTCTTGACCCCAAATGAGAAAGTCAGTGCTTAACCACCTGTTTGAGATTTAAATAGGGGTTATGACAGGGCAAATACACATGATTTCAGATT
Organism: Eschrichtius robustus; assembly: GCF_028021215.1. Taxonomy (NCBI): domain Eukaryota; kingdom Metazoa; phylum Chordata; class Mammalia; order Artiodactyla; family Eschrichtiidae; genus Eschrichtius; species Eschrichtius robustus. Next base: position 7,246,598 of record NC_090832.1, on the reverse strand, counting down.
GCAAACTGACAGATTTGGGAATCTCCATAGGTGTGTACAAATCACACAAGTGCAGGTTTTGATGAAAAGTGCAATCAGCATTGCTTTGTTAAATTAAAGTTTTCTTTAAATAGACACTTAAGTGTAAAAAGACACTTAAAATTATAAAGTAAATCTCAGGCTATTATCTCCTTCTCTTGATTATACAAACTCTTTTCTCCTCAAACAGCTACAACCAGGTTCTGGCCATCTCCTACTGCTTCTGCCCTGCGCTGAAAGATTGTTTCCTTTTCTATACCACGGAAGATGTCTAAATACTAGACACAATGTTATGGTAAAATGTATGACAAGGAAATTTGCATTACCCACGACTGCGTTGAACGAGTGGCTGCACCCAATAGGCCATAGATACATGGATTAAAGATACATTTTTTGTAACTGTGACTTTATGATCTTATGAACATTCTCAAGACATTTATGTAAAACACTACAATCCAAGACATAGTAGGTCTAGCACACAAACCACATGAGAAATAGTATCAGACATATCTGCCAGTTCTGAGCTGGTGATAGAAATTACGAATAAGCATGTTTTTATCATTTGTTCCTCACAGGATCGTACTTTGAAGTTTCAAAAACAACTCATTGAATCAGTAGTAATCCATTTGGATAACTGTATACAGCTTGTATTATTTTAATTCAAATTTAAATCTGATCGCTTCATTTTAAGGGTTTCAAAAAGATATCCATAATTTTGGACTCTTGGCATAATCTAAGGTAGCTGAGATTTTTAAATTGCTTAATTTGAAAGAGCTCATTTTTAAAAATATATTCACACTCCTATATGTAATTGGTAATGACGTGCACTGCATTCTGTGCTGTTGAGAATAGGTACAGATTATTGGTCAATCAATACCAAACTCATCTCTAGACATCCCAATACTCAGATTCATCTTGTATCATTTTCATTTTTGAAATTCAGGCCAGTTGAATTAGTCATGTTTAAAATAGTCTAGTATAATCACACACACACACAGACACACGCACACAAATGAATGTATATCAAACTGGAGAAATCTGAAAAAGGTTGGTGGATTGTGTCAATGTCAGTTTTCTTATTGGGGTATAACACTGTAGTCATGCAAGAGGTCACCACTGGGGAAAACTGGCTGAAGGGTATATGGGATCTCTCTGTATTATTTCTTACAATTGCATGTGCATCAATTATCTCAAAAATTTAAAGAAAAGAAGCAAGGAAGACAACAATATATTATATCACCATTCAGTTTTTAAAAATATGTATATGTCTTATGTATCTATACATATACAGACTTAACCTGCATACATGTACAAACATAAGAGCCATACATACATATGTCTTTGTATGTGTGTATATGTCTTTCTGTATATGTGTGTATATATATGCTACTTCTATAAGGGTACCTAAGAAATCACTAATGCTGGTTGTTTCCGAGGAGGAAAACTAAAGAAACAGAAACAGAATGCTTATTTGCTTTTCACAGGATACCCCTCTGTGCCTGTTGAATTTTGTGCTATTGGCACTACTCATTCAAAAAATAATTCTTTAAGAGTGAGGACAAAATAGACATTTCAAACCTACAACAAACAGAAACAAACCAAAGAATCTTAGCACACACTAAAGCCTTAGTGAACCCATGTAAGAAGTCCTAATTGTGACACACACACACACTGGCAGTGAAGATGCAAATAGAGAAACAGGAGAAAGTCTCTTACGGCTGGAGATGCAGTAGGAGAGCCGGCAGTTGATCTTCCGGAAGAGTTGCTTGTTAATTGGCCAGAGGAGGAGAGTGAAGAGCTGAATGGTGTTGATGATGAGCCCCGAGGCGATAAATACGTAACAGAAGATGAGATGGCACAGGAACTGAGACTTCAGCAGCGCGATGAGGTCCATGCTGGGTGGGAGCTCCTCCACCACACAGCAAACGCCTGCCGCAGACTACGTACAGAGGGGAGGAAGGCCGGCACTCAGGAATACGCCTGAAACACACACCCATGTCAAATGTGAGAAAAAATATTATCTGCTCTTATAGGCAGGGGAAAAAAACTCTTAGAAGAAAAATATACTCTCGAGATTAAACACATTCTACAAGGAATTCCCTGGTGGTCCAGTGGTTAGGACTCCAAGCTTTCACTGAAAGGGGCACGGGTTTGATCCCTGGTCAGGAAACTAAGGTCTCCGCAAGCCAAGTGGCCAAAAATTAAAAAAATTTAAACACGTTGTACATTCGTTGATTTATTTTTATTTCAAAAACTTTTTTTTTTTTTTTTTGGCCAAACCCTGCAGCTTGTGGGATCTTAGCTCCCCGAGCAGGGACTGAAGCCAGGCCCTCAGCACGGAGTCCTAACCACTGGACCGCCAGGGAACTCCAGCAAGCATTTATATAGCGCTTCCTTAAGGTCTGGCACAGTCTCAGTCCTTTAAAAAGAATAGTTCCTTTAACTGCCCTAATGCCTGCGAGGCGGGCACTGTTATTCCAGAGGAGGGAATGAGGCCCACAGAGGTTAAGCAACTTGGTCAGGGTTCCACAGGCCTCACCGCTAAGGAGAGGCTGGTGGCCAGAGTCCACATCTCTGGACCTTCCCTCCTGCCTGCCTACTGCCCCCAGCGACCCCTCCACACCTCCCTCCACTCGTCATCTCCAGATCTCGGCCCCAACGGCACTTCTTCTGGCAAGACCTCCCGGAATGCATGCCTGCCCGGGGGAGGTCGGGGACCACCCCTGGGGTGGTGTTTGGAGGGGGCGCCCAGGCGGCACGCTCTGCCGTTACTGTGTTACTGGTTCGCCTGTTCGCCTTCCCACACCGGACTGTCACTTCTCCGGGGCACACGACTATCCTGAAGATCATCCCTGTCTCCCCAAGCCTTGAAGCAGTCACTGGCACAGAGTTGGAACTTAATTAAAAATACATATATGTTTGTGGAATGATTTAATGAAGGGAAACAAGGGATGAACTTTGAGATATCAGTAAACACAAATAACCAACTATGAAGGCAAGAGGAACACCCCACCACACTCCTGACACACACACACAGACACACACACACACACACACACACACGCGCATGCTTAAGAGTTCTAAAATTGAACAGAAACTCAAAACATGCACGGCAGCCAGACTCACGGCCCTGTCATCAGTCTCCAACCCCAGAATGGAATAATGAAATAACTGTCCAGTTTGGCAAATTAAGCCTTTGAGGAACAGCCTGAAGGCAGGAGGTTCAAATACTCTGCTGGAGAAAACATAAGGCTGACAGCATGATGTATAGCAGCCTAGCTTCTCCCAGAAGCAGAACGTCATTGCAAATGACCTCAGGGACAGCTCAAACGGCAGGACGAACTTTCTAACAGTAATAGTGAAGAGATCCTAGACGTCATTACAACCTTTACGGATAACACTCCCCCCCAAAAAATCTGTGCGACAGTATCACATATATGATCTCATTTTAAGCCTCAGATAAATCCCGTGAGTATTATTATTATCCCATTTTTCGGAGTAAGAAACTGAGAGGCCCCATAGGTTGGGCGATTTGCCTGAGGCTGCCACCGTCAGTAACTGACCTTAAGAGTCGGTCTGACGGGGCTTCCCCGGTGGCGCAGTGGTTAAGAATCCGCCTGCCAATGCAGGGGACACAGGTTCGAGCCCTGGTCCGGGAAGATCCCACACGCCACGGAGCAACTAAGCCCGTGCGCCACAACTACTAAAGCCCGCGTGCCACAACTACTGAAGGCCGCTCGCCTACAGCCCATGCTCCGCAACAACAGAAGCCACGGCAATGAGAAGCCCGCGTACCGCAACGAAGAGTAGCCCCCGCTCGCCACAACTAGAGAAAGCCCGCGCGCAGCAACGAAGACCCAACGCAGCCCTCATTAATTAATTAATTAATTATTTAAAAAGTGCTTAAAAAGATTCAGTCTGACGTCCGAGCTCTCTGGCACAAAGCCAGGACGCTGCAGGGGCTGAAGCAGCCCTTCTTCAATCTTTTTCAGAAAGCACTGCCCTGGGACACCTCCAAGTTGTCAAACTCTTCACTTAGTTTCAACACACCCAGTCTCTCTCGAAGGCACAGACATTAAGCTGGCAGCTCACCTCCACGCACTTGACTTTCAGGAGCTACGTGAATAGAAGTGACGTACGTCGGTGACGATTCAGCAGCAGCTATAGTTTGAGGTGGAATATTCACGTGCTGTATTCATTTGTCCTTGGATTAGCCTCTAAAAGCTTCCAGACAATCTGGGCCAGGAGAAGTGTGATTCTTCACTAGGTTTCTGGGACCTAGTGTTTGGAAAGTATTTGACAAATCCTTTGCTTTGCTGATTTAACACTAAGAAATGGAAGTCAGCTGATACTGGAAATGCAGGGGATTGAATGCTGCCTTCCTCGGTTTCCTGTCAGAAGTAGGGCATGATGAAGAAAAAGTAAGATTTTCTTTTTTTCCTTGTATAAGTCCAGGGACCAGCATGCCCTTTAGTAAAACCCTCGCTAGTACTGCATGAACCAGGGGTCTAACACAACGTTGGTGACGTTTAGGAGTCACGAGGTGGGTCACAGACAGGCGGGCCTCGGCTGGCTTGGTTCTGCCCCAGATCCCCTTCCTAGACTGGTGTGGGCTTGGAGTTCAACTGTCCGGGTTTGAAGCTCTGTTATACCTCTTACTGGTCGTGTATCCTCAGGTAAATTAACTTTTCTGAATCTCAGATTCTTTATCTACAAAAAGGGCTAATAGATTGCAATCAAAATTCCAAGGAGGCTATTGTTTTTTGCAAAACTTTAGTTGATTCTCAAATTTATATTCAAGAGCAAAACCCACAAGAATAGCAAAGGAAATGCATGATGAAGAATAGGGTAAGAAGTGCTGTGAGTTTATTAAACAATTTAACTGATTATTAAAAGAGAGACAGGCTAAATTTTTTAGGGGGGGCTGTCTAGTGGGTGAATATGTGTTGCATGTCTTAAGTTTATTCCAGATAGAAGTTTGGGGGGACCATCCTACCCTTCTTGACTAAAGGCAAGCTTTCTCTCTAATGTGGTGATCTGCCAATTTGGTACCATACTGAGGAAAGATGGTGTAGAGATCTGACCAGTGATAAAAACAGGTAGAGAGAAAACATTTTAAAATTCTTGCCTTTTCCTCTAATTTTTGGTGGAAGGATTACAGGTGGTTTCTTTTTTCTTCCCCGTGTTTTATTGTTCTTTTCTATAATGAGAATGAGATCCTCTCCCTTTCTGGGCACAGAGCTGGATGGACGGGTTTCCCAGCATCCCTGCCATTGGTTAGATGTGGTCAGAGGATGGAGCCCACGGGATGATGAAGGTGGTCCCTGCAGGCTGCTTGTAAACTTGAGGAAGGACCACCTGGTGGGCTCGCCCTGTCAGGTGAGCAGAAAGGTGGAAATCCAGCCCATCAGCAACAGACAAGAGAAATTCTGGAACGTGAAGGCAACCTGAGACCACCTTGAATCCAAGCACAGCTGATGGTGAGGGTGATACAGGCCAGATGCTAGAGGGTAAGGGTCATTGCAGGAACATTCGAATCAGGCAGTTCTGGCTAGAAATCCAGGCTCGGCCACTGCCTAGCTCCATCCGTTACTGAACTTCCACAGCCCCCAGCTTCCTCCTCTGCAAAACCAGAACAAGACCGCCAACACAAGGTTGCTGCAAGGCTCACGTATAATAAAGCATCTGAAACACTTAACACAATGCCTGGAACACAGGGAGCACACAATAATGGGAGAATTTTTCTCTCATTTCAAGAAAAGAAAGAAGCAAAGAAGGAGCAGCTAAGATGTATTACTTTGGCATCCCTGGGAAAGCCAATGAGATATAAATCAGTTTTCCTTCTCACTCCCTATCTATTGATAGATCCTGATGTTTTCTTTAATTTACCTTGAAGTGTGTTAAAACATTTCCTCCCCCATTTGTTTCCATTCTAATCTGTCCTTTACTGCTAGTGACTCTGAAATGGGAAGTGATGTGTTCACCAAAACTCACAGGGACGGTACCCTTTTAACTAGGTAATAGCCTTGGCAAAGCATGGAGATGACAAAGTGGACTTCGGAATAAGGGAAAGTGCCAGCCAGCAGGATGCTTTCATTAGCCTTGTGTTTCCCATGCAGATTTCTACCCTGAAACTGGGCAGATGCAGAGAAGCTGGCATGCACACACCGGTGGAGCTTTGCTCCCTGGGACTCTTGCAGGGTGAGGGGTGGGAACGCAGATGGCATCATATGCCACCCGGCCGCCGTCAGCGGAAACATAAACAAATAAAAGCAGCTCAGAATACCCCCATGAGAGAATTCAAGGTGCATCCTTCTCTAAAGATGCAGCTTCAACGTAAAGCATCAAATTAGAGAACAAACGGGAGGACCTGAGTTAAGACTTCGGTCTTCTGCCCTAGTCAATATTCTGCAACTATTAAATAAGCATGAACTTCAGACACACTCAGGAAGAGACTAAACCTGAAATGGGATGAACTCTTTCACTAGCTTGTTTTTAAAGATTTTGGTGGGGTTTTTTTTGGTTTGTTTTTTTTCCAGGTCAGGGTTTTAGAAGAAGCCAAAGCTTCCTTCCAAAGAAATCACTCCAAGTGGAATTGCTAAGATAATGCCCATGATCAATTTAGAACCATCACTGATATCTATATAACCCATTATTTAGGCTCTTTGAATCCCAAACACCAGAATAGTGTTCACAAAACAGAAAAGATATCTAACAAATGCTAACTGAAACAATACTACTTTTTATATTGCAAACTAAAACTGATAATACGCCATTTTAAAAGAGCTGGGGTAAAACGGACCCATTCTCACAGTGAGAGCAACCACACAATCTTTTTAGAAAGCAACGTGGCATACATAGGAAGACCTCAACATCTTCACACCACTTGATTTCGTAGGCCAACCTCTGACCATCTCTCTCAAGGATAAAACTAGCTTTTAGAAAATTCTCTCTGCAGCAAGATATTCAACCAGTATTATTTATAAGCACCCAAAATTAGAAACCACTTACCTTTCTGACATGAGGAAACCATCAAGTGAATTATGGGAAACCCACAAAATCGAATGAAGAAAGTATCGCTATAATAGGTTTGTAGTAAGATGGAAACATTTTCGTTATGATATTGGGAGATAAAGGTCACCGAATTATATAGAGAGAGAATAATCACAACTCTAAAAAACACTACCAGTAGTTATCTTTATGTGCGTGCGCGCACAACTCAAGTAGGGCTGGCTGGTGGACTTTGTTTCTGGACCAATGCTTTTGGTCTGTAAGGCAGAGAATGCCCAGGCACAACGGTGCCTTGCAGGAAAGGGACGTGGTTGCCGTCCCAGGTGAAATGAGCGGCGGGGTGTTCCGGTGGCCCAACGTTCAGATCTCGAATTCTACTTTAGGTTAAATAAATTTAGCAAAAATCTCCAAGAGGGCAGCAACGAACTTGTGGCAGCCCGAGGCAGCCACTTAGCACTTCCTCCTGAGAAACATGGATAAATTTAGTTTTGGATTCCCGGGAGTTACACTGGCCCAGGGCCCAAAACAAAACACGAGAGAAAATGTTCTAGACTGAATTTAACTGTCTCTGGGACCATCTCTTACTAAAATATTCCTCAATTAAAAAATCATCATTGTCTAATGGGTTGGCAGAAGGCTCTATAAAGTTAGCTTATTTTAAAATTTGATGGAACAGTCCTTTGTCTAATACCCCTGTACCATACATGAAGTCCATTAAAACAAAAACTCCAAAGAAGTCATAAATCATACTCAACTATTTCATTACATCCGATAATAAATAACCCTCACTCAGTCTCTCTCCAAAATCTAATTTTAGGATAATAAAAACGTTAAGTCTATAGAAAACTGAGGTTTCTAAGTCTATGTTTAACAGTTGTTTCTGAGCAGCTTATAAGAGAAAAAGAAATTCTAAAGAGTTTTAAATCTAATCCAAGGAAACCAGGATCAGGTAAACCCAGATGGATAACCTAGGTAACTTTTCCTGTCATAAGAAAAAACAAAGATAAAGGAAATTAAATGAGGTATTCTCTAAGGCCTTTTGTAGCTCTGACAGCTACAAGATTAAAATATCTAGAGTTAAACATCAGGTCTTCTGAATGGTACCCAGTGCAGCAGAATAAGTCCACTGAATGTTTTACACGCACACTGTCTCATTAACTGTCACAAAAACCTACTACGGAAGGTATTGTTATCCCCATTTTACAGATGAGGAAACTGAGGTTTAGTGAGACCAGGGAACATGCAAAAGTCAAATAGAGAGTAAACTAAGCTCAGGTTAGGTTGCTTTTAAGACAGGAAGCCCAAGGCAGCTAGACTCCACAGGAACGTGGCCTTATTTCATGAACTTGGTTCCGTATTTCACCTCATGGTTCCCTGTCTGACTGTTGGGGTGATCGTGAGTTTTTGAGCCACTGCCCCACCAGTCAGTCCTGCAGAGACCCAGTCATGCCCTCCTTCCAGGTAGAAGGTCTGCCATCCCCAAACCCCAATCCGGCTCTCCCACGGTCCCTGAGATCGGAGGGCTCTGACCTCACAGAGTTGGTGCAGTTGGAGCGAGCTGGTGCCTAGCTGCATTTCCAACAACCAAGAGTGTATGAACTATTTTATAAGATACTCAGTGGAAAATATATTTTTAAATTATGTTCGATCTCTGGAAGTTTCCAAAAAATTTTATGAAGTCCTGATAAAACTCGAATATCATGAAATCATGAAACCCAAAACTGAAACGAAGTAAGGAAAATTAATCTTCCAAGTGGGGAAGCAGACACATTTCTGCTTTAAATGAGTCTATTCCAATTAATCTTGAAACCTTTTCAAAAATGGAAGACTGATGGAGGTTGCATGGAGATTGTTATGATCTTCACACCATTATTGCTGCCACGTGGCATGGCCATCAACTCAGTCACACACCTGTGAAGGCTGAAAATATATGGAGGCTGAGGAAGAGGAAGGGGCCGCTCTCCCCTCCCTTCCCATCCAAGCGGGGAGATGGCCTGAGACCAGCTCAGGGCCTCCAGGAGCAGGCGTGAGGTACATGCATCACCAGCTGGCACCCGCAACAAAAAAGAGAGCTTTATTCAGTATAGAAACCACCTCCTACTCCAGTCCTACCGTCACCAAGGCAACATGGTCAGGACAGCGGTCTCTTCACACTGCCCACCTCTCTCCTCCCCATGTGGGCCGTGACAAAGCCGCGTGGCCAAGGCACGCCACCTAAGGGGAACCTCGGCAGGTGGCCACTGGTGTCAAGCCCATCTACCTACTGTGTGACCCTGGGCAAGGAACTTGTCTTCTCTGAGCCTCAGTTTCTGCATCTGTTTAATGGAGGTAATAATCCGGTCCCCAGGGGTGCTGTGCTGATTAGATGCAGCAGCCAGCTCAGGCCTCAGGAAGGCAGTCCTGGGTACCAGTGTCCACCGGGGCTCCCAGACTGCCTGTGACATGCCCCTCCTGCAGCTGCTTCTCCCAAGTGCCCCCGCCCCAAAACCAGCTACCATCTTTTTTTTACTAAACTTTCCGCCTGTGGCTCTCATGATCCATTTCTTTTGTTTGTTTTCATAAGATTTTCCTCATTGGAACATGTTTTTTCGGACGTCCACACAATCCAGAATGCCTCTGAGCCAAAAGTGACTTGTAAGACCGCCCCAAAGTCCAGTCACAAGTTTTAATGAAGGGATTATGTCTCCATTCCCAACCTAAAGGAAGACAGTTCACAGTCATCTGTTCTGAGGTCCTCTTTATAATGACGGGTAATACCTGTTAGTTCCCGTATAAATTATATTAAAGAAATGAGTTGAAGAAAACAGTATGGAGGTGTCTCAAAACACTAAAAATAGAGTTGCCATATGATCCTGCAATCCCACTCCTGGGCGTATATTCGGAGAAAACTATAATTTGAAAATATACATGCACCCCCATGTTCATAGCAGCACTATTTACAATAGCCAAGACATGGAAACTACCTAAATGTCCGTCGACAGATGAATGAACAAAGAAGATGTGGTACATATATACAATGGAATGCTATTCAGCCATAAAAAGGAATGAAATCATGCCATTTGCAGCAACATGGATGGACCCAGAGATGATCATACTAAGCGAAGTCAGTCAGAAGGAGAAAGACAAATACCAAATGATATCATTTACATATGGAATCTAAAATATGACACAAATGAACTTATCTATGAAACAGAAACAGACTCACAGACATAGAGAACAGACTTGTGGTTGCCAAGGAGGGTGGTGGGTAGGGGAGGGATGGATTGGGAGTTCGGGGTTAGCAGATGCCAACTATTATATATAGAATGGATAAACAACAAGGTCCTACTGTATAGCACAGGGAACTCTATTCAATATCCTGTGATAAACCATAATGGAAAAGAATATGAAAAAGAATGTATGTATATGTATAACTGGATCACTTTGCTGCCATACAGCAGAAATCAACACTTCATTGTAGATCAACTATACTTCAACAAAATAAATTTTAAAAAAAGAAAAGAGCTGAACATAATACAATAAATATGAACCTTGTTCTGACTTCATGGAGGAGAAATAAAAACTGGTATTGACAAGACCCAGACCCTCACCAGTTTGGTGCCCTGTGAATATACCAGTATTTCCCTGACCTCACAGAGCCTTACAATAAGGAGCTGAGGACACAATTCTCGCCAGATGTTATATGTAAAGGATAAGCAGATAAAAGGTGTGTCTGCATCACCAAGGGAGCAGATTGGAGTGGGCAGACTTCTGAGTAGTGTGGAGCCGGGGCCGGTTACCAGTGCAGACAGACATGTGCTTGGGTCCCCAGCAAATCACAGCACCTAATTTTTTTTCATAAAAGCTGCTCTTTAATATTTCAAAATAAACCGAAAACCAATAATAATAAAAAGCCTTTAAAATTAAGACTTATGGCAAAATTCAAAACATTGTTGGAAATTTCCTTAAACTTATTTTGTAATTCAATATTTTCGTTTTCAGTACCCATTGGGGGAAGGGGTACAACCCTAACCATTTCAGTATTGAGGAGCTCTAAACTTTAAGCAGGCTCCCCTAGGGGCAAACAACTGCACGTGGTCTGTGAATGGCCAAGCCAGGACACCGTGGGGATACCACCGAACAGAATCAGCCAAGCACATCCTCCGGCATCGTTTTCCAGTAAAGTTGAGAAGATCGCCCAAATCTCTCCACTCCTTCTGGCCTAGCCCACCTAGTCTGTCTGGGTCGCCAGCTCCATCCGGAGTGACGACTCTCACCATTGTGCGGAGGACGACACACTGCCTGTGGCCACGTGAGCAGGGCACGTAACCAGCAGAGGTCACCAGCCTTGGACGAATGGCCAAACTGCCAGCTCTTGGGGGGGCTCCAAGCATCAGAGACAGGCCATCTCAGAAAGCAGATGTGAAGTGACAGAAACCAAAGCTTGAAGAGCATGTCACAAATCCACGTGGACATGGGAAGCTCTACATAGCAGCTAACTGGTGCAAATACAAGTCAGGAGGCATTATGACTGGGAACTGATTTTGCACTGGGACGTGTCAACTGGACTACGGCCCTCCTTGGGAACCCAGAAATCGTGACTCTACTAGTGGTTGAAGAAATAGATGCAGAAGCGGAGGCACCAGTATTGAGTTGGGGGCTGGGTTTGACTATTGATCATCTATCTGTGTGTCCGTATCACCTTGGTTACGTGACCTCTAGAAATCTCAGCTTCCTCATCTGTCAGTGGGAGGCTCTGCCAGATACACCGACCCCACAAGGGTGGTGGGAGAGGTCAGTGAGGTAAGAAAAGAATGTACAAAGGCTCTGCTGGGCGGACGCTTAGGCACCTGTAACCACTCTCAATTCTATGGCTCAGAAAATGGAAAACGGGGCCACTTGTCCAGATGTCCTCAACCAGAATGCTCTGATTCATGGAAACTAACATGGCCTTAGTACCCCGGGGTACTTACCAGGGAGTAGGGTTTGGAGGAAGCACCCTGCTGGCTCCGTCATGATCAAGAGTTCACTGTAGGTGGGGTGGTTCCCTGAGGGTCTGCTCAGAGGAGCTAATTTGGGCAAGGACAGCAAGTGATCTTTTTTTTTTTTTTTAATTTATTTTTGGCTGCGTTGGGTCTTTGTTGCTGCGCACGGGCTTCCTGTAGTTGTGGCGAGCGGGGGCTACTCTTCACTGCAGTGTGCGGGCTTCTCATTGCGGTGGCTTCTCTTGTGAAGCACGGGCTCTAGGTGTGCACGCTTCAGTAGTTGTGGCTCGCGGGCTCCAGAGCGCAGGCTCAGTAGTTGTGGTGCATGGGCTTAGTTGCTCTGCGGCATGTGGGATCATCCCAGACCAGGGCTCGAACCCATGTCCCCTGCATTGGCAGGCAGATTCTTAACCACTGCGCCACCAGGGAAGCTCCAGCAAGTGATCTTTCTTTTTCTTCTGCATCACAGACACCAGTAACCAGGCTCTTTCCTCTCCGGTGGGTCCCTCTCCATTGTCCTCACTGCTCGTTAAGCGCCCTTGACCCTTGAGTTCTTGGAGACCCTGCTGTTGCCCAACCTCATGTTCTGGTAAGGAGGGTAGGGGACAGCGGGAGATCGATAAGACTAGATTTCCAATCTTTCATTTCTTTGATTTTCATAAAGGGATTCATGCATAATGGACCCGAAGAGAGACTTATTAGAAGACAAATGCACTTAAATGCTTTCCTGACATGAATCATTTATTGAAGACAGAATTGCTGGCTGTGAGCGCCCAAAATAAGTTGACTTACAGTATCCTTGTTTCTAGATAGATCTGAAATACGATCACAGAATATTGAAGTACTCAGCTATGAACGATGCTTTTGGGGTCATTATGGACTGGCTATTCCTCGAAAAGTCTCATTAAGAACAGCAGTGATAAAACACAAAACAGGGCCTTCTCTTTCTCTCCTTTTCTTTTTCTACTTTCCTGAGTCACAAAGCTCAGGAATAGAGGATGCTTGGTGAAAGCAGTGATGTTCCTTCCAATTTCTGTTAAGTAGAATCTGGAACAGGTATTCTGGGACTCATGCAAACATTCATTAATCCACTGACAACTTTATATTCATTCATTAGGTCGTCTGTCCACCAAGCTACCCATTCATCCATGAAGTCAAAAATTCACTGATTCATATTTATTGTTACAGCTCTATTTATATACCATTGCATTAGACTTCTGAAAGAAAGCACAGGGGATTCTTACAGAGCCCCTCTCTGTGTTTTATGTGGGTGAGTATCATGCCCAATAAACTAAAGCATTTACTGAGTGATTATTTCCAGGCCCGGGATGAACCCCCAACCCCTTCCACTTCTTACACAATAAATAGATGCTTAATACATGTTGATTCAATCCAAATTTCTAGACGACCTAATTTAGTCTCCACACCAATAACCCTGAATTGTCAAAACCAATGTACAAAGGGATAACATGAACTGAGAAAGTCCTAGGTTTCTTTCCCATTATAATACGGACAGAGCAGATGACCCAACAATTTACTCTCCCTACAGAAGCCATGCAGATAAACCCACACGATTTCATTCTAAACCGTTACATCCTGTAACCAAGCAGAGAATCCTCTTCTACCTCATGAAATTGCATGAGGCAGTATATCAAACTGACATGAAAGTAACTAAAATGAAAGCAAATTACCTACTTAAACCCCCGTAGGGGAGTTCAGATGTTGGTTGGGGAACAGAGTTGACTTTTCTTTAAACAAAGAATCTTCTATTCAAATAAAATCTGGTAAAAGTAAAGGAAATTACTATCATAGAGTAAGTCACTTAGTGAACCAAAGTCATGAATTTTTTTAAAGGTAACATCCCCCATTATAACAGTAATTCACATTCATTATAAAAATTTTGTAGTCTAAAATGTAGAAATTTTACCACCTATACGGCCACTGACACTTTGGTTTATTTTCTTCTAGTTTTCAGTGAAGGCACTGGCTTTTTTTTTTTTCTTTGCTAGATAAAACCATTTCAGGGACTTCCCTGGTGGCGCGGTGGTTAAGAATCCGCCTGCCAATGCAGGGGACACGGGTTCGAGCCCTGGTCCGGGAAGATCCCACATGCCACGGAGCAACTAAGCCTGTGAGCCACGACTACCGTGTGCCTAGCGCCCATGCTCTTCAACAAGAGAAGCCACCGCAATGAGAAGCCCGGGCACCGCAATGAAGAGTAGCCCCCGCTCGCTGTAACTAGAGAAAGCCCGCGTGCAGCAACGAAGACCCAACACAGCCAAAAATAAATAAATAAATAAATAAATAACCATTGCAGAGGCTTTTCGTTTTCAAATATAGTTGCGATCTTCTGTTAAATCAATTTTACATGACCTTTTCTTAACCTTTAGTGAGATCATTTTCAATGTCCTTATCCCAATATAAATACTCTAGTAGTTACACTGGACATATCATAATTGTTATCTTATTGCCTCATCATTGTATTATTTAGGCTTCTTTTGTCTTTTTAATAACAAGTAACGCAAGGAACTTCCCTGGTGGCTCAGTAGTTAAGAATCCACCTACCAATGCAGGGTACATGGGTTCGATCCCTGGTTTGGGAAGATCCCACATGTCGCAGAGCAACTAAGCGCATGCGCCACAACTACTGAGCCTGCGCTCTAGAGCCTGCAAGCCACAACTACTGAGCCCACACGCCACAACTCCTGAGCCCACAAGCCTAGAGCCTGTGCTATGCCACAAGAGAAGCCACCGCAATGAGAAGCCCGCGCACCGCAATGAAGAGTAGCCCCCGCTCGCCACAACTAGAGAAAGCCCGTGCACAGCAACAAAGACCCAACACAGCCATAAATAAATAAATAAATAAATAAATAAATTTATTTTTAAAAAATAATAATAAGTAATGCAACAATTAACAATTCAGGGTATAAAGCCCTTTTTTTCCCCCTTAATTTTGGGTAATATCTTTAGAATAAATTCCCACATGCAGGCTTTCTGGGTTCAAGGAACAAACATTTTAAGGCATCTAGTGACTTTTGCCAAATTGATTTCCAAAAAGTTTATAGCTATTTATGTTCCTACCAGCAATTTACAAAAACACACATTCTACCACGTTTGTCGGCGATAAGAATTCTCATCTAAAAGCAACAAAAACCCGATTAACGTTTCATACAGTAAAAGTTGTGTCTCTGTTTTAATCTGCATTTTGGGGGTTATAAGTGCAGTGGATTTTTTTTAACATTTATTAAACTACTGCTTTCTGTCACGACTTGTCTATTTTAACTACTGCCCGCTTATCTCTTGTATATTGATTTGCACGAGCTCTTCATATATTAAATAGAGTAACATCTTAACTATTCCATTTAGAGTGACCAATTTTTCCAGTATTTTTAGCTCATTAAAGCCTTAAATTATTATGGAGTAAAAGCTGTGATTTCTTTCAGAAAGTTTAGGCTTAGAAAGGCCTTCCTTCTACCCTTAATTCTTGTCCTGAAGAAAACTGATACACATTCACTTATTTCATCTCCTTTTTCCATGATGAATTTTATATATTCTTAACTCTTAGATCTGACATTTATTTTTTGGCTATGGTGCTCCACGAGAATCTAAATGGGTTTATTTCCAAATATTTAACAAGCTGTATCCAAGGCGTTTATTGGAAGATCTTTCCCCCCTCCATTAATTCATACTATAATCATATATTAAATACCAATAAACAGAGAAGAAATGAACTGTAGAGATCAATACACTAACCACTCATTTAACAGATGAAAAACTGGTACCTACAGAGTCAGCGACCAGCTCGATCCCTCCAACGGGAGGGACAAAGCTCTGAGCATTCTTTCTTCCCCTTGTCCCTTGTGTTCCCGCCCACCTGACATTTACTCTCTTAGAGGGAGTAAAATATTACTGTGCATTACAGCCTTCCCCAATCACTGGTTAAAGATCCGCAGGAAATCAGGAAGCTGTACCTTAGAACTACATTCGAGCCAACATAATCTCAGATGGGAATGAGGGAAACCAAGGTGGATGCAGAAGCCACTTGCTGGGCCTTATTTTTCCCATTCAAAGACCAGAAGGATTCTCTGATGTTGTACCAATCTACCTATGGGAGGGTTTCTGCAGGAGAAAAAAGAAAAGCAGACAGGAAAAGTACCTCATGTTTTTAAAAGGGATTCCTTACCAATGTGTGATTAGGGAATGGAAGCCATAGCAAGGCAGGGAATTTTAGGCTGTCTTCTTCAACAGTGCATCTCAAGAACCCAGAACAAGAATTCCGCAGGAACAGAGAGGACGCCAAAGCCTCACGAGGCCCCTGGACCACTTTCTGCTGAGGGACCAACAGCCTAGAACACAGGGACACTGAGGGGAGGCCTGAGACACAGACACACTGAAGGGAGGCCCAGGACACGGGGAAAATGAAGGGAGGCCCAGGGCACGGGGAAAATGAAGGGAGGCCCAGGGCACAGGGAAAATGAAGGGAGGCCCAGGGCACGGGGAAAATGAAGGGAGGCCCAGGGCACGGGGAAAATGAACGGAGGCCCAGGGCATGGGGAAAATGAACGGAGGCCCAGGGCACGGGGAAAATGAAGGGAGTTGTGAACAGCAGCCAATGCCTGAGGTCTGGAAACAGGGACGAGAGAATCCTTTCCAAGCCAGACACTTGTTTAATTGGTATTTTTCGTAATAGTATATAAAAGCTACAATGTGAATTCCCAAACTTTGAGGAGTTCCTAACTCCTAATGGATTCTTTGTGTGTTGACTAAACCAGACTTTAATTTTGCCTCTGCTTTTAGGTTATGAGCTCCTCCAGTGTCAAAGAACAAATATATCATAAACGAACTAGAAATAATTATGAACAATTACAAATGAATAAGTAAAAAATAATGATAAGATATTAACAGGAAGCCCCAGCATTTACTTCTTCTAAAAATTTCTCTGAGAAAATAATTCATTTGGAACAGAAAGTCTTGGGAGAGCCAGGAAGAACAATGAGGAAATATATTTAGTGACAATAAGAGGTTTACAATATACAAAGTCAACAAAAACATGCACCAGATGAGCCAAATCTTAAAGCCAAAAAAAAAAAAAAAAAAACCCAGTGCATCTCTATGCTTAGGAAGTAGTTGGTTGGTAAGTCAAACTTTTTTTTTAATATCAAAAATATTTAAAATACACAAAACATTTTACCACATTGATATCTAGTCACATTTACTTCATTTTATTAGGAAATAAAATATATAGATATTGAAGCCACTTTTGCTATTTGAGCTTGAAATTGGTGTGTTTCCTTCAATGTTTTTGTTCTTTTACTGTATATGTATTCACAAACAACATACACTTTTTATGTTGTAAAGATGTGTGTAAATAATATTTGAATCCTTTTGGGATTTCCTTTCTACACCAACACTAAATTTTTGAAATTTTATGCATCTAGTTTAGTTGTTTTAATTTTGGAAGAGTATTCTTTTGTATGGCTACACCAGAAATTAATCTATTACCATACTGATGGACATTTAGAGTACTTCCACTTTTTTCCTCTATTATAGATAGTGCACTAATGATCACTGGAATTGCTGCATCATTCTGACGTGACATCCTCCAGCTTCACTAGATAGTAACAAATTTCTTTTCAAACTTTAACACACTCGGAAGATGTCTTGGGTTAGAGCAGCGATCCCCAACTCTTTTGGCACCAGGCACTGGTTTCGTGGAAGACAATTTTTCCATGGATTTGGGGGTGGGGGATGGTTTCGGGATGATTCAAGCACATTACATTTATTGTAATTTCTATTATTATATTGTATAACAGAAATATTGTATTTATTGTATTGTAATATATGATGAAATAATTATACAACTCACTATAATGGTGACAGGAGATGGAGCTCAGGTGGTAATGTGAGCGATGGGCAGCGGCTGTAAATACAGATGAAGCTTTGCTTGCCCGCCACTTGCCACCTGCTGTGCGGCCCGGTTCCTAACAGGCCATGACCAATACTGGTCCATGGCCCAGGGGGGGTTGGGGACCCCTGGGTTAGAGAGATAATGGGCAATAATACTTTTCTTCTTTATGCTTCCCTGTATATTCTAATTATTCAACCAAGAGTATTTACCACTCTGGTAATATATTTAAGCTAAAAAAAAAAAAAGCTCAAATTTTTACACTATATTTTTCAGATTACTTGTGTATGTTAACATATATTGCTTGATATTGCTCTCTGATTTATTAGTGTACCCATGTTACAGATAAGGAAATGGAGGCTTAGGGAAGTTCTATGACTTGTTTAGTTTGGTCACTAAACTGGTCCTGTACCTTCTCTGAGTCTCAGTTTCCTCTTTATTATTTCCATCAGCCTACCTCACAAAACTATTGAGGGTGAAAAATAAGACAACTGACTTGAAATACCAAAAAATTTTAAAGTGACTTATAAATATATAATCCACTGGTTATCTTTTTTCGCGATTATGTTCTTTACATCTCTGTCCCTGCTCTGTACACAGTGAGAAATAACTAAGTATTGAGGAATATGGGAAAAAGTACATTCTTACAAAACCTCGGGTACCATTTCAACTGTTCCTTCCCAAGGAAAGAAGTATTCGTTAGCCAATGGTTTACTGCCGGGAGATTTACTCCTTAGTCCTTGATCTAAGCTTCATTCTAACGGTAATTTAATTCTTAGAGATGAGTAAATACAGACTCAAATGACAGAACAAAAAAAATGGATTCAGTACTAAAAGCAAGTGCTTTTTGGTTTCAGATAACGCTCTTCACACGACTTCCTTCCTGGTTTCTAAGAAAGCAAATCCTGGCAGAGTGGAGAGCTCTGGAAATACAACGCCTGGACTCAAAAAAGCGAGTGCCCGAAAACTGTTAAGAAAAAGCACAAACTGCTGCACACACGCGGCAAACCATTTGTACTGTTCCGCGGGCGGTACAGAGCCAGCTAACCTGCACAGCATTTCCAGTCCAAGAATACTCTAGGTTGAAAGGGACACAGCCTTGGTTCCCTGATAAAACCCAATAAAATCACCGCTATATGAGCTGAACCAACAACCCTTCTGACAGTCACTTCTTCATTCCTTTCCTGTGGTATCTCACAGATCAAATTCTCCTGCATTAATTCTATAACAACATTCTGATATAGGTCTGAATACCAAAGGGTATTGGATTTGAAAATCTGAGACGTTTATGCAAAGTATTATGCTTCCTCAGAGGAGACTTGGAGAAAGAAGTGAATGAAAAACACCTAGCTCTAGTTCCTCAGATATTAAACAGATCTGTCATATGTATGACCCAGAAATGAACACTCGTAGGTGTCTACCCAAAAGAAATGAAAACAATAAGTCCTCACAAAACCCTGTACACTAACGTTTACAGCAGCATTATTCATAATAGCTAAAAGATGGAAACAGCCCCAAAGTCTATCAACTGACACATGGATAAACAAAAAACTGACCCATGGATAGCCCCACAGTGGAATATTATTCAGCCACAAAAAAAAATGAATTACTGATACATGCTACAACATGGATGAACTTGAAAAACATTACACTAAGTGAAAGAAACCAGTTAAAGAAGACCACACATTGTATGACTCTGTTTATACAAAATGACCAAAATAGGCAAATCTAGAGACAAAAAGTAGCCTAGTGATTGCCCAGGGCCAGAGGGCAAGGGGATGGGAAATGCCCATGGGTAAGGGGTTTCTTTCTGAGGTGATGAAAATGTTCTAAAAGTAGGTAGTGTTGGTGATGGTTGCACAATGCTGCGTATATTACAATATATTACAAGCCACTGATTGTACACTTAAAATGGGTGAACTTTATGGAATGTGAATTATGTCTCATAGTTGTTTAAAAACACAAAGCAAACTCCTGGCCCTACAGAAGACAAAACCTAAGCAGAGTCACCTCTCAGTCCACATGTGATAGAACTGCACATGTCCTGGCACTGTTTGAATGAAGGAGTGAATGAGGCCGAGGGGAGTTCCAGCCTGCAGGAAAAAGGGGCTCTCCCCTCACCCAGGGAACAGAGCAAGATGTCGGGGCCCAGGTCTGCTGATGCAACGTTGGTGCCAGCCTGAGCGCTGTCGGGGTGTAGAGCGGGTCTTCTGACACTGGCATGACTTCTGTGAGGCTGGGCCACAAATAAGGTAGGAGGGGACCTCACCTCTGATCCTGAGTATAGCCTGTGGGAAAGGCTGGAAGGATTTTCACCACCTCTGAGTTTTCCAGGCAGCCTCAAAGAGGAGAGGGAACTCACCCCCAGACACTCATGCCAACAGCAGCTATTGCCACAATCTAGGCTTTGGCTTAAGATCCAGAGGAAAGCTTCAGTGGATCAAAGGTGTTTTCCCCTTCATGCAAGGCTGCTCTGAATACCTGAGACTGAATACTCTGCTTCTGGTCAAACCCACTCAAGTTGGAAGTAGACCGTATTTGCTATAGCAGACTCACCATGATTAAATTCGGATGAAGTTTCAAGGCTCAAATATGTGGAAGAAATGCTACTTAGAGCTATAAGATCAGCTGCCCTTTAATGCCAAGCAGAGCAGACGCTGACAAAGCTTCCCCGGAGCAGAGCTCCATGAGGCAGGTGTGGTGTCTGGGGGCTCACACGGTCCCCCCAGGAGCTAGCACGCCCCCCCCGCCCCGACCACCACAGCAGACATTACGGAAAGAGTTCGTGAATGAAGTCTGGAGAATTGCCAAAAGTGGGTTAATGAAACCAGTGGGGAGATAAGTAATTGAAGGAAAAGAAATGGATCCATCAGTCTGTCAATATCGAAGTCTTCACATTTTCTGGATGGTGGAAGGCAAACGAAGCAAGAAGACAGAAATCAATAATTTATGTCCCTGGCCTCCAATTTTAGCTCCAGAAGACTTTCTCTTTTCCCAAAGTCAGAGTGGTGAATTTGATCAACCTCCTGCATCAAATTCAAAACATTCGCTGCGCTAGTGTCACTGAGCCCCTGTGGCCAGGGAGGGGTCGGGGCAGCTGCCCCAGTTTTCCTCTAAACTCTTGCTATGGAAATTCGTGTCCCCCAAATGGGATGCTGGGATAGGGATAAAGTGACAAGGAAAATGGGACTTATTTCTAATCTGTGCTTTGGATCAGGAATAAAAGTAGTAAATTTAAATTCACATGAAAGCTGAAAACCATCCAAATGTCCATTACCAGTTAAGCAAGTAAATAAGACGTGGTTTATCCATACAATGGATCACAGCTCAGCAAAACAATGGAACACACTACCAACCCATGAAACACGGTGACAGGGACTTCCCTGGAAGCACAGGGGTTAAGAATCCGCCTGCCAATGCAGGGGACATGGGTTCAATCCCTGGTCCAGGAATGTCCCGCATGCCGCGGAGCAACTAAGCCCGTGCACCACAACTACTGAGCCTGCACTCTAGAGCCCGCGAGCCACAACTACTGAAGCCCGCGCGCCACAGCTACTGAGCCCACGTGCTGCAACTACCGAAGCTCATGTGCCTAGAGCTGGTGCTCCGCAACAAGAGAAGCCACCGCAATGAGAAGCCCGCGCACCGCAACGAAGAGTAGCCCCCGCTCGCCGCAACTAGAGAAAGCCTGCGCGCAGCAACAAAGATGCAATGCAGCCACAAGTAAATAGATAAATAGAAAGAAAGAAAGAAAAGAAACAAGAAGCACAGGGACGGACCTCAAAGCACTAAGCCTTGCGGATGGCAGCCACTCCCACCTAAGTGTCTATTTCTCTTAGCCCCCTTCTCAGAGGATGCCTTTCACTCCTTGAACAAACATTTACTGAGGCACCATCCTGGGGAGTGGAGACACCGAATGGCCTCAGGAGATTTCTATACTGTGGGACAGACGATAAGAAAATTTAAATTGTAAAGCCGAAGGCTAGGAGCTACTCTCCTGGAAGGCACAGCGTGCTTCGTGCAAGAGGGCACCACACCCAGCTCTTGGAATCTTCTGAACAGAGTTCACTTTCATGCTTCTGAGCCCCTATGTCTTCTGTCCCATCTGCCTGATGCCCTCCTCTCCCCCTCCCCCTCCCTCTCATCGCTGACTTGCCCAATGTGTGCTCATCCTTCAAAACCTGCCCTAGCTGGACTTCCCTGGCGGTCCAGTGGTTAAGACTTTGCGCTTCCAATGCAGGGGGTGTGGGTTCGATGCCTGGTAGGGGAGCTAAGATCCCACATGGCACGCGGCGCGGCCCAAAACCAACCAACAAACAAAGCTGCCCTCGCCTGTACCATCCTGTGGCCTCCTCCGGCCTCCTCCGGAGCAGTTAGATGCACCCTTCCCAGCCTTGTCACAGCCCCTTCTATCCTCACTGCTACGTTCACCATTACAGAACTTAACCACGTGCAGTAGTGATTACTTACTTCCTGGGCTAATGATGTGAAAGGCTCAGCACAGTACCAAGGCCACATAACATCCGTAAATGATGCTTCCCTTCCTGTGTATGTCTGCCTTCCCACAAGCCTGAACTCCTTAGGCACTAAAGTGTTTCTCATTTGGTATCCAGAGTCCAGCAGGGACCTGGCCACGACAGGCAGTTAATAAATATTCATAATATGAACGACTTGAACAGTCAGTCACGTCCAGCACATGTTGCGGAGAAATGCCCACCTTGTGGTGTATTAGTGACTGGACGACCACGTCAGTGGAACGTGGCTGCTGTCCTGTGCCCAGATCAGGGCATCATCATAAACAAAGCAAACAGGCAGGTGGGATATCTTACTTTCCCTAAATCCAGCTAATAATGTAATGTTCCAAGCTGTATTTGATGTGGGAAAACTCAGTAATTTAATTAACTCTACCTCTTTTCTAGAAATATATGTTGGTCAGAGATGACAGAAACTTCCAGACTCTTTCTACCCTAACACTCCACCACTTCATTAAAGTAAAATCCAAGAATGTCGGGAAAAATAAAACAAAATCAGAGAAGGGGTTTCCCTGCCACTGGTTTTAGCCTCTTTATGTCTTTGTCTTTAGTTATGAAGGAGGACTGTGGCTTCTTGCTGCCTTCTTATAATAGGGGACCTTGAATGCTGAGTATCTGAAGGGCTCCATAGTGTAAAGGTAGCAACCTTCACGCCTGAGCAGGGGCTCAGGAGCCAAGAGCTGGTTTGCCTTTATCAGCTACTTGACCCTGGGCAAATTACTTAACCTCAGTTCCTTCACTTGTAAACTGGAGACAGTAATAGTTCCGACATCATGGGGTTGTGGTGAGGATTAGTTGTTTCTAGAGCCCTGCCTGGTACATGGTAATCTTAAATGTGGCATCATCTTCACCATCCCCATCACCATCATCATCACCGTCATCGTCACCATCACCGTCACCATCACCATCATCATCACCGTCATCGTCACCATCATCGTCACCATCATCGTCACCATCACCGTCACCGTCACCGTCACCGTCAACGTCACCATCATCGTCACCATCACCGTCACCATCATCGTCACCATCACCGTCATCGTCACCATCATCGTCACCGTCATCGTCACCGTCATCACCGTCAACGTCACCATCATCGTCACCATCATCATCACCATCACCGTCATCACCATCACCGTCATCGTCACCATCACCATCACCGTCACCATCACCGTCACCGTCACCGTCACCATCACCGTGATCATCACCATCATCACCATCACCGTCACCGTCACCATCACCGTCACCATCACCATCACCACCGCCTTTGTCATGGCTCTGACTTTCCTTTTGTCCCATCACTTTCCTGCTAGTCACCCGCCTTCCATCAGTGGTCCAAGTTCTCCCAGCCCATTGGAAACACCTAGAAAACTTAAAAGCAAAAACGAGGAACCAGTGACTCGACCAGCCGGTCCAAGGCAGGTGATTCTAACGAAGAGGCAGGCTGAGCCCGCAGCCGAGACACTGCCACCGAGACCTGGACTCAGGGAGTGAGACGCGGCCCCTTCGCCACAGCAGCCGCTTCCTCCCTTCACAGGAGCCGTGGCTGGTCCCCTGACTCTGCGTTAAAGACCAAGTGTTTGCACAGGTCACCAAGACCTCCACCGGCAGCTCCACGTCGGCTCACTCCTCCTGTCTTTGATTAAACCCCCTCCTGCTTCTGTTTTAATGCCAAAGACTCCACTTCGTGCTTGGAAGGCCAGCTCAGAGCGCAGCTTCTGAAACGAGGGCCAAGCCGGGAGCAGCCTGCAGGCCACCGTGACCCCCACTACAGCAATCTCCTCCCTCACCTGGGTCAGCCAGAGACATGTTCTGAATGAAGGAACTTTCTGGAAAGCTAAAATGTGTAACTAAAGTTGCCAAAAGGTAAAACTGACAGAACTTTTGTTTTGGTGACAATCTTTCCAGTGTCACCTGGACTCTCCTGCCTTAAGAAATGAAGTCCACTGGGGACAACACGGGCAGCTCAGGACCATGGCTCTGCTGTTCATCAGTGGGTCTCAACCAGTAGTCATCTTTTTAGTTCCCCTGCCCTGCCATCTTTTTAGTTCTTTTCCTGCCCTGCCATCAATTGCTGCTTTTTTACCATTTACCCAGGAAAACAGAGAACCAAGCTTGTTAAGCCAGTCATTTCAGTGTTTTGCGTGCTAAGTAGGTTTCCGGAAAAATCAGATTAAGCCTAATGAAGTACACAGGCTTTGACAATAGTGTTTCTCACTTTGTATTTCGGATCTGGGGCTGCGTTCCACATGGCTGGATATGTTACCATCTCTTAAATGGGGTATGTTTCAGCAGACTTTTGGTTTAATCTGAATTAGATAAACTCCCTGTGGTCAGAGAGTACCTCTTCTCCACTTTCCCCCCAGAATGCCAATCCCATTGCCTGTGTCACACAAATATTCTAATGTGACTTTCCCTGCAATAGATGGTAGTACTTCTAATGCACAGACCCCATAGCACCTTGATAATCTGACAGCACTATTTCCATTTTCAAATGATTACTATCGGGACTTCCCTGGCAGTCCAGTGGTTAAGACTCCACACTTCCAACGCAGGGAGCACGGATTCAATCCCTGGCTGGGGAACTAAGATCCCACATGCCGAGGGGCGTGGCCAAAAAGTAAAAAAAAAGATTATTATGAAATGTTGGGTCAAGTGACACTTCATATACGCACTTAATAACATGCTTTTAAAAAGAGCATGTACACGCACACACACACACACACACACAAGAGGCCCACCCTTCTTCCTTATTATTCTCTAATACATTAAAAAAAACACTTGGTTTGCTTGTGCCTGGGCAAAGTCCATAGCTCAGATTTTTTTTCCTCCAACGTCTTACTGTAAAGGAAAAAAAAAAAGTGGTTTATTGGGGTAGTTAGGTATTGGGCTCTCTTTCCATCTCTTACAATGAGCTCTATCCAAGCTTTTCATTTCACGCAGGAGGTTTGGGTGAGGTTATTCTGGAGAATGTGAGACCCTTCGAGTGAGGGGTACCTTTATGATAGCTTGCTAGTATCTGAATTGGCAAATTTCACCTGCCTGACTGCTTCGTTCAGATTTCAAAAGATAACCCCATGCAGGAAGGTTTTATGAGAACAGGGAGATAACTCACCCCAAAACGATAAGATAACAGATATCAGCCAGCAATAAGAGTTGACTCCTTGTCCAAGAGATAGTCAAGGTATTGGGAGAGGAAGAGATCAGAAAGAAAAGAACAAGGGGTGGGCTCATCCAGAGAAGCTATTACTCCATTATCAAGGGAGGGAGGGCACAAAAGGTGGGTGACCAGAGACGAAAAGGGCAAGATCCAAGCAACCTTCCATCAGTTAGACCTTCAGGAGCAGATAGACACAGAGAAGAAAACAGTCAAGGTGGGTAAATTCTCAGGGATTACTCAGGCCCGGCCCCATCCCATCCCATCCCCAAGACTCACCACTGGAGAGAGTAGGAAGCAGGGGAAGGGAAAGGACTGTTCCTTCCCACAGTCAGCTAGAGATTATCCAGCTCAGTTTTTTCTTCTCAAAAATGTCCACAGAAATATTCCCTTCAGCAGAGGAAACTAACTGTGAAGGGTCTGGAGCTATGGCCTAAAGCCATCCAAACAACCCGGCCTGAAAAGTCTTCTGTATTGTCTTAAAAGTTCATGTAAATTTTGCGTTATGTCATGGCCTGTCCATGCTTGTTTTCTTTTTAAAAATTCTTTTCCCTTGGATCTTCTGGCAAAACTGATGCTTGAGTGAGCTGGGCCCAGTTTACCCTGCAGCTGGCACATGCCCCAGATGGCCCCAGGATGAGGTGGCTGAAGAATTTCCATCCACCCTGGACTCCTCCTTAGTGGGATCGGGAAATGAGGACCCAGGATGTGCCAGGCCACTTGCCAGTGCCAGGGGACAGCACAGACTAAGACAGTCCCTGGTTTCAAGGAGCCCAAGGTCCCACAGAGAGTAAGCAGATGGCCACAGCTGGGGCCGAAGCCAGGCTCCGTGGCACAGCCCTGCTCCCTCTTATGCCATGCTGCTCGCTGTGGTCCTAAAGGCTGCCAGTCTACTAGGCCCAGCAGAGAGCGGCTAGAGAACGGGGCCTTGTAGTCTCCGGACTCTCATTGATGAAACGTTCCTGTGGCCTTTGACAAGGGCAGGACACCTTGACCACCAGGAGAATCCTCTCCCTGCCCAGAGAAGCAGGCAAGGTTATGTCACGTGCTCATTAGGAAATTGCAGCTCAGGGCCCGCCCAGCACCCACAGGACACAGCGAGCTCCCAGCCTTGCAAAGCACAGAAGGTACGTCTTCTCTGGGCAGTCAGGCCAGAGGGAAGATTTTTAAACCAGACTGTCTTAAAGACAAATCACAGTTCAGCCGTTTCAGAAGACAGAAGCAGTGGGAGAAAGGAGGAAGTGCCAATCTGGCTAAAACTGGAACCAACATAAATAATTAAAATAATCAGGCACACCTAAAATATCTCTGTGGTCCTCTCTCTCTGTTTCCCTTAAATGTTAACTCTATTATTCCTCTAGGAATGGAGGTCAAATGAGGATTTTAGAGACACCATGAAACTTTCATTATATTGTTTGGTCATAAGTAACTTCTTAAACTTCTGCATGATTTGGGAGGTTAAGACGAATTTCTGCACATTTTGAAGCTATGGAAATCCTTTCCCCCTAAAAGAAGATCCAGGGAAATTGTGGGAAAGAATACATCATACAAGTAAATAAGATGCTTTTATAATTCTTTCTTTGATCAAAAGTCACAGTCTTTGCTCCACCCACAGGTATTGCTAGCTCTGTGACTCAGGAAAGCTAGCTAACCACTCTATGCCTCAGTTTCAAGTCAGACTAGAGAAAAGAATTCACAACCCACAAGGCTGGATAAGGACAAAATGGGATCGGACAGGCAGAGCACATAACACAGTAGTAAATGCTGAATAAAGGGGGTTGATATTATTAAAGTGCATAAATGACTACATTACAAAGCATAATAGAGGTGACCCTTTGGGAAGACTATTACAGGGAAGGTTTCTTTCTGTATTTACTATCCCAGAGCATCCAAGCAGCCCTCTGTACAACCCATTACAAAATCCTGGGGCTCCATCTCCCGGAGTTCTCAGCCCGGCTCTTTCTGCAACGTCCTCCCAGGCCTGGCCTCCACCTTGGTCTCCTGGACCAAGGCACCAGCCTGACGGGGCTCTCCCTGCCTACGATGACAGCCAGATCAGTTCACAGGGTCCAAGGAACGGAGTGTCCCCCACCTCACTGTCCCTGCCGTCCAGGCCCCTTCACCACCTGGCACACTCTCGTCTCTGATCACTTCCTGATTCACATCCTGCCCCTCTGTAAACAGAGCACCCCAGCATTAGCACCCCGCTTCTAGGAAGCGTTTCTGAAGCCCCAGACTGGATGGGGGATCAGGGGCTCCCCTTTCTATGCTTCCGCAGCGCTCTGCACTCTCCCGCCAGTGTGTTAAAATGATCCACTTAGGTTTCTGGCCTGTCCTCCAGGCAGTGACCCTGTCTGGCTCATCCGTGTACCCTCAGTGCCCAGCCAATAACAGGCTGGACACAAGGATTCAGAAACGCTGTAAGAAGATTCTGGAATTGTGTGGGGCGTGGGAATAACAGACTCACCCCACTCACTCCCATCTTTCAGGTCCTGGAAGGGAGGAGGGAGAAGGGCGGACAAAAAGAAGGGACAGGGCAGAGACTAGACACCACGTGAGCCCCAGGCATGGGGCTGGGGAGCGGGCCTTACCTGAAGCAGGGGGGTCCAGGACGAACAGGGAAGCTGGCCTCCAACCCAGTGGGAAGCGCTGGAGACAAGAGACCAGAGACCAGAAGGAGGGAGAGGCTGGAAACACCCACCACAGCTGGAGGTCTGTGCTCCTCCGAGACAAGCGATTACTAGTGAGACCTGGGCATGGAGCACGTGGTTCCCTGTGTAGACCCAGGAAATGGGGTAAATCAGCAAATCCCAGCAAAGGTGAGGTCAGTTATGCCGAGCAGCTCTCAATCTTTCTATAGATATGTTAATCTATCGTGCCCGGCCAGGCCCACGGGCAGGGTCTCCCTAAACAGAGTTCTGAGATACTGTCCGCCCACCCAGCCCCGCCCAGCTCCCTCCCTGCAGCCTCGGGTTACAAGGTGACTGCAGCAGGTTTGCCAGAGAAAGGGCACTAAACTTTGAATACATTCCAGTTACAGGTCTGCCTTTCAGTTATTTTATTATTATTTTCCAATTCCTGTCTATTTATTAATTTCAGTGAATGAATTGCACCTTTGGTTTGGACTCATGTCTGTAAACCTGGGGAGTACAGGTTAATCCTGAGGGACCCGTTTGCTTGGATGGGGGAGCCGACCACGTGAGCTCAGACGTGGCAATTCCCTAAAGCAGTGGTTCTCAAGTGCAGGTGACTTCGCCCTTCCAGGGGACATCTGGCAGAGTCTGAGGCATTTTTGGCTGTCACAATTGGGGTGGTGGTGGCATCTAGACGATGGAGGCCAGGAACGCACAGGACGGCCCCACAACAAAGACTTATCTGGCCCAAAATGTCAACAGTGCTGAGATTAAGAACTTGCCCTACGGGGGGGGGCGGGGGATGAATTGGGAGATTGGGATTGACATGTATACACTGATGTGTATAAAACTGATGACTAATAAGAACCTGCTGTATAAAAAAATAAATAAAATAAAATTCAAAAAAAAAAAACTTGCCCTAAAGGAATGTCAACCTGGGAGGACCTGGCTGGAAGGCATCAGATCAGGCATATCTGACCCTGGATCTCTTGTGCCCACTTTTTTTTTTTGTCTAGGCTACAGCACCCATTCAGTGCCAGGCGTGCTGCTCTGTGCTAGAAACTTTCATGAGAAGCCCCCAGTGCAGTCATGAGGCTAGAACTGTAAAGAACTGTCTATAATGTAATAGCATCTGGAAAGAGTGACTTTTAGGAAGAATGAATGGGATAGAGGAAGAAAGTCAAGACAGCAGAGGCCAGAGGTTCGGGAGACAGGCCCAAAGGGTGACACACAAGGAAGCTACCCACCACGTCTCCTTTCAACCTACCCTTCCCCACAGCAAAGGAGAGAGGAAGGGAGGTTTCAGATGATGGCATTGATTGTGTGTTGACGGCTGCAGCATCCTGGGAAGAACTGCTAGGTATGGACAGACTCTTTAAAATTTCATCAGCCTGGGTTAACCTCTGCCCACAGAGAGGTGACAGCTCAGGAGGGAGCTGACAGAGATGGGAAAAAGACCAAACTTCACTCAATGCATTTCTCCCATTCTCATTTCAAAGTCTGTCTAAGATAAGCACTGGTGGTATCTTTTCAGATAACACTCTGCCTTTAAACTTGCTAATTGATCTGTTAACAATCAACAACAGACAAGAAACGCTGACTCCATCTACCCATGGCCTTGGGAACCACTGAGAGCAGCGATAGCAGATATCCTGAAGAGCAACTTCTCGGCAAAGTTCAATCCTTGGTTATAAATTGGTTTTGCGAACAGTTCATATTTAGTTTGATGTATGAATTGCACTGTCACTCAGATGTTTTAATCACAGGACCTGTTCCCTTCCCCCACCGTATCACCTTTCTGGCTAAACCACAACAAAATAATAAAGCCCCCTGAAAACTATTACAGTAGTTTGTCTTAGAAGTATGGCTATTAGTTCCCCGCCCCCCACCGCCCAAGTTCTAAAATACTACTCTCTCTTCCAAAATTTCTGAAGCTCCTAAAACGTAGGATGGAAGGCATGCAAGGGAAGGTCCATACGGTAGAGAGCTGTTCACAACTGTAGAAATACTGTGTGTCTATGTCCCAGGCACTGGGCTGGCATGCAAGGGAAGGTCCATACCTTCCCTTCCCAGCTCAGTAGAGAGAGCTGTTCACAACTGTAGAAATACTGTGTGTCTATGTCCCAGGCACTGGGCTGGCCGGGGCATAGACGCATAAATACGATACCATGGAAATAGGGGGTCAGCGGTGGGGTACCATGGTCTTGGGTCCAATCTCAGCTCTGTTACTTACTATGGTATTAGGGGAGTAACTTACTCTCTCTCAACTTTACTTTCTCTATCTAAAATGCAAATTGATAACAGTTTTAACCTGCTCGTTTGTTATGAGGATAAAGGGAATGAATAAATGTGAGGTCTGTGTAATAGACTTGCCCATAGGGTGCCCTCAGCACAGGTGGGCTGCTATCATTCTCATATATATCCTACAGGTTGGCCAGTCACCTCAGCATCCCTGATGGCTTCTACAAGTTACCTGTCATTCCCCAGGCTGAGGAATAATCTCCTGCAGGAATTTCAGTGTCCGGTTTCAAACTACCATGAAGTACACAATGTGCCTCTTCTCTTGTTGGATCCTACATAGAAATGACCATGAAATAGCCATCATGTGTGACCCAAGGTCAGAGGGGAGAGATTGAAACAACTTCCTGCTGAAGGGAGAAGCCGATCTCATCCACAATCAAAATAACACTACCATACGACCCAGCAATCCCACTACTGGGCATATACCCTGAGAAAACCATAATTCAAAAAGAGTCATGTACCAAAATGTTCATTGCAGCTCTATTTACAATAGCCAGGACATGGAAGCAACCTAAGTGTCCATTGACAGATGAATGGATAAAGAAGATGTGGCACGTATATACAATGGAATATTACTCAGCCATAAAAAGAAATGAAATGGAGGTATTTGTAATGAGGTGGATGGAGTTAGAGTCTGTCATACAGAGTGAAGTAAGTCAGAAAGAGAAAAACAAATACTGTATGCTAACACATATATACGGAATCTAAGGAAAAAAAAAAAAGGTCATGAAGAACCTAGTGGCAAGACGGGAATAAAGACACAGACCTACTAGAGAATGGACTTGAGGATATGGGGAGGGGGAGGGGTGAGATGTGACAGGGTGAGAGAGTGTCATGGACATATATACACTACCAAATGTAAAATAGCTAGCTAGTGGGAAGCAGCCGCATAGCACAGGGAGATCAGCTCGGTGCTTTGTGACCACCTAGAGGGGTGGGATAGGGAGGGTGGGAGGGAGGGAGATGCAAGAGGGAAGAGAAATGGGAACATATAGTATATGTATAACTGATTCACTTTGTTATAAAGCAGAAGCTAACACACCATTGTAAAGCAATTATACTTCAATAAAGATGTTTAAAAAAAAAAAAAAAAAACAAAGAAGAGGGGGAATTTGCTAAACGTTTTTTCTCTGAAGGTCAGGCGGGCACCGGAGGCGGGGCATTCCGGATGAACTTGGTTAGGTTGCCCATATAATTTCCTGCTGAAGGTAGAAATCACCTGCGGTCAGACAGTCCTGCTGAGAGGAGCTGCATGACAGCAGGAAATACAAACAGGAAGTGTTGCAACAAGGTTTTAACATTATTTATTTGGGGTATTTAGATTTAAAGTGTTTAAACCCACTTGCTTTTGTGGAACAAGACACAGACTTGCAACATCTTATGGGAAATCTAATGGCAAGAGGATTATCTAGTAAACCAATGGGCATATAATTTGGATGCAGTTGGGAGTCTGTCTTTTTAAAATGTTATATTTTGAGTCCATCTGGAGGGACCTATAGTCCCACAGAGTCTACAGGTAACTCACTCTGAGGGAACTTTGAGAGATTATCTCACTCAGTTTGTATTTTTCAGGAAGAGAATTTACAAGCCTTCTACCCTCTGTGCCTCTGTGTCCCCAGGGTCAAAACCTCACTTTTTCCATATCGTTAATCAACAAATGTTTACTGACATCAAACATAAGCTCAACCAATGAAGGAAGAGACAAGAAAGTTATAAGATGAACAGTCAACTGCTAAGCACTCTCTCCCTCTCTGCCCAGAACAATCTATGTATAAAATGGTTCAATGAAAGAAGCATCTGGTGCCATTAGCCAACAGATGCTTCAATCAAAAACAATTACCCCTGTATATTACACAGTGGAATATTACTCAGCCATTCAAAAGAGTGAAATATTGTCATTTGCAGCAAAACAGACGGACCTAGAGATTATCATACTAAGTGAAGTAAGTCAGGCAGAGAAAGACAAGCATTATGTGACATCACTGATTTGTGGAATCTAAAAAAATAATAAAAATTAACTTATTTACAAAACAGAAACAGATTCACAGACATAGAAAACAAATTTATGGTTACCAAAAGGGAAAGGGGAGGGGGAGGAAAAAATTTTAAACACGGGATTAATAGACACACACAACTATATATAAAACAGATAAACAAGGATTTCCTGCATAGTACATGGAACTATGTTCAATACCTTGTATAACCTATAATGGAAAAGAATCTGAAGCTGTACACCTGAAACTAACACAATATTGTAAATCAACTGTAGTTTAATTAAAAAAAAAAAAAAAAAGAACAATACGCCCTGGTTTAAGGGGCTGTTTCTACATCTGTCTCTCTGATAGTTCCTGAGCTTTTTTAGGGAAGAAATAGTTTCCCATTTATTGCTATATCCATAATATATAGTACCTGACACATGATACTGATATCATTTGTTGAGTGAATGAGTAAAATGGGTGGATGGATGATATATGAATGAATGAATGAATGGTGACTGAAAGGTAGGACTAAAGGTGAAAGGAAGAAGTAAAGCAAACCAGACTGGAGGAACAAAAACAAACACAAGTAGAAAATCTTTGTGGAACAAGTCTTGAAAAATAAAGAAGGACAGGTTAGATAGATTGTTCCATGATAACGTTCACCAAAAAATTGCTCTTGTTTTAAAATATTTCCTCTTATTCAGTCATTAGAAGAGAATGGAGATCAGCCAGTCACAGTATCTCCCTTAAAAACCCTTCGGATATTTGAAAACTAGCTATTTACACTGTATGCGGTTTTGCTCACAGTGTGTCCACAGCACTCGGCACATAATAAACGCAAAAGAAATACTGTTAAAAGAACAAGTTCATGATTTAAGCTTCCTCTTTCCCAGAACCTTAGCAGTGATTCTCCCTGGTCCATACATGAAGCCAAATTTCCGAGTTCCAAAACTTTCCAAATGGATTCTGTCCTGGGACAAAGATTATTGAATTAGAGTTGCCCAGGTTCTGGGTGATGTGAGATAGTTTTTAAGCCCGGCGTGATTACATATGAACATTTAGGCATCAAAAACCTTTCAGAACTGTGAACACAGTGTCTCCCCATACCCACTAGACCTCCTTTTCAGAACACAGCAGATTGCACAAAACATAGTAAGTCTGCCAAATGCTCATCTGAGCACCCCACAATTTAAAGCAACAGCAATGGTCGGTATTATTAGAATGACGTTGTGGGTGCGTGCGGAGTTCCCGCTTCCAAATTTCTGACTTGTTTAAAGTCTGATTTAAGTCTGATTGCAGTTCTTAGAGCTTCAACTCAAGAATAACTGAATTACGAAGGATTCTGCCTCCTACTTACATAGTCCTTCTTTTCTACCAGTCTCGTTCTGGGTTAAACAAAATTCTGTCCCTGAATCCCTACTAGTTCTTTCCACCAGCACAGACTGCTCCTGGGCTATTTCCATACTAAAGATGGACTTCTTCCTGCTTTGGACAAGAACCATGAACCAGGACCCATCTCTCACCATCCGTCCCTGTTACCTGAGACACCTTTGCCTCTTCCCCTTGAATCGTCTGTCCCCTCCCCTTCAAACCTTCAATGTCACCATCCTCTACTTCTTCCCAGACTCACGGCATCTCGCTTCTCATTTCCCTCTTGCCCTGCCTCTTTCTCTCCAGCTCTGTGCCCATCTACACACTTTGTCACCCCTGTTTGGAGGATTTTAAACTTGAGAGCACAGACCACCACTTCTGTTTTCTTCACAAACTTGACAGCACACGGTTCAGAGCCATGAAATCCCAACACGATGGTGACTGACTCCAGCTTCACCAGTTATTTCCTCAGCATCACCTCCATCCAGCCTCTTTCACTGGACCCAGAATTTGCTTTGCATCTATAGCTCCACTGACCCTCCCCGGCTCAAGACTGTTCATTATGTTTTTAACTTCTACTCAGGGTCCGATCATAGGACAGTGATTTCCCTTTTTTTGGCTGAAATTCCAAACAATTCTTGCTACTTTTCCTTTGAACTCCATCTTACAAGGCTTTTTGCTGTGAAACTCCTAGATGTGGAAACTCAAGAGTATTCGCACCACACACTTGACTTCCACACTTTCCATCTGCTCCACAGATGGGTCATGTAGTCAAGTCTACATCCTTGAGGACCATCTCAGGCTGGAAAAACAGTAACTTAGTCTGACTAGTTTCCACACTTTGCAAACATCGCAAACCTATAAACCTACAACTGTTTATATGTACTAACATGTGCTTTCCAAAACAATAGTCATATTTTTTAATGACACTTTTCTGTGTTTTATGACTTTTTAACTAGTTCTCTTGTCTTTACTTACCTCCCGTTAGTTTTGTGCCATGCTATTTAGCCCCCTTTTTAGATAACTTTTGTATCTGAAATACTTAAGACCTCTTGCACTATAAAAAGTTTTATAAGTCATAGACAACAGCATGTTGAGATAAAGATCTTGGCAAGCAGAACCTCATTAAACCACCCCTTCTTCCTGCTTCCCTGTGCAGGGGTTACTCTGAGGTTTCTAAGTGATGCTTTTGGCTTCATAGTGGAAAGGCATTGTGAAGGCTAAGCCACCTTCACAAACCTTTATCCATAACTACAGATAATTTTAAGAATCAAGGGTGAGATTACTATCGATCCGTCCTACAAAGCCTAAGTTGGTAATTCAGGATGCCCATTAGAAGAATGGTGTCTGTTGTCAAACATCTCCTCAGATGCACTGAATAAAAGCATCAATTTGACTCCTACCTGCTAATAAGCCCATTTGGACTATGTCTGTTCAACAGATGTGTCACTTGATTTTAATTATATTTAACTTTGCTTAATAATACTATGTAGATGATACTTTTTTTCTCTCATGTTTTATATTTTTCCTGACAATCAACTCTTTTTCTCTCCATAGAGGATACTTAGAAGATTCAGTAGTTTCCCTGCCCAACTACACACACACACACCACACATCACACGCACATACACACACATCAGATGCACATACACACCGCAGACACACACTTTCTTCCTTATCTTATGATATCTTTTTTTTTTTTTTTTTTTGTTCCCAACTCAGGATGCGTGACTAACAAGCACAGCTGGGTTAATCTCTTCCCAGTTTTAAAAAAGAGAAGGTCTATGGACCCTCACCTTAAGGAGAGTGGACAGCTGATCCGTATTAGGAAGATGCCCGAAAAACCGAGAGTCCTGCTGGTAGTTACCATTTGTTACTCATTTATACTTGTTGAACTTGGATTGTGTGCTAAGTAAGTTCAGACTACAGCAAAGACCCCTCTTTTAAACATTCAGACTTTTAGGCAGACCTGGGCAGACAATAACGTCAGTGTGAATTCTCAAACACCCTCTACAACTTTTTCCAAGGATCTCACCTCCTCTAAAGAAGTGCTCTTCCCCGCCCCCCCGCCACTTAGTTTGATCACAGGATTAACATCACGTCTTGAGAACAGTTTAGGTTTTCAAAAAAGGCCAGAAACTGAAGACTTACATAAACATCAAATCATTCCTTTTTCTAATTCCCAGAGATGATGAGGAAAGTCATAGGCTGAAAATTCAGTAAATAAAGAGGTAATTACAAATGCCCGTTTCCTTGACAACTCCCCTCCCCCAGCCCTCCGGTGATAGGGAAAAACCAAAGCGGGGGTGAGGAGGGGTAGCCGCGAAGCCAGGTTGCCTCTGAACAGCCTGGGCGAGAACCAGCGCGGAAAGCAGCCGACGCGCAGCAATCACAAATAAAGCAGTGGATATCGGGGCTGCACTTGGGGTAGTATTTTTGTGGTTGCCATAGAAACGGCAGAGACGGAAGAACATGTTGCATGACACAAAAGAGACCGATCTGTAACAGGAACCTTCTCCCCGGCTTCGTCTATTGCAGAGAAAATTCTTTCACCCGAGGCGGGGGGTGCTGGGCAGGGGGAAATGAACCCCAGCGCGGCAGCTCGAAATCACAGCGCGGACAGGCACGTTCCCCCAGCTGAGCACAAAGAAACGGTCCTTGTGCGGCAGCAAAGCCCCCGCTGCCTTCCAGGGCCGCCCCTCCACGTTCCCACTGTCGCCTCACTTCCTTCTCCGCCTTCCTCGCCTCCTCTTTCTTACCTACCCCTTGCAGAGGTTTTAATGAAATCCAGCCCAGGAGAGAATAAGGGTGATAGAGAGAGGGGCGCAAACATCCGCCACGCCCAGAGGTGAAGTCGCCTGGAAATAGCACGAACGGCACATACCTCCTTTCTGGCAGCCCTGGACACATGGACTTAGAAATCAGAAACTGAAAGGGAGCAGGCTGGGGTGCAGAAATTGCCACTAGTTTATAGGAGCTGTAAGTCAGCCAACACTGGAAAGAAAAAGCGAGACAGACTCCACCCATGGGGTGGACTCTTCGGAAAAAAAAAAAAAAAAAGTGGTCCTCAGCTGACGTCTCTCCCCACCCCATGTCACTTCCTTTTAAAGCTACAATTTAGCAGTTATGGGGAGGGAGATACGAGCTGGTGTAACATGAGTCCCTCCCCCTCCCCTTCCAATTAGTGTAAGGAAGTGCTTCGGCTGGCTTCACGTTTGAAATCTCTGGCCGGAGAACCTGCCAGAATCGGAAACAAAGCCCGCTAGGTGGCCTTTCTTTTTCGGCCGCGCCTCCCGAATCCTGTTGCATCCCTATGCCGACATGGCTCCTCCAACCTCAGCTCGGACAGATCCAGACCCTTCTGTGCTGAGACCTGGAAATTGCCCTAAACTGGCTGATATTTTGTTTGGTAAAATACCCGCACTCTGCAATGCCCCCTCACCTCTCACTGGTACGCGGTGCGGAAAGGAGATTGCACTCCACTCGGAAGAGCCCCAAAGCACCTTCGACAAAATACTACTGAAAATTCCAGCGATCTGAGATGTTAAGAGCTGGGAAACAGGGGCTTGGAGGTCGATGGATTTTCTCCCAGCAAAGCAGCTACCAGGGTTGATTCCCCGTGCGCGCGCGCGCACGCACGCAAGCACATGCACGTGGCATTCACGCGCAGTGTTAGAGAGGGTCTGGGCAGATCTTTATAATAAGATAGAGTCCTCATAATTTTAAAAGAGGGCGGGCTTTTGAACCTCCAGAAATGCCAGGTCTCCAACATTTCTAAAAACCACTTTCAACCTCCAAACAGTTAAGATGTATGCCCTTCAAATGTTCTTTATTAGAGCCATTGCCACAAATAATATTTGAGTACTAACATATGATTCCTGTGTTCACCGCCGTTCTTTAGATGTTTACAATCCACAGGGAAAAAAATAAAATGTTCACAAATAACTAGACCATATTGCAGAATTACTAAGAGCTACAAAAGTGCTAAAAACAGCGTGCCATGAGAAAATAGAGAGGATGGAAGGAGCTCTTTTTGGTTATGATGAGCGAAAAAAAGGCATTCAGAATTCAGCAAACATGGTTTGGACTGGGTCCTATAGGGTGTGCGGCGTTTTGATAGTCTGTGATGGAGAGAGGGAAAAGCATGAATGGGGTTAAAGGACATCTAAGGCATAAAAAAGGACCAGAACAGAAAACCCATTTGTGGCAATGGTTTATTTTAATATTCATGGAAAAATAAATTTGACCATGTAAACATGTTTATAAAAGATGTTTGTAAGAAGTTCTTGCAGCCAATGCAATTTTTAAGAGTTCTCATAACTTTTCAAATTATGTTTTAAAATTCATTTGTTTCCAGTTTTTCAAAGCACTTCTAAAGTAGAGTTAGACTGATGCTTTTTCATATTTGAATTTTGAATGGGGATTAATTTCAAAATCTACAAATTGCATAAATTTGTGCTACATTTACTACAAGTAGAGCCACTGATTTCAACAGAAGCAATATGAAATAGAAATTTTTGACAATTGCAAGTCTTATTCTGATCATAATACTATTATATGTCTATTCCATTAAGATTATCATTATTATTTTTTTAATTTAATTTAATTTAATTTTTTTATACATCAGGTTCTTTTTTTTGAACTTTTGAATTTTATTTTATTTTTTTTTATACAGCATGTTCTTATTAGTTATCCATTTTATACACATCAGTGTATACATGTCAATCCCAGTCTCCCAATTCATCCCACCTCCACCGCCCACCCCCCACCCGGCTTTCCCCCCTTGATGTCCATATGTTTGTTCTCTACATCTGTGTCTCTATTTCTGCCTTGCAAACCAGTTCATCTGTACCATTTTTCTAGATTCCACATATATGTGTTAATATACGTATTTGTTTTTCTCTTTCTGACTTACTTCACTCTGTATGACAGTCTCTAGGTCCATCCATGTCTCTACAAAAGACCCAATTTCGTTCCTTTTTATGGCTGAGTAATATTCCATTGTATATGTGTACCACATCTTCTTTACCCATTCATCTGTCAATGGGCATTTAGGTTGCATCTATGACCTGGCTATTGTAAATAGTGCTGCAGTGAACAATGGGGTGCGTGTGTCTTTTTGAATTATGGTTTTCTCTGGGTATATGCCCAATAGTGGGATTGCTGGGTCATATGATAATTCTATTTTTAGTTTTTTAAGGAACCTCCATACTGTTCTTCATAATGGCTGTATCAATTTACATTCCCACCAACAGTGCAAGAGGGTTCCCTTTTAAGATTATTGTTATTATTATGCTTATTTTTGCTACAGTAATACTTTGCCTATTTAGATGGTGTTACTCAAAGTCTCAATTACCTTAGAAATACAGCTGAGAAATATGGGAGGAAAAAACACTACTTCTAAAAATTTAAAGTGGAAATACAACCTTCAAGAATTAAACCCTATGCACTTTACTCAGTCCCATTTAGAATCTCTCCTTATTTTAGATATCCTGATTTAGCTATTTCTATCTAAACAAGGAACTGTGAAAATTTCCAGATCAAAATCTAACAATTCAGCTCAACAAATAGGTATTGAGTATCTGTGCTGGTTGCTGAAGATACAAAAACACAAGTAAGACATGGACCTTGCCCCAAGGGCCTCAGAGTCTTAGGAAAGAAAGAGGCCTGTAAGCAATTAAGATATGAAGGCAGTAATTGCAGTCTGTACAAGGTTCAGAGATGATCCAAAGAATGGGAAAAGGGAAGTAGGAGTGTATGTCTACATAGTTTCTTTCTTTTTTTTTAAATAAATTTATTTAATTAATTAATTTATTTGTTTTTGTCTGCGTTGGGTCTTCGTTGCTGTGCGTGGGCTTTCTCTACTTGCAGCGAGCAGGGGCTACTCTTCGTTGCGGTGTGTGGGCTTCTCATTGCAGTGGCTTATCTTGTTGCGGAGCACGGGCTCTAGGCACACGGGCTTCAGTAGTTGTGGCGCATGGGCTCAGTAGTTGTGGCTCGCGGGCTCTAGAGTACAGGCTCAGTAGTTGTGGCGCACAGGTTTAGTTACTCTGCGGCATGTGGGATCTTCCCAGACCAGGGATCGAACCCGTGTCCCCTGCATTGGCAGGCGGATTCTTAACCACTGTGCCACCAGGGAAGCCCCTCTACACAGTTTCTTAATTCACAGCAAACTATAAAAGGGATGAGAATGATCAGATACTCACCAGTGAGACAGCAAGAAATAAATGCTGATAGTTGGAGCTAAGAGGCGTAAACTGGTAACTCACAAAAAGGATACACAAATAGCCATTAAATAACAACAACAAAAAGGATGCAACCTCACATAAAATAAAAGTAGAAAGGAAGAGATGTCCTTTCTTTGCCTGTCTGCTTGTCAAACATGCAGAAAACTATAATGTACACCGTGAAGCGGATGCTGTACGATGGGCTGGCTCCTCTCTTCCTGGTGACAGTGAATTGGTACCTTCTTTCTGGAATTTAATTAAACAAGGTATATCACAAGCTTTTCAAATGTTCATACTCTTTATCCAATAATTCACCTCACAAGAAATTATACCAAAGAAATAAGCAGAGATAACCTCAAAGACTCGGGCATCTATAGATTCATCAGAGTTGTTCATAATAGTGAAGGCTGGAAACCGTCTAAATGTCTGAAGTAACAAGTTAGGTAGATGATGTGATATTCAAATGACAGGACACTATAAAAATTAAAATGCTGTATTTGAAAGACATAGGGAAACTTGACGATATATTAAATGAAAAGGGAACTAAGTTATCTATAAAACATGAACCTTTTGTTATAGTTATATATATTATATTAGGTGTGTAGTAGGTTGAATGGTATCCCCCTCAAATTCACCTCCACACAGAACCTCAGAATGTGACCTTATTTGGAAACAGCGTCTTTGCAGATAAGACTAGTTACAACGTGGTTGTGTTGGACTAGGATGGGCCCAAAGTCCAATGACTTGTGTCCTAGGAAACTCACACAGTGTGCAAAAAGGTCACTAAACTGCTAATGTTTTTTTTTTTTTTTTTCAGTTTTCAAGTCATTTTATTCAGAATTTTGTCTTTGTTTCCTGAATCAATAAATACTATACAAAACAATGTAAAAATGGCTACCATTTTCTCTCCCCTACGCCCCCCACCTGGGGACAACCCCCTGGGCCACCTAATTCGGGGGTTCTCCCTCCAGATTTGGTCCAGCAAATGAGGTGGAGTGACATTGTAGCCCCCACTGAATCATTTTCAGAGGAATTCAGGTGGGGTGGGGAGAGCCTCTGGGGTTTGGAGGTTGACTAGGTTAGGGAAATGGATTAGTGTTTTTGGGAGAAGAGACGGCGCCTACCCCAAAGAAAAGGGTGTCTAAAATGTTCACGGTTCCTTCTTTTGCCTCAAAAAGTGACATTTATTCAAAGAAAAAAAAAAGAAAAAAATGACAAGATGTCCATCCCTTGACTCCCTTCCCTCCCCTCTCCTGCTGCTCCTCAGCGCCCCCCAAGGATTGAGCCCTGGCTGGGGCTAGGTCTGCTAATGGTTTTTTCTCAACAGTGACATTGGGGATGATTTTTATTTGCTTTTTTATATTTTATTGCATTTTGATATTTTTTCTACAATGACTATTTGTAACTTGTATAAAAGAAAATGACCATGATTTAAAAACAAAAGACTCAAGGTTTCTAAAGTTTTAGGTGATTTAGGACAGAAGCAAAGAATAATCAGTGGAGATTATAACATGTTCAATCCCAAAGACTGAAATATTTTCAGAACCCTCTACTAAAGGTAAAATTCTATGTGTTTCAAAAAAGTTTCTTTTAACCTGAATTCTGGTACTTAGAATGATGAGTATCATTTATCTAAAATGTTAACTTACATACTATGTATTTCGCTGCCACGCTAGATGGTTGAGTTATTAAGGACATTATTTCCAACAGCCTTTTCTCTTAACACATTGTTAGCTACACAATGACAATAGTTTTGCTTTCTTTTCATTTGGCTTATTTTATGAACGTGAATATAGATACATCTATATAAATCTATATACACAGTTTGAAATTTTCCTCAAGTTATAAAATATAAACATATCACAGACTTGTAATTATAATAACGTCACTGTATGCTAAATTAGGAATTGTTACTGCTTTGAGGTGACAAAGAAAAAGTGTAAATAATAAATTCAATCTGATATTTGGAGTGTTTAATCTTACATTTAATAGCTGTATATTTCAATCATTTCTAATAGAGCCTTACAAATGTGTCACATATATGTTTTTAATGACCAATAATCTCTTATGGCTATATTGTTATTACTGCAATCATTCTAAGTACTTTCAAATAGCTTTAACATTACCTGTCATTGGGGAAAACACAGAGGAATTAGGCAAGATTCCTCCTTGATCAATAATGATTACAATAAGTCATTCCCCAAACATTAATGTCCGTTGATCAGCTCTCAACACATCTTAACTCAGGATTTTTCTTTAAACCTCTTACAAATTGTTCTCAGTGTTCACTCAGCTCCTTTTTCTTCTAGACCAATCCAGGTTCATTCAGCCTGGCAGAGATGACCCTGGAAAGTCATTCATTCCCTCCTCTTGCATCCAGGCACTGAGCAACTGGAAATCACATAATGCAGGAGGAAATCTACCCCAACAGGAGGAACTGAATTCAAATCAATTAATGCCCGACTGATGGGCGACAAATGGAAAAAGGTTCCAGCTTCACTATCTGATTTTAAAAGACAAGGTCATACAAAAGATTACTGAGACTTAGCCCTCGCATTCTTTGTAACCAAGTAAAAAGAAAGCACACCACTTCAAGTGATGTTTCACTCTGGATGATTTTCAGCCCTTGTACTTTATATGTTGGGTAATTTTTTAAAATTTTTGATCAGATGGATTACCTTTATAAATAGAAATGTGAAACATTTTTTTTAAAAATAAATCTTTATTGTTCTCAATTGTTGACATAATGCTTTTCTTTATTTGGCAAGCTTATAGCCTAGTGGCACCTTGGAGGTTGATCTACTTAAAGTGTCGTCATGGACCATGAGGATGGGAGCTTGTTAGAAATGCGGAGGGGACCTCCCTGGAGGTCCAGTGGTTAAGACTCCACGCTTCCACTGCAGGGGGCGCGGGCTCAATCCCTGGTCGAGGAACTAAGATCCCAAATGCTGTGCAGCGGCCAAAAAATTTTAAAAAAAAATTTTTTTTAATTAAAAAGAAAAAAGAAATGCAGAGTCTCGGGCCCCACCCCAGACCTAGTGAATCAGAAACTGTTTTCACAACATCCCCAGGAAATTCACATGCACATGAAAGTTTGAGAAGAACTTGCTTGAGTCCAAATCTCTCATTTTACAGAGGACGCTTCAGAGTCCAGGAAGGGTGGGTCTGCTTGTCCTAGGTTACACAACAAACAGGAAATAGAGCTGCAGCAAAACCACAGTTTTTAATGATTCCTACTACAGAATTCTTTCCACTGTATTCCTCCAGCTTTCAGATGAAAAGCAAGTCTGAAGGAAAATCTGTTGGCATAAAAATGTTAAATAGAGCATTTCTACTTAAACTCATGTTTATTATTCTAAGTGTAGTTATTAAAATCTACACTCTGTGCATTTGAGTTTATACATAGTCAGCTTTACCCAAAGAAAATGAATCTTGGAATTTGGCAACTTTCAGACCAAAATTGGCAAAAAGCAGGTGACATCTTTTCTCCATGATCACTCATTTTATTTTGGTTTCAAGCCAAAGCCAAGTCTCGTCGAATAAAACTTAGCTTCATGACTGATTTGCAAGAGGCGACAGAAAGGAAAATGTTCTCCACGGGTCCCCTTGTTTCTGCTCTTGCCACTTTCCAATCTGCTTGTTCCTCACCTGGCAGCCTTTGCAAAAGGGAGCTTTGTAAAATAAAAAACAAGAGAATGTGCCAGTGTATGTGAAGCTCCTTAATAGTGTAGAACCTCCAAAAAACAATGATCATTCTTTTCTCCTGTCCTCACCCCATTCACTAAAATACAGATGACTTTCAGATATTTTTAGTTGACATCCTTCTTCTAAACCTCAGACCCGTTCACCTAATTACCTGATGAATATCTCCAGGGAGACATCCTGAAGGCTTCTCAAATTGAACAAGTCCAAAAACTTTTGGCCCCAACCTAGCCAACGTTCTGCAATCCTATCCTGCAAGTTTCTGGTTCCCTGTTTTGGTGAAAGTTGACATCAAAGTTATCTTTGATTCTTCCCTGTTCCTCTTGCAGCTCTTTCTCCCCACACCATTCTGTTCATACTCTTCTCAAAGATATTTA
This sequence comes from Eschrichtius robustus, assembly GCF_028021215.1. Classification (NCBI taxonomy): domain Eukaryota; kingdom Metazoa; phylum Chordata; class Mammalia; order Artiodactyla; family Eschrichtiidae; genus Eschrichtius; species Eschrichtius robustus. Next base: position 7,202,424 of record NC_090832.1, on the reverse strand, counting down.
TAAAGAGCCCTCTCCTCTGATTGCCACTACTGCTGCTCCAGGCCTCATCACTTTTCTCTTGGTTGTCTGCAAAAAACCCTCTTCAACTTTTTGTTGTAGTATGAAACTTCACCTCCTTTGGGTAACACGCAACGCCCTTTATGATCTGGCCCTACCTCTCCCTCCAGTCTCATCTCTTGCCTCTTTCCATACTTTTCCAAGGACCCCCCTTCTTCCACCTCTCATCAACTGACTTACCTATCCCAGCCTCTAAGACTTGCTGACCACCTCCTCCAGGAAGCCCTCAACTCTTTAAAAGGAAAAATGGTCTGAGCGTATTTGTGTTAATGCACTTGCCACAATGGCATCTAATTGGTTGTTCTTTTTATAGGTTTATTCCCGACTAGCTTGTGAGGATAGGATCTTTGTTTTCAAAGATCTGACATGTCACAGGGCTCCGTAAATACTAACTGAATCAGTGGACATGATCTCTGTGTTACCTTTTCCCACGGGGCAGGTGGGACTCTCAGTTTCCACTCTTATAACTCAAGAAGTTTCTTTTCAGGAATCCTTTTTATCCTTGGTTTTCATATATTGCAGATACACTTAAGAAAACGTTTTAACTCTCCATGAAATCACCTCCCTCCTTTTCCCTTATCCTGTTCTTTTCCACTCTTTGCTCATAGGCAGGCATAGTTTATTTCCCTATAATCCTAGTAGCGTAGAAAATTCCATATTTTTATTCCACACATCCTAAGCAGATTTCCTTAACAGAGTTTTCATAGTTGTCTTTTTAACGGATTCCAAATAGTCTATCTACTTAGTATACATCATTTTCCTAACTGTCCTCCTGCTGAATGTTGCCTGCTTCCTGCTTTCACCTACTGTGGGTCAGTCCTCAATTTCGCTTGCTTCCACTTACTGAGCGCTTAGCAACTTTGTATCAGATATTATTAGCTTCTATTTGGTAATCGAAGAGCCTGAAGCTTAGCTGGGTTAAGTCACTGCCTCAAGGTTACATAGCCGGTAAATAGCACAGAGTCAGGATCTCCACTGAGGTGTGCCCAGCTCCGAAGAGCACACTGTTCACCTCTGCGGTCCACTGACCTCTAGGACAAGCACGCCTTGCTCCTCATGGGTGACGCCCTAAGATAACGACCCGGAAGAAGAGGATTTTGTGACTCATTCCTGCACTTCACTGTCATTAACTAATACCTTAAAGTGTTCGGCGAGTTTCACAATTTTAAATAATACCAATTTTAATTTTTGTAAGTTACGTGTAAAGTTCAATCTCTTTCAAAGTTTGCTTTTATTTATTCTTATCACTTGCATGTATTCTTGTGTGAGATCTCTTCTTATGCATTGACTGTTTATGCTATCGTCTTGGTATTTATCATTTGCAGGTACATTTTTTGGGGGGGCCATACCGTGTGGCTTGTGGGATCATAGTTCCCCGACCAGGGATGGAACCCGGACCCTCGGCAGTGAAAGTGTGGAGTCCTAACCACTGGTTGCCAGGGAATTCCCTGCAGGTACATTTTAATTTGTCAATTGTTTCTTCTACGATCTCAACTGCTTCAACACTCAATTCTATTCTCCATGCATTGTCCTGTCATTCCATATTTAACTGCTTATTTCGAGTTCACCTATCGTGTATGGTGTAAGGTGTTTAAGATATTAGCCAACTGCCGTTCTCTCCTGCCATGTAGTAAATAAATCTTCCGCTGTTTTGGGTGTGCTGACATGGAAGGAGTGTGGGCTTTTGGAGAAAACAGATCTGGGTCAGGACCCTGGCTGAGGAGATCAATCCTGTGGTAGCTGGGTGCAGCCTTTCCAGGGAAGGAGAGCTCACCCTCTCCTCTGCTCCACCTGCAGGGCTCAGGGGTGTGGGACCCAGCAAGACAATCAGGAAGACGGAAGCACCCCCAGCCCCGCCCGCGTCCCACACCAGGGCGCCCCCTTCTGGAGGACATGAGCCTTTCTCCACGTTGAAGTTGCAGGACACCTGCTTGCCAGCCAGACATCTCCCAAAGGACCTGGTGGCCCAGGGCAATGGACATGGCCCGTGACCAGAGGCAGATCTGAAGCAGCTGGCTGAGCAGGGACCTTTGCCAGAGGAGAAAGGCAAGCAGGTAGCTCCTGACGCAGCCGTCGCAGAAGAGAAACAAACATGCCTCGGGGAAGGGAGATGAGGGTGTGGGGCTGCCCGCTTGGCGTGTCTGTCCCGCTGCTGCCGACATCGCCCTGCTGCTGGCTGAGCAGCATTCGTCCCAGCCCATCCCGGGCACAGCGCTGTGGCCGGGCCTTTCCCACACTGACACAGGGACGGGCGGCATCTGACCCTACACTTGATGTTGCTGTTTCCCTCCTTGGTAGTCTTGGCTACGCTCCCACCAGATGTGTTTTTCCTGGCCTGTCCACTGAGAAGCGGGCTTTTGGGATGTTATCTCTAGTTGCTGTGCTTCGTCCCGGCATTTTTCCAAATCCTACTCAGAAGGTTGTTCTGTTGACTCGGGGAGCACGGCTTTACCCCTCATTCCGGACCCTCCACTGTCTGCACCTTGGGCACCTGCATGTCAAGCCCTGGAGTTCTTGGGACCGACTTACTGATGCTCTGTCGTCCCACTTAGCAATCATGGAACTTGGTCCTTGCCCTCAGAGGGCTGGGTTTCACCTTTGAACGGCATACGATACATTGGGAGGGCTGGTCTCTACGTGCTCATGCCCCTTTCCTAAAATCTGTGGCCTGTGGTTTACTCACATCATACTTTCCATGAGCTGGTGTTCAGTTACCTCTGTACATTTCTTCTGGATTGATCTCCAGACTTCAAGTGCTCACTACACAGGAGGTGGCTCTTCCCGTGACCCCAACTGAGCTGGCCCAACAGCAAGGTGGAGGGAAATATCTCACAGGCTTTGAAAATCAACTATTTGCTGAGATGAAAAGGAGGATCTGAGTTATTTGTTTCTAAGAGGAACCTCTTAGAATGTTTGGTTAAATTGTGAAATAAACTTTTTCAAACCAATTGTATACTTTTGCGCCTAAAAAAAAAAAAAAATGAATCAAGGGCTGCAAAAATTATATATAGGAAGAAAATAAATCCTTCCCTGTCCCCACCCCCATCACTATTCATCACTCCCTCCCATCTTCTCTTTGTAATCTTAGCACTGTCTGTCTTTTTATAGAATATTTTTCAAAACAATTGTAGCCTGTGAATGGAGAGAGAGCAAACTCAACAGTATAACAGAATCACTTATGGGACAATGAAGAAACCAAGTACTGAACAAGAAGTAAAAAACGTAAGGATTGGAAAAGGACAACTAAAATTTGCATAGCGTTGGCCCTTGTAGATGCGGCTTCCGCATCCTTGGATTCAACCAACCGGAGTGTGGACTGTGCCATTTTATGTAAAAGACTTGAGGATCTTCCAGTTTGGTATCCTTGGGGGTCCTGGAACCAATCCCCTGTGGATACCGAGGACAACGTGTGTAAATAAAATTCCAGAAGGATCTGAAGATGACATTCAAATTAATAAATGAGTTTTGCAAGGTCACCGTGCTAACATCAGTGGTATCTACGTATCATGTGACAGATGTATTTTGCAAAGTGGCCCATGGCAACCTCTGCCACCCCACATGCTCCTCTGCAGTGTGACTTACCACCCTCTCCCCCATCGAGAGATGGGGCTTCCTTCCCCTCCCCTCCCCTCCCCTCAAATCTGGGCAGCCTTATGACTCCACTTGTGAGCGGTAGAAGGAGGTAGAAATGATGTTGCGGGAGAGCGGAGTTGGGAGCTTCAGTCGGGAGAGGCGGAGAGCTTCCTCCTGGGCCTCTGAAAATGCTTGGTTCTGCAGGGTGGCCCTCGGTGCTCTCCCTCTCAGAATCCAGCACTGAGCTGCAAGAGGGCTCATGAAGGGTGTCTGTGAGCAGTCCCCGAGGAGCCCCAGTGCCCAGCATGTGAGCAAAGAAGCCTCCAGATGGTTCCCCCAGCCATTCGAGTCCCCCCGCTTTCACACCCAGGAGCAGAGGGGAGACGCTCTCATGCTGCCTCATCCGGCTTGCTCACCACGAGGACCACAAAAGGGCTGTTATTTCACAAGGTGAAGTTTGGGGTGGTTTGTCACACAGCTTTGGAGGATCAAAACATACACCAGGGGCTTCCCTGGTAGCGCAGTGGTTGAGAATCCACCTGCCAATGCAGGGGACACGGTTTCGAGCCCGGGCCTGGGAAGACCCCACATGCCGCGGAGCAACTGAGCCCGTGCGCCACAATTACTGAGCCTGCGCGTCTGGAGCCTGTGCTCCGCAACAAGAGAGGCCGCGATAGTGAGAGGCCCGCGCACCGCGATGAAGAGTGGCCCCCACTTGCCGCAACTAGAGAAAGCCCTCGCACAGAAACGGAGACCCAACACAGCCATAAATAAATAAATAAATAAATAAATAAATAAATAAATAAAATTAAAAACAAAAAACCAAAAACATACACCGGGGGCTTCCCGGGGTGTCCAGTGGTTAAGACTCCACACTCCCAATGCAGGGGGCCCGGCTTCCATCCCTGGTCAGGGAACTAAGATCCTGCATGCCTCATGGCCTGGCCAAAAAACCAAAGCCAAAAACAAAACATACACCAATCATGAACAATTAGAAAAACAAAATTCAAAAAATAAAAATATTTACAATAGCATCCAAAAACTCAAATACTTAATTAAGGATGGATCTAATGAAAGATGTGTAAGACCTTTACACAGGAATCTATAAAACTCTATTAAGAGAAACTAGAGAAGGTTTAAATGAATCAAGGAATATACCACAGACACAAATTCAAATATTCATATAAAGGTGTAGATTTTCTTTAACCTGATCTGTAGTTTTGATGCAACCCATTCAAAGTCAGCAGATGTGAGGGTGTTTCTAACACTTGTAGGGAAATGCAAAGAGCCAAGAAGAACAAGGAGGGAGGACCCACTCTTCAGATCCTAGAGCTTGGGGTACATATTATAAAGCTACATTGATTAAAGCCGTGCAAGAATAGAAGACAGACCAATGAAACTGAACGGAAAGTCCAGAAACTGACCTCTGTATTTATGGGCACTTGATTTACGATGATGGTGGCGCTACAGGGCAGTTAGGAAAGAATAGTGAGTAAGAAAATTAATAAAATAGTGCTGAGTCAATTAGACAGCCACACAGAAAAAGTAAAACTTAACTCCTTCCTCACACCACACACAGAAGGCATTACCAGGTGCCTTGTAGATTTAAACGTGAAAGGCCAAACACTAAGGCATGTTGAAGACAAAATAGGAAACGATCTTCTGGACTTTGGGATAGGGTAAGTTTTCTTTCTCGCTCGCTTTTTTTTTAAATTAATCTTTATTGGAGTATGGTTGCTTTACAATGTCGTGTTAGCCTCCACTGCACAACAAAATGAATCAGCCATACACATACAGATAGGGGATAGGGTAAGTTTTCTTAAACAGGATTCAAAAAGTATTTACCATAAAGGAAAAGACTGAGAAATCGGATGACGACCAAATAAAGTTCTGTTCATCAAAAGTTAGGAGTGAAAGAGCCAAAAGACAAGCTACAGGACTTCCCTGGGGGCGCAGTAGTTAAGAATCCGCCTGCCAATGCAGGGGACACGGGTTCGAGCCCTGGTCCGGGAAGATCCCACATGCTGCGGAACAACTAAGCCCGTGCGCCACAACTACTGAGCCTGCGCTCTAGAGCCCACGAGCCACAACTACTGAGCCCTCGTGCCACAACTGCTGAAGCCCGCGTGCCTAGAACCCGAGCTCCACAACAAAGAGAAGCCACCGCAATGAGAAGCCCCCACACCGCAACAAAGAGTGGCCCCCGCTCGCCACAACTAGAGAAAAGCCCGCGCACAGCAACGAAGACCCAACGCAGCCAATAAATAAATAAATAAATATATTTAAAAAAAAAAAAAGACAAGCTACAGAGAGTGAGAAGATATTATTACATGAATGACTGACAAAGAGCCCTTATTTGGAATGTGTTAAAACAGCCTTCAAATCAGTAAGAAAAAGTCAACCTCATAGAAAATGTGAAAAATTTGAACAGGCACTTCACAAGAGAGAATGTTCAAATCAACACACATTTGAGAAGATGATTAACCTTGTTAGTACACACCCATCAGAATGACTACCATACAAAGGATGAAATATACCTAGAGGGAGGTAAAGAGATGCAGCCGCTTTGGCAAATGGTGTCATGTGTTCTGAAAAAGTCAAAGGTGTGCATACCCCATGATCCAGCAATTCTACCCTTAGGCGTACGCCCAACAGAAATGCACGCACAATATTCAACAGTCTTCATAGCGGCTTTATGTGTAATAGTAAACAACAACAACCTGATCCACAGTGAAAGAGCGTGTATAGCACATATAAAGAACATACATAGAGAGTGTGGTATATTTAGACTCTAAGATACTATTCAGCAAAGGAAATGACTGGAACTCAACTAAATGCAACAAATGTGGAAAGATATCACAAGGGCACTTTTGACCAAAGAAGCTAGACACCAAAGATTACCTACTCCGTGATTCCATCAGTAAGTTCACAACCGGGGAAAACCAGTCTACACACTGTAAGTTAAGATGTGTTACCTTTGGAGGTGCAGGAGGGTAGGGGGCTTTTGGGGTACTGGAAATATTCTGTTTCTTGTTCTGTAGTCATTATATGGGTGGATTCACTTTGGAAAAATTCACCGATGTGTATACACTTAGGTTTGGTGCCCTTCTCCATATGCATGTTGTTTCAATTTTTAAAAAAGCCAAAAAGAAAAACTATTTACACCAATTTGTCCATCTGTTATCTAAGAGAAAACTCAAGATCTCCTCTCAAAAACAACAGATTTTATGCTCTCCCAGCCCAATATTAATCTACTCAAGGTACCCGGGAATGGAACTGATTCTTAATTTGGTTTATGAAAAGGGCTTCAGCAAGAATATCATAGATAAGCATGGCCGAAGATGATCTGTATAAACTACAATTGTTTGTATTTGTTGGGATATGCTTTGTAATCATTCTGTGGTTTTTTGTTTTTTTTTTTTTATGTGGATCTGTTTTGATTCCTTCCTTTATTGTAAGGACGTGTCCTATAGTTTAGTTTTCTTTATAACAACAACTATATATATATATATATATTATCATGCCTCTACTACTTAATACCAACTCTTTGAAGACAGGTTTGATAAATATTGCCAAGAACCAATTACAGAATCTAGTTTGGTTCTGGGAAGAGTTTGTGTTTTTCATGCACATAATTTGGACTAAAAAGTACATTGGCCAGAGTGTTGCTTTACGATTACAGGCTGTTCCTACATTGTCACTGTGGGAACAGCCAAGTATCTGGCCAGGGCAAAGATGCTTCACATGTAGACTCCTGTCTGATTTCTAAATATTCATTGAAGCAAAACTGCACCCTTCAGGCAAATGAGTTTCACCTTGCTTGGGAAATTTTGTTTTAGTTAAGTCGTTTTCTTAGGACCCAGCAGCCAGCATCTGTCACTTTCTTCCCGAAGAATGAAAGTACCTACAATGGATTGTGTACTCACTATACTCAAGGCGCCATGCTAAGTACATTACATTCATATTTCATGTGTGTTTCCCAGCACCCCTTTGGCATAGCATCCCTATTTTACAGAAAAGGAGACTGAGGCTCAGGGAGGCTGAGAATTTCCCACAGGGAAGTCGAGCTGGACCTTCATCCAAGTCAGTTAGCGTGAAGCGTGGACTCGGCCCCCCTGTCACCCTGCCCAGGATCAGCCTCCCTGAGGCTGTCGTGGGAGGCGGTCAGGGACCAGTCCCAACCCGGTTCCCTTGCATGTGATTTTTGTCAAGAGGAATAAGTCGCTTCGGCAAGCAACACCCATCATTTCTTCCCTTATCTCATCCCCTGGAACGTGGCATTCACAGGATCCTCCTGAACTAAAATTGACAACCTCATCCAGGAGAATAACTATTAGTAACCAAGTGGCACGGCTTATGGCCCCATTTGCAGTGAGACTCATTTCAACACATCCCGTCGACATCATGGGGCTCCCTGTGGGTCATTAGTCTCTTAGACATGAACGTGGGGCAGTAGAGCCCAAGAACAAGTAGCTGTTTGCCGGCCAGGAAGTTAATGATTGGCCTCGAGAAGGTTTGTCTTAGGAAACTGCTGGGATGGCCTCCCTGGGACTCTGCCCACCTGGAGGTACAGGGCAACTGCGTCTTACTTGCATTTAACCTGCCCGCATCTAACTGTGAGGGACAGAGAGGGAGTGGGAAGGAAGGAGTCGAAGGGCGATTTAAGTTCTGCAAGTGATTTCTCTTCTGTCCCATCCAGTGAACTGTGCCCTGGAAGGAACATGGGCTGACCTGGATCTGTGTTTCCTGCAATCACCTCTGTGATTCATTCATTCATCCGTTCATTCATTCAACACTATGTCTGCCTACTGTGAGGCCAGCCCTCTGCCAGGTGCCAGGCACACATGCGGGAACCAAACAAGGATTCCTGCGGTTGTGGAACTTTCTAATGGGAAGAGTCTGAAAACAAGTGATAATTGTAATAAATGTTTATGATATGCTAGAAGTGGATATTCATGGAAAAATGAAAAGTCAGGCAAGGAGTGTCTGCAGTGTCGGGGGTGGTGAGTGGTGGGAATGTGGAGCAGGGGGTCAGTGCAAGCTTCACCGGGAAGGTGGGATTGAGCAAAGATCGGGGGATCTAGGGGTGCTCCAGGCGGATGTGTCCCCGAGTGAAGAGCCTTCCAAGGGGAAGGAGTGAACGCCAGGACCAAGGTCCGTGGCAGGACATGCTGGCTTGTTAGAGGAACAAGGAGGGCAGCAGACGAGATAATGTCGGAGGGGCATGGGGTGCTGGGCCGTGGGGCTCTGCAGGACGGTGTAAAGACCTCTGGGTTTTAGGCTGAGTGGTTTGGGGAGCCTTGCAGGGCGGTGGGCTGGACAGTGACATGACATGACTGATGTTTTAAAGAATCACTCTTGCTGGTGTGTTGAGGAGAAACCATATGGGGCACGGACCAAGCAGGCGCATGAGTAGGAGGTGTTTGCAGTGATCCAGTAAGAGATGCTGGTGGCAGACCAGCCAGAACCAGTGGACTTCCTGAGGGATTGGACGTGGGGGGCCTGAGGAAAGAGTGGAATCAAGGTTTGTGCTTGAGGTTTTGGCTGAGCAAATTCGGGGATGAAATTACCTGTGAGTAGAGCAGGTGTTCTGGTAAAGATTAGCATCGTTTGTGACATGTTGAGGTAGAGACATCTGTTAATTATCCGTGTGGAAGTGGGGCGTTGGCAGCGGGAGTGTAAAGTTCTGGAGAGAAGATCCAGGCTGGAGATAAACGTCTGGGAGTAGTCAGCGTATAGGTGGCATCGAAAGCCACGAGACTGGATGAGATCATCTGAGGGTTGGAGGATGAAACACGGGAGGTTTAATTAAACTTGAATGCGGATGAAGAGTTTCGAACGGTACGTTTCATGCAACACTTACTTGTTAACCATGTAAATATTGGGCACCACGCAATACTGGGGACATACCTATACTACAGAATTATTAGTTGTTTATCTGAGCTTCTGGCTTGCTGCTTCTGGCCGTGCTCAGTGGGGAGTGAGAGCAGGGAGGTTAGAGGGCTGGGAACTGAGCCCTGGGCCCCCAGCAGTAAGAGGCTGGGGGAAGGGAAGGAACAGGGAAGAGGACATGAACGAGGCAGGAAGAACACCGCCCAAGGGTACGGTGTCCTGGAGCCTGGAGGGAGGCGTGATCAGCTGCCCTCCAGGAAGACAAGGTCGGGAGTTGAGCCCTGGATTTGGCAATGAGGAGGCTGCTGGTGGCCTGGCAGAGCAGCCATCTGCAAGAGCTGGAGCATTTTGCGGGGCTGAGCGGGAGCCCTCTTTCCACGTTAGGGCTGTTCCTCCAGCGGGCGCATGAATGCGGGCGGGTAGTTCAGGGCGCTGGCCTGATGAAAGCGTCGCGATGACATTGACCTCGTGCTCAGTACACTCCTTCCACCTGAAGACGCCCTTGAGGACCACGAAGTGGGGTTTTCAGCAGGTTCCCTGGACGCCTCCCTCAGATGGGGACTCAGGCCCTCAGTGCGGACGCAGAACCGCGGTGACGAGCGGGGATGCGTGTGCTGAGAGCAGGGAGGCTGCCTGCCCGGCGCGGGGCGGGGAGGTGGGTGGCGCGGGGACCGCAGGGCTTGGGGAGCCACGCAGCCTCGTGTGGGAGGAGCTCGGGGAAGCAGGACGGCGACTCGGCGGGGAACCGTGACGATCCAAGGGCGAGGGTGGCCGGGTGCCCACTGCACACGTAGCCACTTTCCAAAGCTCCAAGTTCAAACACTTTTTTTCTTCCGGAAAAAGAAAGCAACAGTGGTACCACTTGAATCCTTTAATTCTTTTACAGTGGGGCTGTTCCCACATTTGCTAAGTCCCTTCATTCAAGTAAAAACCAACATTTTTTCTTCACCTGAAAGCAATGCGGTGTAGGCCCTGGGTCACATCCCCGGAGCAGGACTTATTTCTTAGAGTTAAAAACCAAAATAAACAAACAAAAACAAACTTCCAATATATAGCTTGACTATCACTACACCGAAATATAAAAAATGGCCCTGAAAGTGGGAGGTGAGGTGATTTTCACCCAGACACAAGGCATTCTCCTGCCTTGATATAACCCAGGGCCGCCGCTCAAAAGGACATCCCGCCTCACATTTCATAGCCCAGGGCTCATCTTTGTCCAAATAACATCGTGACTGGAAACCTTAGTCAGCTTTCTGTATTACAAAATGAGCTACAGAATATGATTGCACATAACTGCAAACTGTTAGGGGTGTTCGACTTGCCTTTTAAGAAAAAAGATAATATTTATTCAGCCATAAAAAAGAATGAAACACTATATATAAAATAGATAACCAACAAGAACCTACTGTATAGGACAGGGACCTATATTCAATATCTTGTAATAACCTAAAATGGAAAAGAATCTGAAAAAACAGAATATATATGTATACGTATATATGTATAACCAAATCTCTTTGCTGTACACCTGAAACTTACACAACATTGTAAATCAACTACATTTCAATAAAAACATTTTTAAAAAGAGTGAAATAATGCCATTTGCAGCAACATGGATGGACCTACAGTTGATCATACTAAGTGAAGTCAGACAGAGAAGGACAAATATCGTATGATATCACTTATATGTGGAATCTAAAAACGTGATACAAAGGAAATTATTTACAAAACAGAAATAGACTCACAGACATAGGAAACAAATTTATGGTTACCAAAGGGCAAAGGGTTGGGGGAAATTAGGGATTTGAGATTCACAGATACACACTACTATATATGAAATAAACAACAAGGACCTACTGTACAGCACAGGGAACTCTACTCAGTATCTTGTAATAACCTGTAATGGAAAAGAATCTGAAAAAACAGAATATATCTGTATATCTACATAGATAGATATAGGTATGTAGATATACCTGAATCACTTTGCTGTACACCTGAAACATTGTAAATCAACTATACTTCAAGTAAAAAATGAAATTACGAAAAAGACAATATTTATTCTCACCGCATTGTGACTAAGTATATAATCTAGCTACTTAAATCTAAAGTCATTTTGTTTTTACAAGTCACCACCCACCCCGAGAAACTCCATGACATGGCTTTGAAAAATCATTTGCACAGATCTCTGTAAGTTAATTATTGTATGACTATCTCTGAAAGCTTTTTGTGTATTGCACATTTAGTCAGAGAGAGAGGCCTGGTTAACTACACTGCTGTTCTTTTAAAAAAATCAAGATTATTTAACCACAGTAAAATAAATAGAAGACACGACATGTTTTTAAATTGTCTGTGAAAATGTACTTGCTCTAATGATTTTTGAAGAAGTGCTATTACCCTGTTTATCATCTTCCCCGTAGTGAAGTGATGAGGCCCGATTCCCACACAGCCTGCCAACTCGGTCCTTTATTTATATTAGAGCAGCGGTTCTCAGACTTTCAGCGTACACCAGAATTATCTGTAGGGCTGGTAATGTCACAGAGTTCTGGGCCGCACCCACCCCCAGAGCTTCTGATCCAGTAGGTTTGGGTGGGGCCTGAGAACTTACCTTTCTACCCAGTCCCCAGGTGATGCCGATTCTGCTGGGCTGGAGAAGGATGGTCTATAGGTAAAGAAGTTCTCCGTGCTGAACCGTGCAGGGGCCATCGGGAGCATCTGAGCCCAGCTCCCCGCTTACAGCTGAGAAACCACGATGCAGGTGGAGAAATGTCAGGTCAGTCCAGGCCCAGGGAGCTGGGCGGGGAGGTGGCATTCATTTGACGTAGTAACAGGGTGAACACAGAGGTCTGGGGCAGCGCCACCCTCCCCTCAGCCCTTCCTGAAGCCACAGCCAGCAGAGAAAGAAATCAGCCCCAATACGCTCAGGCCGGGATGTAGCCAACTGGTGTCCAGTTTTGTCCATCACTAGAAGATTTCATGATCTCTGTGTCGGGCAAGTCACTTGTCTCGGAGCTTTGGTTTTCTCACCACAAAATGAAGGCATTGGTTCAGCTTATTTTTAAAATTCCTTGGAACTCCAACTTTCTATGACTCTACCTAAACCTAATACACCTCTGACGAACGTTTGTTGAATGAGTAACGGGAAACAGAAGTATTTGTGCTCTGCTGAGAGAAAACAGAGGAAGGGTCAGAGGCTTCCCTTTTTGGGTGAGGAGGACCTGAATGACTCCTGGCATCGCCTTGGTCAACAGGATGTCCGAGGATGTCTCCTTACTGCAGGAAATCCCGGAGAAAAGCAGACGTTCAAGGTTCCAGACTGAGAGAATTATTCTTTTCCTTTAAGTGAGAATATTCATCATGGAATGAAAAGGAACCAACAAAACACGAAACTGGAACCAATGAAACATAGGAAAGAAGAGCCTGGGGTCCAGAGCAGTGACGGGAAGTGAGGTGTAAGTGGATGGAAGTCCCTAGAGAAGGGGATGTTTCTTCACTCGGGACCAGCTCCCTCCCATCCTGGGGTCTGTCCTGCACCCTGCAGGGCAGATGGAGCCGGTGGTCTCTGCAGACATTGAGAAGTTGCTTTTGTAAATATTTAAACAAGAAGTAAATGTGTCTTTAGCTAAGAGAAAATGGACAGAGGTACAATCTTCAAATCCCTTTGTTTTAGCTTTGAAGTAACTACAATTTTAAAATAAATGTAAGTTGGATGTATAGATCCATGTATAGAGGAGACTATCTATAGATTCTTGATATTTGGAAACCACTGACTTCTTAGGAAGGGAGATGCTAACTGCATTATAAATACCCAGTTTTTGTTTTCTTGGATAACCCTACTTCTGAAAGAAAACTGGAATCATGTGTGGCAGGTCAACTTCAAGTGCTGTTATACACACTAATATAACAACATGCTGTTTCAGACAGTGGAACTGTCCGACCTGGGAAATGCGCCACACACAATCTCCTTGTGCCAAGAGGGTCCCGAAGAAGTAATGTTACGAAGACAGGCACGGCTAATCCCCATTTAGAATCGCTGAGGATGAGAAGCTCCACTAAAATTCCTCCATGTTTACACCTTGAAACGACAAAATGGCGTTCAAATTCAAATAACTCTGATGGAGACATTTATACAAGAGAGTACACGCTTGCCTGTTTTCTTAACCAGAATATTCAGAACATAATTTAGCCTTTTTCTGGTTGACTCACTATGAATCATCATTGTGAGTCAAAGCCATAGAATTTTAGTACAAAAGCGTCCTTAGAGACCAGCTAGCTCCATTTCTTCCTTTTCGAGATGCTCAAGCGGAGGTGTGACAGGAGTGAAGTGGAAAGCAGAACCGTGCTGCCAGTTTGAAGGGACCTGGTCCAGAAGCCACGGCTTCGATTCTTGGTCCAAGGCTGTGACCGCCACACCTGCCAAGGCCTCGTGCCTTCCAGACTGGGGAGTGGGGTGATACTCATAAGACTCTGTAGATGTGGCAAAGGCCAGCTTCCCCTTTGCAAAATGGGCTCCGACTCAATGCATTTTGCATTTTGGAGTCTACTTTTTATATTTTTTCCCTCTTTGCACTCACCTATCATCTGTAGTGCTGTGGGTGTGTAAATGTGGTTCTGCCTCTAAACGTTACCCTACTCTCTTCAGCTGGGGCTTCCGCTCGGCTGTAAAATATTGCAGGCGGGATCTCACAGGGGTCTTTCTGCTGTGAGCCCCGGTCACTTTCCTGGGGACGGGGCCTCTTCCTTTCCTCTTGGCCTGCCCCCCGCTCCTCCCCTCCCCTTCCCGCTCCTATAGGATGAGGGGGAAAAGTCTTCTGTTTTCCCCTGCATGTGGGTATTCAGTCCCTGTGCTTGTTCGCTAGGGCTACCATCATAAAGCACCATAGACCTGGGGGTGGCACTTAAACAATCGGAAGCTGGAAGTCTGAGGTCAAGGTGTCAGCAGGGCTGGCTTCTCCTTGGCGTGTGGATGGCCCTCCGCTCCCTGCGTCTTCACATGCTTGTCCTTCTGTGTCGGTGTCCTTATCACCTCTTCTAAAAAGGTCACCAATCATATTAGATCAGGGTCCACCCTCGTGATCCATTTTAACTTAATTACCTCTTTAAAGTATCTATCTTCAAATATAGTCACATTCTGCGGTACTGGGGCTTAGGACTTTGTCATATGAATTTGAGGTTGGGACACAATTTAGCCCATAACAGGCCCTTTTCACTTTTAACGTTACCATGAATCACTCTAGGGAAACAGACAGTTGAATGGCTCCAGAATTTTATAAGATTCTTATGGCCAAGGTCCCTGAGTAATAGTTCCAGAATTACTTCTAAGATGGTAATTGAAATGAAGAATGATAGATTCACTCATTCCAGAAGGATCCCTTCATCATTCCAACAAAGGCAGTGATTGACACCACAAACTTGAGCCCTGGGGATTGTTTCCCAGGCCCTGCAGGTGCGGGAGGAAAGGGAAAGGCCAGATGGCAGCCTCTGGGCGGCAAAGTAGGGAGAACACAGAGAGGGCGGGAGAGGACAGAGCCCAGGCCAAACAGAAATGATGGCTCCAGAGGCTAGGATGGGGGTGGGGCTTCCTGGGGCTGGCGGTTATCACCACTGGTTCAAACCCCTTTTCAGTCTGTGCCTTTCCCCTTCACTGACAACCGGCTGAGAAAAGGCCACAGGAGAAACATGGGTCACCTGGGTGCCGGGGAGCAATTAAAAACCAACTGGGTAAGAGATACATTCTTTGATGGGAACAAAAGTTCTTTGTAGGTACAGCGGACTCACACTTGAAACCTGGCCATAAGAGTCTATGGCATGTTCAGTGCCTGCAGCTGCTTTTCAAGTCTGGCCTGGAAACACTGAGTGCTGTCTGTCCACGTTCTATCTTCATACAGAGCCCAGCCCTCAGCCTACCTGCCTGCTTGTCCTCTTTACTGCCAGGGGAACTCTCTGTCCCCACATCCCATCTTCCACCCTCACCTCACCCCAAAACTGGCTGTTGAGGGAAACATGCATCCACTACTCCATCCAACATCCACCCAACATCTATTCAATCCATCCAACATCCACCCAACATCCATTCACTCCACCCAACATCCATCCGATATCCATCCGACATCCATCCACTCCTCCAACCAACGTTCATTCAATATCCATCTACTCCTCCACCCAGTAACCACCCAACATCCATCTACTCCATCCAATGTCTACCCAACATCCATCCACTCCACCCAACATCCACCCAACATCCATCCCCTCCCCCACCCAATATCCACCCATCCATCCACTCTTCTATCCAACATCCATCTATTCCTTTGAACCCTGAACACGAGCAGAGCACCAAGGGCCACTCTTATTCCTTGAAAAACCTTTTATTTTCTGAAGATGACTACTTAAGAAGCCTGATGACCAAGCTTGTCAGCGTAAACTGAGGCCTAAGAAGTGCTTGCCCAACTCAGTGTGACTAACCCACATGAATTTCAGAGAACGTGACTGTGACTGTGTTGGCTTCTCTATGACTTCCTTCTCTCAGGTCTTGTATAGGTGAAGTGTTGCTTAAGAAAGGTGTTACTTAAAAAGAAAAAAGCTGAGAAGGGGGGTGGGGAACCAGCTGATACACTTTTAGAAATCACAGTAGGAAGAAATAGCAAGGAAAACATAAACTAAGAAATCAGAATGACCTCTTAGACAGGCCCTGGTCACATATGGGTTAGGAAGAGGTTTGCAGTGTCAGAAAGATCTTTTAGTCCACATTAAAGTACCTTTTACAAGGATCCCTGAATCTGAATTTTCACACTGGCCATTTCCTGGTCAATCGGTCTTTCTTTCCACACCCAGGAACAAAGTTCCCTCTGGGAGTCAGACATTGACGCTTCCCTGGGGGAACACGGGGACCTAAGTCGATTTTCCTAAATTAATTTTACTCTTATCTTGCACTTTTTTTTTTTTTAAATTTTATTTATTTATTTATTTATGGTTGTGTTGGGTCTTCGTTTCTGTGTGAGGGCTTTCTCTAGTTGTGGCAAGCGGGGGCCACTCTTCATCGCGGTGCGTGGGCCTCTCACCATCGCGGCCTCTCTTGTTGCGGAGCACAGGCTCCAGATGCGCAGGCTCAGTAATTGTGGCTCACGGGCCCAGCTGTTCTACGGCATATGGGATCTTCCCAGACCAGGGCTTGAACCCGTGTCCCCTGCATTAGCAGGCAGATTCTCAACCACTGCGCCACGAGGGAAGCCCTATCTTGCACTTTTTTCTTTCTTTTTTTCTATATATATTAACATCTTTATTGGAGTATAATTGCTTTCCAATGGTGTGTTAGTTTCCGCTATATAACGAAGTGAATCAGCTAGACATATACATATATACCCATATCTCTTCCCTCTTGCGTCTCCCTCCCACCCTCCCTATCCCACCCCTCTAGGTGGTCACAAAGCACTGAGCTGATCTCCCTTATCTTGCACTTTTAATCTGCATAAAGTCATCAGTCCTTGTTCATCTCATGGCCTGTCTCTGGCGAAAATCCCATTCAGAAGAAATACCGTAATTCAAAGTAACTTAAGGCTTGACTGTTGTCTCTCTAAAGGGGCACATTCAAAACACACTCAAATTCTTCTTAAAGTCCTCTTTCCCATTCTCTTTACTCTCAAAATCTCAACAGCTCACATGGGGATTGCTTCTAATTCCCCCTCCCCCACCCCAAACCCCCAGACTCTCCAAGACTTCAGCTTGTATAGGGGTTCATCTATCTCACCCCACTTTCCTCTGCTCTCCTCTTTCTAGATCTTTTTTTCTCCCATAAGAAGTTATGGGAGAGAAAAAGATCTCTGCCCTTAAGTTCAATCCAGTTCACTTTGCTTTTCCAGTTGGCTGTTCTTTAGTGCCCTTGACCTGTGTATCCAATCGCTTCAGCCAACA